>NC_133756.1:35696765-36004665 GCF_036562045.2 Rhinolophus sinicus
TCTTCTTCAATTTCTTTCAAAAATGTCTTATAGTTTTCAGCATATAGGTCCTTCGCATCCTTGGTTAAGTTTATTCCTACGTATTTTATCCTTTTTGCTGCATTGCAAAAGGAATTGTTTTTTGTATTTCTTTTTCTGAGGTTTCATTGTTAGTATACAGGAATGCAATGGACTTTTGTACGTTGATTTTGTAGCCAGCAACTTTACTGTATTCGTTGATTGTTTCTAATAGCTTTTTGGTGGAGTCTTTAGGGTTTTCTATATATAGCATCATGTCATCTGCAAAGAGTGATAATTTGACTTCTTTATTCCTAATTTGGATGCCTTTCATTTGTTTCTCTTGCCTGATTGCTCTGGCAAGGACTTCCAACACTATGTTGAAAAGCAGAGGTGGTAGGGAACAGCCCTGTCTTGTTCCTGAACATAGAGCAAAGGGCTTCAGTTTTTCATCATTAATTATGAGATTAGCTGAGGGTTTGTCATATATTTCCTTTATTATTTTAAGGTATTTTCTTTCTATACCTATTTTATTAAGTGTTTTAATCATAAATGGATGTTGTATCTTGTCAAATGCTTTTTCTGCATCAATTGATATAATCATATGATTTTTGTCCTTTATTTTGTTTATGTGATGTATCACATTGATGGATTTGCGGATGTTGAACCATCCTTGTGTCCCGGGGATGAACCCCACTTGGTGGTGATGAATAATCTTTTTAATGCATTGTTGTATTCGATTTGCTAGAATTTTGTTTAGGATTTTTGCATCTGTATTCATCAGAGATATTGGTCTGTAGTTTTCTTTTTTTGTGTGTCATTTAGGGCTGCTATTTCATTATTTATTTTCTGTTTGGATGATCTATCCATAGCTGTCAATGATATATTTAAGTCCCCTAGTATAATTGTGTTTTGGTCAATTTCTCCCTTTAGTTCTGTTAGTAGTCGCTTGGTATATTTCGGTGCTCCCTGATTGGGGGCATAAGTATTGATGACTGTTATGTCTTCTTGTTATATAGTCCCCTTTACCATTAAGAAATGTCCATATTTGTCTCTTGTTATCTTTTTCACCCTGAAGTCTGTTTCATCTGATATCATTATGCCTACACCTGATTTTCTCTGGATACCATTTACTTCGAGTGTCAATTTCCAGCCTTTCACTTTGAGTCTATGCTTGTTCTTGTAGCTGATATGTGTCTCTTGGAGACAGCATATTGTTGGGGTTATTTTTTTGATCCAATCTGCTACTCTGTTCCTTTTTATTGGTGAGTTCAGTCCATTTACATTTCGGTCATTATTGATATGTGAGGATTTCCTGTCATTCTATCTTTAGATTTCTGGTAAGGCTGTGTCTCCATTATTTCTTTGCCTTTTTGTTGTTGTCTATTATTTCTGTGTGGTGGTATTCTATGATGTTTCCCTCTGTTTCTTCTTTTATTACAGTATATATTTCAGTTCTGGAGTTTTTTGAGTGGTTACCCTTAAATTTATGTAAAAGAAAGTTTGATATTTAGAGTATTCCATTTTCTTCAGCACGCTTACTTTCTCCATCCCCATATTCCAGTTCAGGCCTTTACTCTCCCCCTTTTTATGTTTTGGTTGCCACAAATTGTCCTTGTTGATGGTAGTCGAATAGGCTCCTTTAGTATTTCTTGTAGTGCAGGTTGTGTATTAAAAAATTCCCTCAGATTCTGTATGTCTGGAAAGGTCTTTATTCCTCCTTCATATCTAAAGGATATCTTTACTGGATATATGATTCTTGGCTCATAATTTCTCTCTTTCAATAGTTTGAATATTTGGTTCCACTCCCTCCTGGCTTGTAGAGTTTCTGCTGAAAAATCTGATGATAATCTAATGGGCTTTCCTTTGTAGGTTACCGTCTTCTTTTCCCTGGCTGTCTTGAGGATTCTTTCTTTGTTGTTGATTTTAGACAGCTTCAATACAATGTGTCTTGGAGGAGGCCTGTTGTGATTGAGGTAATTAGGTGTTCTATTTGCTTCTTGGATTCGAGGATCCAGTTCTGTCCACAAGTTTGGGGAGTTCTCATCAACAATTTGTTTGAATATATTCTCTGTTCCCTTCTCTCTTTCTTCTCCTTCTGGTATGCCCATTATTCTTATATTGCTCTTTCTGATGGAGTCAGAAAGTTCTTGCAGAGTTCTTTCATTTCTTTTAAGTCTCAAGTCTCTTTCTTCTTCCATCCGTGTCATTTCCAGGTTTCTATATTCAATGTCACTGATTCTTTCCTCCATCTGGTCAACTCTAATACCTAAGTGGGTTATTTCATTCTTAATTTCTTCTATTGAGTTCTTACTCTCCAGAAATTCTATTTGGTTCTTTTTTTAAAAATTTTGATCTCTTTCGTAAAATGCTCATGTTATTCTGTGATTGTGTTTCTGAGTTCATTAAACTGCCTTTCTGTGTTTTCTTGCATCTCGTTGAGTTTTTTTAGAACTGCAATCTTGAATTCTCTGTCATTTAAGTCACATATTTCCATATCTTTAAGTTCCTTTTCTGGAGACTTTTTGCTTTCTTTCTGAGCTGTCTTGTTGCCTTGCTTATTCATGGCAATTACTGATTTATTATTTCTCTTCCTAGACATCTACAGGAGTGGCTTCTGCAACAGGTTGATAGGAAGAGGTCTTTCTTTTGTTTTCCAGTACTTGTTGGTAGAATGTTTTATTTTCTCTCTGACTGCAGCCTTTTTCTCTCTCTCACATGATAGTGCTATGTTTTGTCTGCACTATTCCAGTCTCACACAATGGGGGGATTCCCTGGGAGATGGGCTTCTCCTCTGTTAATAGTTCACCTGGGTCACAGGACGCAGTGTCCATGTGGGTATGTGGAGAGCTTTTGAAGTTTCAAGCTCTTCCTGCACCAGATTCAGAGCCCGTATGTTTCAGCAGTTCTGTTTACTCCTGCAGGGATCTTCCCAGATAGGTGAGGCCAGGGGCGGAGTGAGTTGTAAGAGGTGGCCCAGAGCAATAGCAGCGACCACCACCAGAGCCAGTCCTGCTTCCACAGCTCCCTCCCCTTTGCCGGAACTAGTTGGGCTGTGAATCTGTGTCTGTGGTCCACAGTTCTCAGAACAGCAAGTATTCTGTTCTTTTGATCTCGCACTGCTACTGTTCCGCTTCTCGCACTGGGCAGGTGGGGACGGGGCGAGCTCTGGGAGGGTAGGGAGGGGGCAGCTAGTCTCAGTGCCTAAGGCTTCCATTCTCTGCTCGGCAGTGAGGGCTTAAACCACCATTTTCAGCCTTCTTCCCTCAGTCTTTTCTCCAAGGTCTCTACCATGAGTGTTGGGTTCAGCTGAGTTATATGCTGCCCCCTCAGCCCTGTGGGCCATAAGCGGAGCCCTAGCAGTCCGAGTTCTTCCCTCTCCCGCAGCTGCAGTAGCTCCGGGATGCAGCGAGCTCGGAGCACTGAGCTAGGTCTGCGTCTTGCGCCCGTGCAGCTCCATCTCCGCAGTTCTCCCTTCCCTCCTCCCCCGCTCACGCAATTCGCCCACCTTTAGGTAAATTCAGTAGTGGGCCTCTTCGTCTTTCCTGTCTGCTGTGCAGGGAGTCCTTTGTGGAGTTATTGTTGTTTGATTAGTTGTAAATTCCAGGGGAGCTTTACAGAGGCTCACCTCACGCCGCCATTTTGATGATGTATCAATGATATTTCTTTCTAATCAAGTGGTAGAAGCTATTATAATTCTTAAATACTTTTTTAATTTGTAAATACAGTGTTTTTGATAATATTCTCCAAATGTCCTTCTCATGCTTCAAGATCTTACTCAAGTGCCTGGTCTTCTAAGAAGTTTTCAGTGATTCCTCTAGCTAGACAAAATCTTGTATACTTCACAGAATTGTTAGGAAGTCTAGTAAGTAAAGAATAAAGTCAAGAGATGATGGGAGAACAGATGTGTAGACCATATAAAAATGTATTTATCAATTGTATTAATCAGTTATGAGTAGTTAGTTTTTATAATTCATAATAGTTCCCTTCTTGAGCACTCACAGTGCACTTTAATACTACTTCTTCAATTGTCCTTATCATTTTTTCTCTTGTATTCATGCCTTTCTTCTCTATTATTTTATAAGATTAAATCTTATTCATCAGTTTGTACCTTACCACATTACACTGAACAAATTGCTGCCCAAAAGTATAAAAACAAAATCACTGAATTAACCTTTATTGACAAATATTTTAATCATAAACGAATGGCCACAAAATTTGATTCCCTCTTTACATCAGCCAAAGGAGGATTTGGTGAAATTTGACAAATTTTATTTAGTCATAAAACAAACATCTAATTGACCCTGTGTAGTATGTAGTTTTCCAAATTTCATTTGGGATCATTAATGTTCTGCCAAAGTTTCCCAGATGATACATATCCATTCAATATGTCAACAAATAGAATTAATTCAATGGCATCCATGTGAGAAGACTTATGAGGATGGAATGGTTAATATGATAAACATTATTTATCCCTGTTCGCATAAAACTTATACTCTAGTGGGGAATGCAGTCATTATTTGTAGTTGTAATGCTTCTCATATAAAGTGATTGTTTTTGCTTATAAACTAAATTAACATTTAAATATGGAGGTTAATGGTAAATAACAATTATCATTTATAGAGTCTTTACTATTTGTCAAGCACATTTTAAGCACTTATTGAGGTCTTATTTTATTTGATATTCATACAATCTAGATAAGTAGATATTATTTCTATTTTATAGATGAAGACCTTGAGGCACTGACCATTTTTTTAAAAAATGCCAACATTCAGACAATCTTTAACAGAACAAGGATTTGAACCCAGATCTGCCTAACTTCAATGCCTTGTTCTTCACCTCATAATCAGTGTATTTCCAACTGGTTACCCCTTTAGGGTATCACCTGGAGTTTTGTATTTATTAATTAATTTTGTATGGGAGGGAGAAGTATGTGTTCTTGAGCCTGCCATATTTCATTTTCCCCATAATGTTTAGGGCTATAAATATCCTTACAACATCCAAGATACTAAGTGTTTCTTGACATGATATTGAAAATAAATATGTGAATGACCATAGTTCAAGAGGGAATGAAGAGAATAAGTAGAATTTAGGACTACTCTAAAATAGTCCAAGGATATTACTGTTACGTATTCGTGAACATAATACATAGTTATTCTAATTAGTTGTTATTTCACGACCCTTTGTATATTCCTTCATAAACACCTTTGGTTGCTTGGATTGATTATGAGAATGTAATTTAAGATACCATGGCCTAAGTTGACAACATATATTTTTGAGAACCTAAAAAAAAAAGAAAAAAGACTCAGTTTGCTCCTCTGTCCCATTATGTAAACAGAGATTTGCCAAAATCCTCAAGGGAAATGCTTTTGTGTCAGAGATTTATAAGGAGGTTAATAATGATTTCTATGATAGGCAATCTGTCCCGATGGGCAATAATCATTATTAATATCCACTGTCCAGGCTAAGAACAGGGCTAGAACATATCCTCATATTCTCTGCAACATCTATTCTATGAGTATTCTCCACAGTTGCACATGCACATATTCTCCTTAGAGCTTTAAGATCTCCTGAGCTTTGTGGGGGTACATGCAACACTGCCAATTGGATAACTATTTGACAGTGGGTGATTTTCAACAGAAATTGGCAAAAACTTAGAAATCTTCCCTCTTTTATGAAAAACACACTCTTTCTAAAAAGAGGTGCATTAGTGAATTTTCTGTTTTTGAACTCATAAAATATTTTGGTTTTATTTTATTTTTTATATTAGTATAAGGTATACAAAACAACATGAATATTAGACGTTTACATCCCTTACAAAGTGACCCCCCAAAAAAAATCTGCTATCCGTCTGACATCATATATAGCTGTTACAATACCACTGACTGTATTCCCTATGCTGTAATTTATTTTAGAACCCTTAACTATATACGAGTACTATATAATTATAGTTGACATTCAATGTTGTTCTATTTCAGCTTCAGGTGTACAATGCAGTGGTAAGGCATCTACACAATCTATGAAGTGATTCCCCAATAAGTACAGAACTCCTACGACACCCTACATACTCTTTACAGCATTATTGATTATATCCCCCATATTATATTTCACATCCCCATGACACTTTTGTGACTACCAATTTGTACCACCTAATCCCTTCACCGTCACCTTGTCCCCCAACCCCACTCCCTTCTAGCAATCATCAGTCTGTTCTCTGTATCTATAAGTCTATTTCTGTTTTGTTTGCTTGTTTATTCTGTTCTTCAGATTCCACATATAAGTGAGATCATATGATATTTGTCTTTCTCAGTCTGATTTATTTCACTTAGCATAATATTCTCTAGGTTTATCCATGTTATTACAAATGGTAAGATTTCACTCTTTTTTATAGCAGGGTAATATTCCATTGTATAAATGTACCAAAATTTCTTTATCCATTCATCTATCGATGGGCATTTCGGTTGTTTCCATATCTTGGCTATTGTGAATAGCACTTCCATAAACATAGGGGTGCATATATATTTTTCAAATTAGTGTACGGGATTTCTTTGGATAAATATGCAGGAGTGTAATTGCTGGGTCATAAGGTAGTTCAATTTTTAATTTTTTGAGGAACCTCCATATTGTTTTCCAAACCGGCTGCACCAATTGCAACCCCACCAACAGTTCACAAGGGTTCCCTTTTCTCCACATCCTCGCCAATACTTGTTGGTTGTTGATTTATTGATGATAGCAATTCTAACAGGAGTGAGGTGGTATCTCATAAAATACTTCTATTGATGCATTCATTCAGAACCAATCATGTTCTGCCATAAATTATTTATTTTTTCATATATGTGTGTGTGTGTATATATATATATATATATATATATATATATCCCATATATAAGCTGATCATCCTCATAAACTGATTTTGTCTCCCCTACTCCAGAAGCTGGCATGTGGCCATTGGTTCCTTTATTGCTAGTTATAAGAAATCTAATCATTTCCTCAGAGTAGCCCTTTTTGTAAAGATTTGAGAGTCACAGGACTGAATCACATTTTGGCATTTGATTCCCATAACCTCATCATCTGATTTTCTTCCTCAAACTATCTCATTCCCTGGAATCTCTTCTATAATTCTTCACCAAGTAGTAGCCAGTATCCTAGCCTCTGCCTTTCTCTTTGATTTCCTGTTCATGTCAGGTGTCAGCACTGCCACTGCCCACTTTATGTTGCTGAATAATGTGTCCTGTATGAGCTTCCACCCTAAGCTCTCAAACCCACGTCCATTCCAGTCCTCAGGAAAAAAAAAAAAAAAAAAACACGAATAAATAAATAACGCCCCCAGCTACCATGAATCATCACATCCTAGAAAATAATGAAAGTTATAAATAATTTTCAAAGATTGTTTTATATATTTTACCCGCCTTATAGGACTGACCATACTTCAAGAGATTGCACTCTACGTCTCTATGTCATACATACTTTTTTGCACTAGGTAAACACTCTTCTGTATGTTGTTTTATTTCTTTAAATGGAATAGAACATCTGGGAAAGGAAATTAGTTTGGAAAACTTTCTTATTTCCAACACTTATGGAAAGGGATATATTATCAAGTTGTTCATTACTGGAAAGAGAGAATCCAGCAGCCCATCTTTGTTGAGAGTTTTCCAAGCAACATCTATGTGAGCTCTCTGGATTTGACACTCCTGGAAGCCAGAGACTTTTGGTCTATATTCATCTTTATGGTGAAAGGTCATGGGCATGTAGAAGCAGAAAGACAGACTTGCATGACTGTTCTATGTTGTGCAGAAAGGAAGACAAGACTAGATGCGGGGAGAGAATGGGAGGAACAACAGCACATGTGCATGTTCTGCTCATGTTTAAAAGCTTATCTATCCTGCACTTTTATTTTCCTTGCCTGAAAGATAAGTTATGTGAATTTAAGGCAAAAAACTTTGGGCCCTTGCAAGTATTCATTAAAAGTGCTGAACATCATTTTATACAATTAACCATACATTCAGTAGAAGTAAAATTTGAAAACAGAACTCAAAAAGCTTTATGTTTTATAGTCATTTTTATGCAAATCAGATAATGGCTTATATTTTCCAGAAAATAGGCATATTAATTGGTTTAGAAAACACAATAGTGAAAGTACAAATAAAAAAAAATTTTTATTTAAATCATTTTGGTGTAGATTACAGCAACAAAGATATTTAGACACACGTTGTGGATAATATAACAGACAGTTCAATTTTAAATTAGAGAATTTTTAATGTAATAACTCTGCCACCTATATAAGATTTTCATTTATTTCCAAGAGAGTAAAATAATCTCTTTATACTTAATGTTAGCACAAGCATGGAAATCTTAAATTAGCCACGTGTGTACCTTAGAGAAATAGGACTATATCTTGACATATTTAGAGACATACAATAAACAAAGGTTAAATAGCAATGGTAAAATCTTCCTGGGCATTTTAGATATGCATTTAATATTATAAAATACCTTGTTAGGCTTTAGAAGATAGTGTCTGCATCCTGATCCAGTATCAATTTACATAATGAAATTTTTAAAAACCACTTTCACCGTTTTAATACTGTAAATAAATTGCATTAGTAATGATTTTCATATTATCTATTATATTTATTCTCAACACTCCCAAATTCTTACCTAATATTTTTAAATGCTTTGCAGTACACAGAGAAACTACTATAGACAAATACGATTTATTTTTATTTCAAATAAAATATCAAGCTAAAAAAATAATGCCTGACAGTGAACTGTATTTGATTTTCTTTTCTTATGAAGGAACAAATACACTAAATCACCCAAACTCAAAGATACTGGTCTATGGCATTTTTAAGCAATGAAACTAAGAAAATGTTATTGAGTTTGAAGATTACACAATGTGAATTGTCAGTGTCTGGTGGGAAGACTAAGGTAATCAAAAACGCTTTGGCTATAGCCATGTAATGCCAATTCCTGTCTGAACACTAAACATCCATTTAAATCAACTGAATGAAGGTTAGTTTATTGATGTGGTTTAAATCCAGGAGAATATCAGAGATTTTCAGGTCTGTGACATTTTTCTTCATAGAGATGTAAAGAGAAGGAGCTTGGGATTGGGATTGTGGGGAGATGTAATGAATTGAGAAAACTTTGCCACGTTTTCCTTTTGCCACTAAGTTTCATGAGACTTAACTAAAAACTGATTTTCTGTAGGAAAAAATTTTGATTTCTATATTTTTAACTCATTTCTGTTTTTTTTATTGCTGTGGATAAAAAATGTGAAACAAGACCATCTTTCCCTTTTATAAGTAATAAGGTAGACCTGCTGCATTTCAACTTTCATAAAAAGGCATAATGCAAATTTCAATTTAATAATTATTGCAGATATACAAATTAAATAATGAAATGTGCTTGTCTATTATATTGGGAAGGTTGAAAAGATGATTGGTACTGAGAGTTAACAGTGGTGTGAAAAACAAGAATTTGGTACACAATTGGTGACAACATAAATTAGTTTAATATTTTAGGATGGATTTTCATACTATCTATCAAACTTTAGATATGTATAGTTTTCACACTGTCAATCATATTTCTAAAAATCATGCCATAAAACTCTTACATAAGAATACAAAGACATATACGGAGGGTGTCAAAAAAGTGTATGCAGATTTTAAGGAAAGCTGTATTAAAATTATAATACTCAATATACACCAATAACAAAAGATGGAAAAAAAGAAGTCACATTTGACTTCTGCAATTACAAGAGGTGCTCAAAGTGGTTACCATCAACATCCAGACACTTCTGATTATGGCGAACTACTGCTTGAGTAACGGTGATCAGTGTCCACTTTTACATATTTTTTGGCACCCTCTGCATACAAGGATATTTATTGCAAAATTGTTGCAATTGTGAAAAAATTACAATTCACCTAATAGCCATTAAAATGAATGAAGTTACATTAATTATGGTATTTCTATGCGATAGGATTCTAAAAAGCCCATAAAAAGAACAGGATATCACTATATTAGAACTGAAACAGAAGAATATTTTATCATGCATTGTTCAGCAAAAAGCAAGATATAAGACAATATTCATAGTAAGAATACATTTCTGAGGGTTAAAATTAATAACATAGCTGTATGTTACTATATGCTGAGAAAAATTCTGTAGCGTACATTATACTAATAACTGATTATTTCAAAGGAAAATTGTGGAAGAATTTCATATTTTACTGTATAAAATTTTCATTGCTTGAGATTATAATAATAAGCTGTTGCATCCAGCACAACACAGGCAGTGAGAGAATGAGAAGGGGCGGCGAAGGGTTAAGAAAGAAACAGAAATCAAGAAAGTTGTGAAACAGGGAGCCAAGGATCTCCCAGCCTCAAAAGACTGAGAGCCCCGAATCGGGCTGCCTTGTGGCTTTTATTGATGAACACACAAGGAAGTAGCATTGTTTTCTCCACGGTCTGTGAATCTCATACATCATACCAGAAAACTGATTCAAACCAATCACACTTGCCTGCAAACAGCCGGAATAGAAAGTCCCATAATGTCTTAATAATTATCATATATGCCTCCCCAGGGACAAATCCTTTATACTAAAACTTATTGATAAGAATGGGAGGAAAACTGATGTTATCACATCATTGACTCACTTCCCAAGCAGGTTGTGGGAAGGAATATAGCCACATAGGAAGAAGCTCTCCTTAACTGGGGGGCTGTGCCCACCTCTATCAACCCTGTGAGTTCTCCTGGCTTCGGTTCCACCTGGCTTCGGTTGTTCCTCCCATGAGGACTCTTACCCGTCATTGGCTGACCAACCATATTTTGGGGGCCAAACAGAGAGACATGAGGTCTAAGCACAAAGGTGAAGCAAAGTCCCTGAAAGGAACAGTCTCACAGACTCTTCTTTGTTTAGGGATAGGCACGAGGGGACAGACAGTAAGGCTGCTGTGTGACAATAATAAGCTTATATAGTTTATTTATTATATTATATTTATTATATAACAATAAGCATATACTACTTCTGTGATCAGAAAAAATAAAAATATAAAAAAGTCAGAGAAACAGTTATTTTTTATATATTCTTTTCATTACTAATACTATTCTTTTTTTCCATAAATTTTCAGATTATTGAATTTTTTGTTGTATCTTTATCAAAAAGTCCATCTACTCCAAAAAGAGCTAAACGTACTTGGTTTCTACCTTTTCTGTCTCAGATTTAAATTCTTAATTGTTAGCTGAATGATTGGAACACCATTCATTATTCAAAATGAATCATGCTATCAGGAGAGAAGATTTTAATCAAATGATAATCATTAATGCTATCTATTAGTGTGCCCTGTCATAAAAAATAACTCATTTAGATGAATGAGTTCATTATTTAACTGATGGAGATCTGGTATTGAAAGAGATTTTTACATGCATTGACTCTGAAAATATATTGGGGACATCAAAAATAATAACTAAAGTTTTCTGTTTGTTTGTATGTTTGTTTCACTCAGATGCTATCAGTCAGTAAAGTCACCACAATGCCCTCTGTAACAACAGCCTAGAGGCAAGGTGCATATCCACTGCCATCTCTTATACTATCATGCTCTACAGAAAGGAAATCTGCAAATTCTAGGTTACTAACTTCAACATTATGAGAACGAAAAACATCACCTCAACAATTGTGATGTAAACAGATGAATGAATTCCACTTCCAAAATATGGCAGCCTAAATATCATGAAAATACTTCTAGGAGAAAACATCTACAAATGCCGAATAAAAAGAACAAGCTGCCTTTTTTATGTTTTTGTGGACAGCGAACTTCCAAGAAAGAAGTGAAATACTTGGCAGCCAAAAATTAAGAGAAAATAGGAAGCCACAGTGGTAAAAGCCTTAAATATACAGCTCTCCTGAAGGCATTTGCCAATCAGTAATCCCTATCTGCCTATTAACAGGCAACTGGCTGCACTGGATATGGAACTTTAACCTAATAGTAATCTAAAAATTACCCAGTGACAGGCAGGTGAACAGGATTTTAGACCTTTAGCTTAGGAAAGGTGGGATTCAACTGAAACCAGTACTTCAAGATGGGACCCTGGAAGGCCTACATTTTAATTTAAACATATTTACAGTTGGATAACAGGGATTACAAGGCATATTGTCTGCTTCAACCTTGGCTCTGTGTGGGAAAGTCTTTTCTAAGGATTTATAATCACAAGCATGCCCTTTTGAGCACGTGGGACTTATTTGAATGATCTGGGAAACCCATAGCTAAAAATTGAAATGATATGGGTGGCTAGCTTGCTGGGGCACCTGGAAAAAATTCTTAAGGGAGGAAAACACCTTTAACCAAGAGTTCACATTATGTCCACACATAATATCCAACTAAAAATGAACTCAGAATCTAAGGAAACATATGACCATGAGCAAGAGTCAGGAGAAAATAAATCAGCACCATAAATTAGACCCCTTGAACTTCAGATATTGAAATTATTAGACATAGCATGTAATATAAAAGCGAATAAAAAACATGAGCAAGAAACATGGTGTTTTCAGAAAAGATCAGAAAATTTCAATACCTAACAAAATAGAATTTGTTAAAATTATAAAAATGATTAGTGAGACAAAAAACTCAATAGTGGGTTAAACTTCACATTAGATAGTTGAGAGAGAGTCAACTGGAAGGTAAAAGTCACAAATTTACACAAAATGTTACACAGAGAGACAAAGAGAGAAAAATCTTAAAGAGTGAATGAGAGATATGGAAGATAAAATAAGGAGATAAATACAGGAAAGGGAGGCAAGACAATATGTAAAGAGATAAAAGTTGGATTATTTTCCAAAACTAACTTATTTACTAGCACCATAAAGTGAAAAAAATTGAAAATAAAATAAAAACTGGGAAATAAAAGGAAAGGAATTCCATGGTTAGACACATCAGTATGCAAAGACAAAATAAGAATATCTCAACAGCACGTAAGAATGAAAGGAATAATTGACTACAAGAGATGAAAATTAGACTGAGAGCAGATATTTCAAAAGCAAGAAGACCAAAACGCCTGGAATAATATCTTCAAAACACTAGGGAATAATAATTGTTATCTTTGAATTGTATACCAGCTAAACTATTATTCAAGAAAAAAAAGACATTTTCACCTAATCTAAATTTTTGGAATTTGGGGTCTTTATGGTTATACATTATAAGATATAAGGTGAAAACTGTTGGGTAGAAAAACTCACTGAAATAAAAGATTATCCTGAATCTGAATGAATCTCTATTTGTTTCATGTTAACAAAACACTGTGTTTTTTCTAATAATGAAGTTGAGATGTGTTAAAGAAATAAAATAGGATAAGTAGTATAACATCATGTCGGTTATTAATCGATAGTATCAAGTCTCTATCTTGAACTTTGATTATATTCTATGTTAAATACCTCTATTCTGGAATATATTGAAATATCCCAGTAAGACTATGCACTGAAAGACATTTTTTTGGCCTTGAAGTAAACAAAATAGTGAGACCTAACCACAGATATAGTTATAGTGAGCCTCTGACTATATATGATATATAAACTACTCCATCCTACTTTTCCTAAAAATAAATAATTTTATAAAATCATCAAATAATTGAACTTACTGTGTTTGGCACCACTGTTTGACTATTTTCTGTCAAGCAAATAGACTGACAAGATTGGTCCAAGTGGACAAGATAGAAAAAGCTTGTAAAACAAAATTATCAAAGTTATCACAGGTTAGTATATCTTGCCATAATCAAATTAGGATTTGATTCAACTTATATTTACCACCATCATTTCCATTTAGGTTTAGATGTGGTCTTACATAATAAACAAGAATGTAGACATCATAATTTTGGGGCTATGTCTACTTTCCCATCATTGAGTGGAAATATATCCTTTCCTAAAAATTCTCTTTCTAGACCAAAGCAAATTCCTGGAACTATAATTGAGGGTCTAAGATTTGTGTTATGTAAGAAAACAATTATAGATGGGCCAGCATGATTCTGTGATATGGACTATAACAAGGCACTACTCTAGCTGTTATTTGAAAAAAATAAAACCATTAGAACGGAATGTCTTTCCATTTCTTTGTGTCTTCTTCAACTTGTTTCAAAAATGTTTTATAGTTTGCAGCATATGGGTCTTTGACATCCTTGGTTAAGTTTATTCCTAGGTATTTTATTCTTTTTGCTGCAATTGCAAAAGGAATTGTTTTTTGTATTTCTTTTTCGGAGATTTCATTGTTAGTATATAGGAAGGCAATGGACTTTTGTGCGTTGATTTTGTAGCCGGCAACTTTACTGTATTCGTTGATTGTTTCTAATAGCTTTTTGGTGGAGTCTTTAGGGTTTTCTATATATAGCATCATGTCATCTGCAAAGAGTGATAATTTAACTTCTTCATTCCCAATTTGGATGCCAACATGGATGGATCTTGAGAGAGTAATGCTGAGCGAAACAAGTCAGACAGAAAAAGCAGAGAACCGTATGATTTCACTGATATGTGGTATATAAACCAAAAACAACAAAAGAACAAGACAAACAAATGAGAAACAGAAACTCATAGACACAGACAATAGTTTAGTGGTTGCCAGAGGGTAAGGGGGCGGGGGTGGGGGTGGGAGATGAGGGTAAGGGGGATTGAATATATGGTGATGGAAGGAGAACTGACTCTGGGTGATGAACACACAATGGGATTTATAGATGATGTAATACAGAATTGTACACCTGAAATCTATGTAATTTTACTAACAATTGTCACCCCAATAAATTTAATTAAAAAAAAAATGATTAGTGAAACTGAAAACTCAATAGTGGGTTAAACTTTACATTAGATAGTTGAGAGAGAGTCAACTGGAAGGTAAAAGTCACAAATTTACACAAAATGTTACACAGAGAGACAAAGAGAGAAAAATCTTAAAGAGTGAATGAGAGATATGGAAGATAAAATAAGGAGATAAATACAGGAAAGGGAAGCAAGACAATATGTAAAGAGATAAAAGTTGGATTATTTTCCAAAACTAACTTATTTACTAGCACCATAAAGTGAAAAAAATTGAAAATAAAATAAAAACTGGGAAATAAAAGGAAAGGAATTCCATGGTTAGACACATCAGTATGCAAAGACAAAATAAGAATATCTCAACAGCACGTAAGAATGAAAGGAATAATTGACTACAAGAGATGAAAATTAGACTGAGAGCAGATATTTCAAAAGCAAAAAGACCAAAACGCCTGGAATAATATCTTCAAAACACTAGGGAATAATAATTGTTGCCTTTGAATTGTATACCAGCTAAACTGTTATTCAAGAAAAAAAAGACATTTTCACCTAATCTAAATTTTTGGAATTTGGGGTCTTTATGGTTATAGATTATAAGATATAAGGTGAAAACTGTTGGGTAGAAAAACTCACTGAAATAAAAGATTATCCTGAATCTGAATGAATCTCTATTTGTTTCATGTTAACCAAACACTGTGTTTTTCTAATAATGAAGTTGAGATGTGTTAAAGAAATAAAATCGGGTAAGTAGTATAACATCATGTCAGTTATTAATCAATAGTATCAAGTCTCTATCTTGAACTTTGATTATATTCTATGTTAAATACCTCTATTCTGGAATATATTGAAATATCCCAGTAAGACTATGCACTGAAAGACATTTCTTTGGCCTTGAAGTAAACAAAATAGTGAGACCTAACCACAGATATAGTCATAGTGAGCCTCTGACTACATATGATGTCTAAACTACTCCATCCTACTTTTCCTAAAAATAAATAATTTTATAAAATCATCAAATAATTGAACTTACTGTGTTTGGCACCACTGTTTGACTATTTTCTGTCAAGCAAATAGACTGACAAGATTGGTCCAAGTGGACAAGATAGAAAAAGCTTGTAAAACAAAATTATCAAAGTTATCACAGGTTAATATATCTTGCCATAATCAAATTAGGATTTGATTCAACTTATATTTACCACCATCATTTCCATTTAGGTTTAGATGTGGTCTTACATAATAAACAAGAATGTAGACATCATAATTTTGGGGCTATGTCTACTTTCCCATCATTGAGTGGAAATATATCCTTTCCTAAAAATTCTCTTTCTAGACCAAAGCAAATTCCTGGAACTATAATTGAGGGTCTAAGATTTGTGTTATGTAAGAAAACAATTATAGATGGGCCAGCATGATTCTGTGATATGGACTATAACAAGGCACTACTCTAGCTGTTATTTGAAAAAAATAAAACCATTAGAAGAATTTAATTGTAGCTTTTCTTTTTTTTCCCAATCTGGAGGTATAACAAAGCACAGAGCAGAGGAAAACAGCAACAATTCTTTTTCCCTAATTTCTAATAAAATAATTGGTGTTTCCATAATGATCAATTTAGTATAGAAACAATTTAATTTTAACAATGTATGTACTCTTAGATTAAAGGATTGTATTACCTAAGGGAAGGTGAATATTGTATATGCTCTAGAATAGATTGTGTGTTTATGTAATCTACTGAACTCTGGCTAGTTATTCAGTTTGAATTCCTATATTTGCAGATCACTGGAAGGTCCTCAGTAATTTATAGTTGTCATTATTGTAGCTTTGTAGTATAGTTTATTATCAGAGAGTGAGATACCTTCCACTTTGTTCTTGCTCATTGTTTCTTTGGCTATGCAAGGTCTTCTGTGGTTATTTTTTATACTATACTGTGTTAGAGAACTGATGTATATTGCTTTCTAAAAAAGATATTTAATTCTTCTTAGTTGATCTCTTATCTAAGATAACTTTCTTATTGGAGTACTGGCATGATAAATTGACTCTGAACGTCTTATTAGAAAATTGCCAATATGATATAGCGCTAAATAGAACAAGGTTTTGTGAATTCACAATCTGTTTTCAACAGATGTGTGGTGTGAGAAAATTTTATACCGTGCTTAAGAATTTATAGTTCAAAGAGAAAGGATGAAGAAAAGTCAAAGACATTTTGAAGAACAGGATGAGGTGTTTTGTTTTCCTCTATATCAATACTGATTATGAAACTGCAGTAATTTAGGACAGTTTTCAATTAAGACAGTATAGAGTAACAGATGGAACCAAATATACAAGCCAAAAATTCATCAATGAGCTGGTATGTGAGGAGGCATTAGTACATATAATCAGTTATCTCATGAGGAAAAAAGTGAAAACACAAAGAAAAATTAATCCCTTACCTCACACCATACACAAAATCAAGTTCAGACAATTTAAAGTCCAAATGGTTAAAAAAAAAAATTACAAAGCATTTAGAATACAATATAGAAAAATATATTTATAATCTCAAGGTAGTAATGTTTTCTTAAACAAAATACAAAGCACATATCATAAAGGAATGTACTGATAAAGTTGATAATGTTAAATTAAAGCTTCTTTTCATAAAAAATACACAATATTGAGAGTGAAAACTAAAGATGAGTTATAATGGACAGTGGATTAGAATCTGGGACACATACACAGATACACACACACACACACACACACACACACACACAGAGAGAAAACACAATTAAAAAATGAGCAAAATGTATAAACCAAGCAATTCATACTGCAAGTTTGAATTGTTAATAAACTTTTGGAAAGGTGGTCAATCTCACAAGTAAGCATGAAAATATGCATTTAAACCACAATGAAATACCATTTCACATCCCTCAGACTGGACAATATGAAAATGTCTGCTAATACCAAAACTGCTAGGATGTTGATCAAGGAAAACTTATAAATTTGTGTAGGAATATAAACTGTTTGAAAATAATTTGATATTAAATACACTTTACAACCCAAGAGATACACTCCTAGGTGATATATAAACTAGAAAAACTCTCATAGACATACATAAAGAGATATAAACAAACATGTTCATAACAGTATTACTATACTTATAAAAGCAAAAATTGTGATCTGAATGTGAATATGATAAATTCATACAATCAACTATCACATAGCAGTAAAAATTAGTGAACCAGAGTGAAACACATCATAATTTTCACAAACAAAGGTTGGTTTTTTAAAATCAAAAGTAAGTTGTGAAAAAATACATGCTGTGTTATATCATTTGTGTATGGGTTAAATTTCTAAAGTGATACAGAAAGATTGTTAGCAGTAAAAGTGCATGAGACTTATAAAGGTATTAATATACAAATAAACGCAAAATTTAAGAATGATGTTACCTCTGGGGGGGTAAGGGGAGCAGAAATAGAACCATAGGAGTCTTTCCTTCTTAAGGCACATGGTGGGTACATCAGTATTCATTCTATTTTGTGTATCTTAATATGCAAGTTAATGTTTAAAAATAAAAGTTAATGATCCAAACAAATTAAACCCAAAGAAACAGGCATTTTCTTTAGCTAGAACAGATTTTTAATCTGAGAGATTAGTTTTACGGTAAAGGCCATCTAACAAAATTTAAGAAAAATCATAATGAAATTTACTTCCTATTGAGAGCTTCTCCCCTACTTTTCAAAATCTAACCATAACAACACAGCACTTCCTACCCTTACAGTATCCTACTAATACTGATCCTGTCCTACCAAGCTCTAACAGCTACGAGCTCTTCAGAGGTGTATCTCCATACATCCAAATATGACAATGTTTTCTAGTTCCCCAAGGACTAATATTTAATTAAGCCAATCCTGTTAGGATATTAACAATTGGTAAAACTAAAAGTGTTGTGCTTTCTATAAATAGTTTTATTTTAATCAGGAATTGTCAATGAGAAAATCTTCTAAGACAGAGGTGACATTTCAGGCCTTCAAAGAGAAATATTAGAAAGATAGTTGGCATCTAATTCTTCAATATCACTGTATGTCTTTATTTTCAAATAAGGTTAGTTTTACTTGCCCTAGGAACAGATTATCATTTCAAAAATTTTAGTAGTGGAGTCAAAGGAATTGATTAGCAATTTACAGAATTTTATAGGCTTAATGTCTAGTTATTCATAGATGTAATCTGAACAGTTAATCTGTTAAAACTGCCTTGATCTGATTTTTAAAGTTGCTACTGTTTTTATTATTGGAGCTCTGCTTGAATGACAGACAGCCTAAGGATATTTAGCATTCTTCTTTCTTCAAACTTCAGACAGCCGTCTATGTTTCCAGAGGGTTGATGACAGGGCAACTTGGAATTTAAAGACAGCATCTGCATTTGCATTTCAATTGTCCCATAATTCTATGAAATCGTTGAAATCTCTTCAATATGCCTCATTGTTTAAATAGTGAAGGTGGCCATATTTTGTTCAAGATTCATAAATCTTAGAGAAAAAGAAAAGGACCATTATAGCCAAAGCCTATTCTACAGAGAATACTCTTCTCCCTTCTTTTTTTTTAATGCTAAAATCATGTTTGTTAACACCCATAAGCACTACATCACATCTGCACATATTTAAAATATTTTATCTATTTGGATCTTTATGGCCTGAAATCATGGTTCTAGGATAAGATAAAGGGTAAAGGAGATTATGTGGTTTAAATATATATCATAGGAGCATCATCAATTTTTAATTTGGGGTTCCAAAAATGTCTTTCTCACCATTGGACAGAAACAAGTTCATTTTCACTTTGGAAAACAATTCCAATTAGCTAACACAAGAGATAAAATCATTATTAGTAGGTCTGTTGCCTGTTTGCAAGGATCTGCAGTTACTCATAATTGGCTGTGATATTAAATACAATTTTTGTCAAATATTTTGGTTCAAGTGAATAAATCCTGCTGTTAAAATAAGAAATTCTGAGTTCAATTGCAGGGCAACTGGGTACCTTTCTAAGATGAGCCTTTGTGCCCTTCCTATAAGTAAGGATAACATTATTCACCAAATAATTTTAGGACAGGATTAAGTGAAAGGATATATGTGAAAGTTCTGTGTACATTGTATTCAAAACAACTGGAAGCCTACAAAGGATTGCTACAATTGTATAATTGTTGTGTTAAGTTATATGTTAGATATTCAATCAGTACCTAAAATGTTTCACATCACTCCATCCAGCTGAGACACAGAGAGGTGGCAAAATATTTACAAGGTCAAAAGTATGGGTGAAAAAATAGAGCTCCACAGAGGTCAATTCAAAATTTTGTCTTTTAATTTTTTCATCTCCTTGCGATTTCAGAACCCTTTCTTGGTGGTTTTATAATACATTTTAAAATGATCTGGCTTTTCAAAAGATACTCTCATTCCTTTTTCCTTCTACGAAAATCATATGAAATACTGGGAAGCTGCCCTTAAAAGTCAGCCCACCTTCATGGCCCAGATAAAGTGGAAAACAATCCTCATTCTTGGTACGCTGCAGTCTCCAAAGTGTTTTCCTAGAAAATCCCTAGCAGCCAGAAAAGATGATTTTTGACCTTGAAGATTTTAGCATTGCAAATCTAAGAATATAAGTACGTGCCTTTTCTTTTTAGTAAATTGTAAGCTTACAGCCACCTCAGAGTGGTAGTTGAGTGCCCTGCAGTCTGACTGTATTAGCAATGTACAGAACTAATGGGAAGATTCTTTCTCTCCCCTAATCTGGAAGCAAACCTATGGCCTATATTCCACAAAAGAATGATTCCAGGATAATAAAGCCATTTTCAAAGAGAGAATTCAGCAGATGGGTTTAGAGCATAAAAGAGAAGTCTAAATATAGCACTAGCTTCATCAATATGTTTAACAAATTGCTGCTTATGAGAGTTTAAAAAGAAGTGAGAATAAAGTGTCTGTGTGTGTGCCTCTATGTGAGGGAGTACCTGAGTTTGTAAGAATGTGTTCGTGACAGGAGGAGCAGCAGCGGTGAAAGCCTGAAGGGTAGTTGCAAAACCCCTTCTCTTCTTGCGCATTCCCAGGGTTGCAACCTTGGCCCCCAAAAGAGGAGGGAACGTAAGAGCAGACAGAAAGGTTTCTTGACTGGTGTGAAGCGACCGACCCGCAAGCAGAGACTTCTCTCCTTGGCAGCCAACAACCTGCAGCAGGAAAGGCGGGAGGGAGAGGAAACCCCGAGGAGGCGCTCCTGGCCGCCCCTTTGCTGAGATAGCAGGAGCAGCAGCCTGCGGAGCCACGAGCTCAGCGTCACTGAGCTGGTGCGGGAGCAGGGGCGCTCAGGCAGGCTCAGAGGCCGGGAGCCGCTTCTGCCGCCGAGGCGCCGGCGCTGCAGGACCCTGAGCTGCGCTAGCGCCCCGGGCCGGTCTCGCAGCGGGAGGAGCGGGAGGAGCCGGCGGTGCGCGCTGCGGGGCGCCTTGCCTCCACTCCAGCACCTGCCTCGCTCACGGGGGACGACAGAAGGAACCCAGGGAGCTCCGCCTGTTGTCCCGTTCTCTAAAAGCAGCCTGTGACGGAGCCGCGAGAAGGCGAGCATTTCAATTCTCCACCGGACTGGGATTTTTCTCTCTCACAATTTGAGAGAGCCCCAGCAGAGGTCAGAGGCGCAAGCGAGAATCTCCAAAAGGGGCCGAGGGCTGTGAACGTGGTCACCCCCTTCTGTCGCTGTAAAATATCCTTGACATTTTTCACACTTTGAAGCAGCTGCAGCTCGTGTCGTCGGAAGAGGGGGTGGGAAAAAAGAGAGGGGGCGGGGAGAGCGGGGAGACACAGCCAAGAGCAGCGCCTCCTCGCCTGCCAATCCTGGCACCTGTGCGCCGAGCCACTGCACCGAGGAGGACCCCACACCGGGCGAACCCCAGGCTTGAAGCCACGAATACCCAGCCCCTGGGCAGCGGGTTCTCGCCGGAGGGACCTGCAGCTGCCTACTCGGGCCACCGCTGTCGCCTGCAGCCGCGGGAGCGCACAGTGCCTCGGAGCCGCCCACTGCACCCGGGTCCCCAGGGATCCTCGCCCAGCAGAGGCGCGGCAGCGGGCAGGGGGTGTTCCAGAGTTGGGTGCACGATTCGCCTTTTCTGCTCATCTCTTCTCCGCCCAGGATTTATTGTCTGTGGAGCCTTCTGGGGGTGGGGAGGGAGCTGCGCCTCCGCCACCGCCGCTGCTGCTGCGGTCGCTAGCGCCACGCGCACGGCAGGCAGGCGGAGGTTGGGGAGTGGATGCGCTCCTGCCACCCCCGCCAGCGCTTCGGGCTTCCCCTCAGCCGCTTCCCGCCGGAACCTCTCCAGCCGTCCACCTGAAGGGCACCGGCATCATGGTCTAACGTGGCACCTGCCTGGAATCCCTTCTCCTCATCCTCTTTCTACTCCACCCCTCCTCTCTACCTCCTCCGAGGACCCTCGTGTCCACTGCGGACCACCAATACTTTAAGGAATAACCCTTGGCAGCTGCACGATTCACCCTCTCTGGAACCTCATGGGCAGTTTCTCTTGCGGGCAATGTGAGTAGGACACTCTAGTTCCGTGGCCAACGGGGGTGTGGGGGGGCACCCCGCTTGTGTCCGCCGTGACAGCGAGCCCCGAAGGTGTGGGACCCAAGAGGCGGAGGGGTGCGGGGGTGGGAGGACAGGAGCCTTCAGCGCTCTCAGGGAGCTGCTCGCGCGGTGGCCCGCGGAGGCGGTGGGATGTGGTAGGTTGCGGGGCATTTGGAAATGGGGTGCTAGTTGTGTGGCTGCATGGGAGTACTGAGTGGCCTGGGCCGGCAGGAGACCCTAAAGGGTTCCATACTGCAAAAAGGAAAGGTAAAGAAAGAGCGAGTGCTGGGCGCTGGTGCTGAGACCAGTGGTCGAGCTGAGGTTAATCTTAGCTCTTTATTATCATAGGTATCTCCAGTCAGCTTTTTTCCCGGAGGTGTCTAAGGGTGAAGTGCTCTTTTGATACACACACACACACACACACACACACACACACACACACACACTTGTGGCGGGTCGAATTTGTCCCTTTATCTTGGAAGGTGTAGTATTACTGTTTGATGTCTGTTTGTCTGAAAAATAAAATTAGGAGATCTTTATGCCATTGGGGATTGAAGGGAAAGGGTGGGGTTTGGGGGTGGAGGGCAACAGGAGTATGACAGACTGGAGGACAGAAAGAAGTGGGGAGCGATGGACTGAAAGCTTTCCCTGGGAGTCAGGCAGAACCATGCCTCCCTCGCTCTAAACTAGACAACCCCTGCCCACATCTCCTTTGTGTTCCCTGGCGAAGCTGCTGAGCCGTCACTGTTCCCAATCCCATTGCTGAGCCCCCTTCAGCATTGTGTGTCCTCCTCTTAGAGTCGTTAAGGATGCAGGACTAGTTTTGGGTCCAACGTGGAAAGAGGGAGGGAAGAGCATTAGCATTACGGTAATCATGGCACCCTGGCTCGTGAACAATTAGACTGGCTTCCGAAGGTCTCTAGTCTTAGGGGTTTGCAGAGTCAAGAACGGGGGTGAGGACACGGGGTCGTCCAGAAAGAATGCCTTTCAAAATAGTGCGACTTCATAATAGCGGAGATGGCTGCAACATTGCTTCATTATACTACTTCGTGGCCATCAGGGCTGAATAAAAGACCCGCCTCCGCCCTCTCCCTCACTGTCTCCTCCCCACCAAGTGACAAAGCCAGCGGGCTGGGCGAGAGGATGCAGCGCCAGGCAGAGAAGGGAAGGGGTCACTTTCACAACTCCCAGGAACCGGCTGCAGAAAGGAACCATCTGCGACGCCCACGACTCCCACGTACCTTTCGAAGTTCTCCTTCAAAGGGAATTAGAAAATGGGGGTGGGGGAGGCGCAGTGAGACGTAAAGATCCTCCACCTGCTCTTTTTTGATTACTTTCACAGCACACTTTCGACACATCGAATTCACCTGCATTGGTAACTAGGTCAGCACGTAAATATGCTTACGGGTATACGTGGAAATGTGGCTCTTGATAGATGAAAAGCAATTTATATGTGAGCATATTTTTCACCTGGGCAAAATTTCTAAGCACAATAGAGATTTTACAGCGTGGGCGAGAAGAGTGCATTCCAGCGAAAGCAGGACACGTGATCTCTCCAACCGGAGAGATACAGTATTAGGAACTCGATTTTCTTTGTTCCAGGCTGAGCCTATGAGATGCTCAGCATCCCGCTTACTTACGGCCTCCTATAAGAGGGGGAAATATTCAAGTTGACGGGGTGGGCGAGGGGTGTGTGTGTATTAGGAGATAGCGACTAGAGAAGCACAGGTAGATTGATACCTGTGAAGGACTTGAGCCTTCTCCTCTGCCGCCCATCTCACCTCTTTGACTACCTAACTCTCATCCAGTCCCTCAACCCCGCCAGCCCCCTATTTGAAAATGAGGCATTCCTTCTGGGAGACGTGGCGGAAAAGTTCTCTCCAGCCTCTGCACACGTGGGTTCTCCAGCGCCACAGAATCTGCGGCGATTCGCGACAGATTCTGCCACCTCCCCAGTCCAAGTGTCACGCCTCCAGCCAGGCGTCTTTGAGCTGACTTCACAGACTCTAAGAGAACCACCACGAGATATTTTTGCAAAAGGCAGTAGAGCAGAGTCAAATCCCCGCTTGTCTGATACGGGAAGGAATGATAAAGTACAGATGTAAGAATGATTTTATTTTTCCTTAAAAATGACAGTCATAGGACTAAAGTATATTGAGGATGGCGTTTAGCTAGCTGTGTATGCACTTGGACTCCTGGGAAGAGGTCTCAAGCCTGTGGAATGTCCTGAGTTGTGATTATTTATTAATTTAATGGAGGTCGAACTTGTTCTAGACCGTGCATTTATGCTTACCTGACTTGGAGACTTCTTATTTCATTTTTCAATCCATGTTTTATAAGCCATCTTAATGGGCTGAAGTTTTTTAAATGTGGGCTATTTCTACCCTATGCTGCATTGCATCATGCTAATTTGTTGTGTTAGGGAAGGCAGAGTCAATTTTCATGACATATTATGAAGTGAGAGTTCTTTATACATTTTATTTTTATACTTGACTGTCCAAGAAAAGATGTACACTTACCATGGCAACCCTTACATTCTCTATCACGTGTGCCTGCACATATGCAGCTTCAGAATTAGAAACAACTTCTTAAAGAAATAAACCTGGTCCAATTACAGTAGCCATGTTTTATTCAGAATTTTAGCACCGCTTTAGGCTGACATTCAAATGTTCTTAATTAAAATATCATCTCACTTTCTTTTTTAAGCTTTTAATTTTTCTGCTTCCTCTATGAAATATAGAACATAGCTTAAGTGTTTCTCTGTGTCTATATTTTGATTTGTTTTGGATTTTAAAAAATTGTGAAGAAGATATAGTTAATATCACTATGACTATTTATCACTCATGAAAGTCATTAAACAGCTATATTATCCACATGGTGTTAATTCCCAGGGATATTTCTTAGATCTCTCTTTTTTTCAGTTTATAGTACATGGTAATATTTGATATAAAAACCTGGTTTCTTTAATCATGACTTATAATGTCCACTTTTTAGAACAGTTCAAAATTTGAAGATAAGTTATATTTTAATTGATGTATCAAAATTATATGTATTTAAACTATAATTTTATCTTCTGAGGACTGTGGCCTCAATATAAGGAAGATCACACATTTTGTAATATCATAACTTCATTCCATATCCAGATGAATAGAGTACATGGAGTAACCAATTAGTGATAAATGACCATCTGAGTTATTTATAGATTCTTTTTATATTTTCTTCCTTCACATAAATTATTTCATAACTTTTGGAAAATTCTTTATTTAAAGAATATATGCTATTCATGGAGTATAACAATTATAACAACTACACCATCAAAAAAGACATTGTTTGGAGTTTTGTTTTTTTCTCCAGTAACAATGAATGCTTTGTAGATCATCATCCACATTCTTTTTTGGATGAGTCTAGTCAGTCATGTAAATTTGCAGAATAACATGTAATTTTAGCTAATATAAATCAGCCTCCTTAATGCTGTAAAACAGAGGTAATATATCATTGCTCATTTATAATTGTAATGCATAGCAAATAATAAGACAAAGTGATACGTGGAAAATGGTTTGGACATTTTACAAGAGTGCAACATAAACTTTTTGGGGCAAATCAGTTTTCCTTTAGTAGTGTGTGTGTGTGTGTGTGTGTGTGAGTGAATATGTGCTTGTGTATAATGATGTCATAGTGTATTTTTTAAGGTATGCCATTTAAATACCATATATGTACATATATATATATATATATATATATATATATATATATATATATATATATATATATATTCCCTGTCTTGGCATTAGGTGATTATGCGCAGAAATCCATGAGCTCTTGTGATCAGGAACCATCCCTTGTCATCTTGCTTTCCTTATCACAGTGCATGAACTGTACTCATAATGACAGCTATCTGTTACTAAACATCTACCATGAGTCAGGTGCTTTACTTCAAAGTAATTCTGTAATAAGCATTATTCTCACCATGTGAAAGATTAAAAACTGAGGTCAAAGACAACAAGTGTCAAGCCCATGTTACATTGCTAGAAAGTGAAAAAGATTTAAACCCAGATTTGGCTCTTGTACCTTTTTCCCTGTACCATGCCCTCTCCTTTGTAGGCATAACTCGGTGCTTGTTGAATGACTGAAATCTGTATCTCATAGAACTATTTCCTAATGAATAAAGAAAAATGAACATTTTGAACCAGCTTTTCAAAGTGATATATGTGTTTGGCAATAATACACCATATTACTTTTTTGACCATCATTTGATGTTGGTAGAGAAGATAGTGGTACTTATATTCCTGGCATAATTAATTCACAACAGGAACATTTAATAAGCTATTATAATCTGTCATATAAAAGTACATAAAGGAAGCTTTCAATAAAGCACATTTTGAGTCAACAGCTCTCATGTCTAGTTTGCAACTATGATGACATATTTGATACCTAGGCCTCTCTGAAGAGTTATCATATGTTCTATTTAAATTATTAATGATAATAGAAAAATTATCATTTGTCATTCAATGACATATGGAACATTATTAAGTGAATTTAATAACCCAAAGGATTTCCTGCATACAGTCACTTTCATTACATCGTTCACTGCTTGATAAATTACTTAAAATCTCTATACAAAATATTATTTTATTTAATACACATGAAAGGAACAGTAGTTACCAGAAATAACATATTGAAATTTACATCAGCATTGACATGATCTGTTTAAATATTTTAACAATAGAATAGATGCTTACATTGTTTAAATAATTAATTTACTGGCTTCTTAAAGATGTGGTTTCTTCAGTTGTTCCAGAATATTTTTGCTCTATATAAAGTTCAGTAAGGCCGAGAGCATGTTTAACATCAGAAGATAGTGATACCATGTCCAGGGTAGTAGCATAACAAATTTTTTAATTTAAAAGAAAGAGAATTGTAGAATATGTGTGTGTGGGGGGGGGTATGTGATCAGACAGAATTAAATTTTGTGCCATTCAAGAGGTAAAGTAGTATGAAAACAAGTGAGGAGCTGTGGGTTCCAATTTTAGGGAAGAGGTAGCTGACCTGAAAAGAAAAATACTGATAGTTTAAGTGATGATGATAAATCTCACTATCATTATGAGATTTTCAAAGGGAGAAAGAAAAGAAAGTGGTACTGTGAAATACAGAACTAGCAGAGTAAAAGATGGGAAAAAACAGTTGAAAAAGATCTGTTTGATTTAATTCACCAAGAAAAAATATTATAGCTATATAAGCTATTATGATATTGAGACAGATAAAGATACTTTTGTGTAGTGGAAACAAATTTTATGGATGGCTGGATACATTATCAAATTATCTGGTAATAGAAGGAAAGGCAAGAAATAAACCTTATTGAAACAGTGCCTAAGTGTTATGAAGACATTTGTTGCACTAAAAATGTGAGTAATGGACACAAAGCTAAAATGTGTCAGCTGAATTTTAGAACTAATGTGACACATATCGTGTAACTAAAATAATTTTAGGCTTCTTGAGAACCATGTTTCCCCCAAAATAAGACCTAGCTGCACCATCAGCTCTAATGCGTCCCATGGAGCAAAAATTAGTATAAGACCCGGTGTTATTTTACTATAATATAATATAAGACTGGGTCTTATATTAATTTTTGCTCCAAAAGACGCATTAGAGCTGATGGTCTCGCTAGGTCTTGTTTTTGGGGAAACACGGCTGTAACTGCTTAAATATTCTGCATATAGTGAATTCACCATTGTACTTCTTACCCTGAGTAGGCATCTTACAGTCACATAGAACGGAGATGTACCCCAGACCACATATTCTGAGCACTGATATCACACTGAATATTTACTCAGTGTTATTCTGAGTCAGTGTCATTCAAGACATGAAAAAATTTTCTTTTCTACTTCAAGTGTGATTAATTTCTTAAGACAATTATAAGAGCTATTGTAATTAAATCAAATACCTATTTAAACTTCCAGTGATTGTTAAATATTAGCAATGTCCTTAGGGTAATACCATATTGTTGAACATTAGGCATCTACACACTGCCCACACAGCTATAATTGCTCTGTTTTATTATAACACACACACACACACACACACACACACACACACACACACACACACAGCCGTAATCTCATTATTTCAAGAGTTCATAACATTTCAGAGATGGAAAGGAATTGAGAGGGTCTGATTTTACAAAAGAGGAAACTGAGCTCAGCTAAGCTTACTTTCTTGCTCG
Source organism: Rhinolophus sinicus (assembly GCF_036562045.2). NCBI lineage: Eukaryota > Metazoa > Chordata > Mammalia > Chiroptera > Rhinolophidae > Rhinolophus > Rhinolophus sinicus. The sequence goes on from NC_133756.1 coordinate 35,725,337, forward strand.
AGGTCATACAACTGTTAGTGAGAGAAATAGAAATCGAAAGAGATCTCTTGGCTCCCAACCTTTACCAGTAAAACCACACCCTTGAAACTATTGGAGTCCTTTGCACCTGAGCAAAGGGAAATAGGAAAAATATCCTTCATCCAATAAATCGAGTTAATGAAGCCAGCCAATATGATGACCCCACCCAAAATACATTTCTTTCTCATTTCATTTTTGGCCTGAATTTTGGCCTGAGTTTTTATTTGACTTAAGTTTTTTGGATGGTTGCCTTATCTTTCCACTTTGATTTGACTGTCTAAGCAGTTTAATGCTATAAATTTAACAGCTATTACAGATTCTAGTTTTAAAAAGATACCTTTAAGAAGTATGGAATTAATTTCACTAATATTAAAGCATCTTAAATTTGGATACTATACCCTTTTTAATGAAAATGAGTGTTCTTTTAAATTATTGATCTTTTTAGCATAACGCCAACTAAATGACTAACTAGATGATGGAGAACTGTTCAATTCATTTCAGATAAATGAATTCTCTTTTAAATTTACTAATTGCATTAAAAATTAATGAGTTTTCATACAAAAAACCAAAAATGATTTAAACTTATGCTTTTCTATGAAATATTGCCTCAAATATTAATTAGGGAAACATACTAATCAAGAAAATAAAATATGATACAGTTGGACTCTGTGAAACATACTAATTTCTTTTACTTTGTTTTTGCATTACAAAGTTACATTTTGAAGTGTGCTTTGAAATAATAAGTTCCCTCTTACTACTAAATATCTGTTTATATACCTGTCTGTTATCACTCATTTATCTCTGCTTTCATGAGACAAATTTGAAATAAATGTTTCTCATTTAATATTAGTTTTTTCTAAAGCCCCTATTCTGAGTCCACTCTATCTAGAAGCTTCGATTACTGCGTAACTTAGGGCAGGATATTTTTGCCCTAACTATTAAAACATATTAGCAATAATTATAAAGCATTTTTGAAACTATGTACTTTTCTTAAACTATGCATTTGGTTTATAAACAATGACATATAGAAATATTTACAAACAAAAGTATTGATTTAACAAGATATATCTACATAGTCACACATAATAGCCCTCTTTAAAAGGAAAATTTAAATGTTTAGTACAGCAATAATATTTAAAATTGAAAAAAATAAATAAAACAAAATCATGGTGACTAAATCAATCCATTACATATCAGCACATTAGCTACCCGTTTCATTTGTAGAAGCATTCCTATTCATGCCAGTTTTCAGTGTACTTTTCTGGGACTCGTGGGTGTGATAGAACGGAACATATTTCTGTATCTGTGAATCTGATCCCACACACCATTTCACATGACAAAATCTCGATGTCCTAAGACTAAGTGTTAAAGATAAGACAAACTGTCAACCTTTACCAGTGAGGCTTTGAATTACTTCCATAATAATACTGTTTTATCTTTCAAAATATCTAATTTGTTATATATAAATGAGATTTAGATGTATAAGTAGTTAAGGGTGCTTTGTGTTTTCTTCCTTCCTTGCTTCCTTTCTTGCTTGCTTGTTTACCTGCTTGCTTGCCGGCTTTTTGTACCTTGACATATCTAAGGTAGCTTCCTGCAGACAAAAATCAAGCTGCTGAGACTCAAACACAGTGGCCACCAAAGTATGATATGAACAAGGGAGGAGAGGTGCAAAGGTGATGTATTTTTATACATTGGCATAGGAAGAAACTACCAGAACTGCAAGGCATGTTGATTTTCTATACAAAAATCATAAGAAAAATAAGCTTTATTAATAGTTAATAAATACATGGATTACCAGGATCACAGTCTATATTGAAATGGGGCAAATGCTCATTTACGAAAATATATTGGAAAATAGGAAGACAATGGGTAAAATTGAGGTTGCATTTAACTTAAAGTCTAAAATGTGCTGCTGAGTAAAAAAGTTAGAACAAGGGTGTGTATAAGCAGTGTTTAACATCTGTTTTTTCTAAATATAATAGTACATATGTCAAGCTCTTTGTCCCTTTATGTACCCTGAAAATTCTCCCTGAGCCAAACCAAAGGCACTTGTCTACTGTAGTAGTTGGCAAAGTACATATCTTCTCTACCATTTATTAATTAGCATACATTCAGCCCGGAAAACATGGTTTTATGGTGACTGCTAAGGGAATAACATGTCAATCTCTTTGTAATCAGTCTTAGGGAGTCAGTTATCACTCCTTTGGCTCTGTATGTGACCAGGACAGCCCCAAACCTCAAGGGCACATTTCTTCTTTGCATGTGTAAAGTTATCCATGATTTCTAGAATCTAGTATGTTCTTAACTTCTCCCCCTTTTCCTGGTGGAATTTATTTGTATGATTATGTGTGAAAAATACATAGGAGTGCAGAAAAAAGAAAGTTGATTTGGATTCTAGGAAAATAGATGAACGTTTTCTTGTCTTAAATGTCACTTGTTTTTGTTATTGTTTAACAATGGATAAAATAGTATGTTTTTGATATAAAAGGTAAAACATTTTATTGAGAGTCAAGAATTACAGTGTGATGGGCTCATGTTACAAAAAGTAACATTAATAGCTTCTAGTACTTGCACTGAAAAAGAAGGCAACAAAAACCTCTATGGTTGCTACTTAAAGGGTTTTTCACTCTCTTCTGGATTTCAGTCAAGGAAAGCATTTATCTTTAAGCTGAGTAAAGATCACTGTTAAGTTGGTAAATTCTCTTTAGAGTGCTTAATTAGATGAAAAATATACAGAATACAACATAGTTTAATGAAACTTTAGAGTTCCTTGATTATCCCATTTTTAAGCAATCCTTTTTTAAATTTTATTAAATTTATTGGGGTGACATTGGTTAATAAAATTATATAGGTTTCAAGTATACCATTCTATAATACATTATCTGCACATTGCATTTTTTTAAAAATGATCAAACTTTTAAATTGTGTGATTTGTGTGATCATCCAAAGATCACTTTTGGTTGGTGTTTACTGAGATGCTTCAATTTGTAAATATTCATAGCATCATAGCATCATTATGTAATCGTTTAAATGGCTGTTTCCCAAACCAGCACATACACAGTGGCTCACTAGCTTTTTGTATCCCTAGCAAACTAGCTCATAACATAATGTGGGGGCGGGGGGATGCATGTTGTGTGAATGAATGGTTTCACTTATGCTTCTGAATGCCTCTCAGGGACTTTTGTAGCCATTAGTGTGTTTCCCCTCAATTTCTTCTTCTCTTCCTTTAATGAGAACATCACAGGATTGTACTTCCCCATTCTTCTTTGAAGTTAGGTGTGGCATGTAACTTACTTTGGCTAATGCAATAGGAGCAAAAAATGAGGCGTGTCTCTTCTGATAGAAATATTTATGACCTAGTGCGTGATTTGCTCTTCCCTTGATATAGCCATTGTAGAAGCATGCATCAGGATGGAGCCTCCATCAGCCTGGTCCCTGAACAACTAAAGTCATCCTTGCACATATGCATTCAACGTGTAGCATGAGCAAGATCTAAGGTGCTGTTGTGTTAAGATTGGGGGCTGGGGGGTGGTGTTTGTTACCGAAGATAGCCCAACCTTTCTTTCCTCTCAAATTCACTGAACAAAATTCTAGAGAAAGTAGAATTCTGATGTCCAATTCATGTCATCACAATTACAGGGATGTTACATATGAACATGCCTCTAATTTAGATTTTAATATAAAAATGTATTCTTTTATGACAGTTTAAAGTTATAATAATTAACAGAGCTATATTTAAAAGATACAAAGGCTTCAAGCACTTTGACTTTCTCAATTTGTAATTTTGTGTGCACATGTATTTTGATATACTGGAAGTCTCACAACTCTGATACTATTCTTGTACTCTTGTATTCTTTTTAAACAAATCAAAGAAACCAGTGATACGTATTTCTCATTCTACAGATTGTTGGGACAATATGACAAAAAAAAATCTGTATCTATGGGAACCTACAACATTTTCTCAGTTTAATAAATTTTACTCAAGTATTCATGCATTCATTCTGATTAGTTATTGTGCTATTACTCTGTGCCAGGCCCTGTGCGAGGCAAGGCTGACTGCAAATGTGACCCCTGTTTTTCATGGTGCTTATAGTCTAGTGTGATAGGCAGATATCAAACAAATAATCACTCTAGGGTATACAATTTCAAGTTATGACAAGAACTAAGAAAGAAAAGACCAATGGACTGAGAGTGAATATAACAAAGTGTCTGGATGCAGAAGTAGCATTTCTGATGAGCTGATATTTAAATAAGACCTGAAGATGATAAGGGTTAACCAGGCAAAGAAAGGAAGCAGGAGAATTCCAGCTGGGCCAGTAGCATATGCACAGACTCTAAGTCAGGAGAAGATGGTGCGGTGGAAGGCAGTGTCATTGAAAAAAGACGAGTGTGGTTGGATATTACACAGCAAGGGGTGATTGGCATAATATGAGATAGCGATGAGTCACATCATCAGGATTTATTGATCAGTTTAAGAATTTAAGATTTTTCTTCCATAACCTATATGAAGTCATTAAGCATTTTTAAACAAAAGAAGGCCAGAGTGGAGGTAGGGATTTATAAATTAGGAGATGTTTAAAGTAGTCTCAGCAAGAGATTAAGCTATCTGGTGCTAAGATTTTGGTAGTGTAAATGGAAAGAGGTGATAGAACTGAGATACGCTTTGTAGAACCTATTGGATTCATTGACTTAATAGTGGGAGAGGGCTAATGAGAAAAAAGTGTGGTATGAAGGGTTATTCCAAGATTTCTGACAGGAACAACTAGATACATGGAGGCACAATTTGTTGTCTGGAGTATCCTGGAGGGGGAGCTAATGTATTCAAGTATAACCAGAACATTGATACTAATATCAAGGAAACTGAATAACGGGCTCACATACTGATAAGGCATATATCAGAGCATCAATTTATATAACTAAACACCCCTCTATAAAATTACTGGAAACAGTGAATAGTTTTGTGAGGAAAATAATTAAATCCTCTTTTTAAGAATAAAGGTTTTTGATAAATGATAATTGGGTATGCATTAGAGTGACTCACTGTGTGTCGCTATCTTGATTTTCTTTTAATTATTCTTTGGCATGAAATGAAAACAGGAATGCATCTTCATTCCTTCTGAATACTAAATTCTTCCAAATTTTCCCATTATGCTTTAAAGTTTGGAAAGAAGACCTTACTCTTGGTCCTTTTATATTTGGTTTACTGCGATGAGCAGAGGCATGTTAACCATTAGTAAAGTTTGTTTTAAACAACCCATCTCAGGTACTTTGTAGCTATCCAGGTTTCCATTCTGTCAACTTGTCTGGGCAAGGCCACACATATTTGCAATCATTCCCTCTGTTGTCCCTTTCCTAGAGCCTGTCACAATTATAATAACCTGGTGCTAAGTTCTGTCAGTTAGAACACACTGCAAATTGCTGCCCAGAGAGTGCATATAAGTAACATGATAATGCTTTATAAATGTACATGTTATGGATACATTATTTTGGAATGTGTTCAGCTGTAAGTTACCAACAATTAGTGGTTTAACTGAGTAAGATAGTTATTTTACCCCCTCCTCCAGTTAGCATTTGCAGTGGTAACTAACAATTCCAAAATATCCCAACGGCTTACAACTACAAACCTTTTTTCTCACAGATGTGTAATGCAGCAAGAACTCTGCTTGGCTCTATTCACCCAGTCTTCTCACTCCAGCATCCAGGCTGAAGGAGTAACCCTTCTCTGGGAGGTTCCTGGTAGGGGGCAGGAACAAGAGGCCAAACTGACCCCCTCAAGTTCAGTGAAAGCTTCTGCATATTTTATGTCTATACATATTCCATAGGCCAAAGAAAGTCACATAACCAAGCGTGGAATGGCAAGGAAATGATAGGTAAACATTCACGCTGGTATAGAGGCTCAGTGATGCCTTTAGGAACTCTAACTCTGTAAATCATTGTCTACCTTGTGGGTAGTAATCTTAGCATTTATACTCTGAGTATTCGTACTTTAACATAACTGCCTTCAAATGGACTGGCACCAAAGATAATAGCAGCAGTGGATATCAATTCTGAGTTTTCTAAGTCTTTTCTGTGTGTGTGTGTGTGTGTGTGTGTGTGTGTGTGCTTCTTTTTTTTTTTCTGGCCAGCATGCAGATCTATTTAATACAGTAGTACTTGTGGACATATTTTCATTTTTTTCTTCGTTGATTGAGTTGAAATGTATTTTATAAATTTCTCAAATAAATTGCTTTTGGTATGCCCTGCTATTTCCCTAGTATGGGCACTTGGATACAATAGCATTCATCTTGAATTCTAGGTTAATAGTAATAGCAATTCAGTTTTAGCTTGAGAAAACAGAATTTCATATCTTTACAACCACCAAAACTTAGTTATGAAATAAAATTTTATTTTTTTTATGAAAATCTGGCGGATGCCTGAAGTAATTTAGATTTTAAGAATGATTGCACTTTAGAAATTTCAAGAGAGCTATCAGCTGATAAAGCTATAATCTGAATGCCCTTTAATGTTTAAAACCTTTTATTTTTTATTTTTTATTTTTTTTGGTTCAGTTCTACTTTATCTAAAATTTTGGATTACAACCATTATGTATTTCATATTTTTGCTAAGAAATTTTTATTTTTTTGTTTTGTTAAACAAAACCATTAAAATTAAATTATTTCTAATAAAAAAAATTTCTTCAAAAGTAAATACATTAGATTATTCGTGTTTAACCTTCTTTGGTGTTCTTTTGAAACCACTTGCACTCCGACTTTGAACGGTAACACAATCACCACTAGATGAGTGTTTTCAAACATTTTTGTGATCGTGGAGCACTTTTATCAAGTGAAATAGTACAAAAAACTCCATTGCATAAATCAAAGACAAGCAAGACTGCTATGTTTGAAAAACCACTCTTATATTCAAGAATGATCATGCTAACATATAACTATTTTATAATTTCTCACTTCCTATTTTAACAGAAAAATACCTCCAATTGGGGAAATTATGAGAAAATATAGGCCTTATTTATTTTCAGCTACAAATTATCAACAAATTTAGAGTTGAGCAAAGTCATTTGAATTGTCTTATGAGTACAATTCATAAGGCTGCACTGCATTAGCTCTTCATGTTTTTGTCTTCGATTGATAGAGGGTGATATTATCCACACAAAGACTCCCAGAGGGTTTCGCTGTATCACACCAATTACCAGTGTGTATCCAAGGCCTCTCCAAGGCAGAAAGGTATTTGGGACTGCCAGTTCTGCCTCTTAATGAATATCTTACACCCAGCTAAATGAGCAAAATGGTAGAGAAAACACATGCCAGGATAATCTGAGACAGATGAAATGATTTACTCATGTTGCTGAAAATGGCTCATTAGGTTGGCCTTTGTTTTTGTACTTGTCAGGGCTTGGGATCACTTCCTTTATTCTAAATATCCTGCTGAGACTGCTTACAGTTTTGTGAGTGAACTCCAGGCTGATAGGCAGAGGTGGACAGAATTCCTCAGAATTTCATTTCCCTCTTATCCCATATAACAGAAATGTTTGAGGGTGTTTAAGGGAGGGGCATCTTCTGTTTTAGAAGACATGGAATTTTGTTGGCTAACCTCCATTACTCTCTTGCCTTCTGTCACATTTGTCTTAAACTTTTTATCAAATATTTGTTAAAATTTTATTTTGCTGGTATCTGTGGTTCAGTGACAAGCATAGTTAAATTGCAGTCAGGCTAAAAATTATGGGTTTAAATTTTTTTATGTTTCTTTCTGGCTAGGTAAACTTGGAAAAGTTATTTCTAACTTTCCACATCATCATTTACTCATCCTTGAAACAAACATAATAATAATGCCCATTTTACATAAATGTTGTAATGATTAAATAATTTGTGTAAAAAAATAGTATCTATCATACTATTGTCTTAGTGATACCTTCAACGTGGAACATGAATCACCTTATTTCCTTCCCATTGAAAAGGGCTTATTGATTTGCCATTTCTTTTGGGATAAAGACCGAAATCCACAATTTTTCCTTCAAATCCATCAGTTCTGGCTAATATCCACATTGCATCTTCACTTCCTACATGTCCCAAAATTTTGGCTTTTCTCAGTGCCCTGAAAAGGCCTTGCTTGTTTCCTACCACCTCTTGGCCTTTACATGCGCTATTCTCATTAACTGCTCTCTTCACCTGGATAATTGCTACCTTCTTATTTCAACTGAGTGATCACTTCCTGTGGAAAGCCTCTGTTATCATTTTGCCTTTTGGCACTGCGCGTATAGCACAATGCTACACAAAGTGTTCTATACCTGCTCACTGAGTGATCTACAGTTTTACCACTCTGATCTTTTGCAATGTTTTGTCTTGAACATTTACAAAAATGCTTCAAAATGAATTTATGTTAAATGGAATAAAAGGAGAAGAAAGGAGTTCACATTTATCGGGAGCCTGCTAGCATTTCAGGAACTCACCTAGGCATGCTATCTATATTTTTCCTCAAGTAATCCTCACCAACTCTGAGCAAATATGATTTTTAGAAAAGAAATAATGTACATGTATCATTAAAATCTTTGTGCCAAATCAAGAGGCAGAAGAGAAGCATGCAAATCAATTTATAGACTGAAAAAGTACTTTTCCCTTTTGTTGAAAAGCTAGAGAATTATAGAAAAGTTTTATTACATAAGAAACATTTCATGTTGTAGAATATTTAAATCCATCCCCCCCCCCCGCAAGGATATATTTATCATTTGTATCGATCAGGGTAGATGAAATACAAATCTTTTAAAAACAAAAAGATAGTTTATATCTTGCACATAATTTATATATTTACAAATAAGGAACTATTGTGAAAGCAATTCCCATGACATAAGGTAGTATCTATGATGTTGATAGTCTTTTGCACCACAAACACAAAAATAGAAGCTTTGACAGACCCTGCAGATGTCAAGAAATAAGTTGTGGCTGATCACAGTAAACATTTCTTGGAAGTACAATATGTGATAAAACACTTGCAGCCAGTTAAATGAGGGCCACTGACCTTGTCAGAATGACACAGCTAGCCACCGGTGAATTCAGAAAGAACTACACGAACTGTTGCTTAGAAATATATCCTTCTAAAATTTTTAATTAACAAACTATTCTTGTGTATCTTATATATTTTACAAGATAATGCCCTTCGCTCCTTTATACCTCAAATGTGGTAAATGTGAACTAAATAAAATTCTTTGTTCACATAGATGATACTTAAAAATGGACAGACTATGGCTTTGTATATGAATCTTTAGAGAATGGAGGGCTATTGTAGAATTAAATATACCATTGTTAAATAGTGGAGGTACTAAAGGCTGATCTGATACTTAGCCAAACTTACTGTGTCCAGTTATATTAAATGATAAGCCAAAATTTAAAGTAAATTAATTGAAGTTTTTGATAATTTAAAATATTGACCCACTTAAAAGTTTTTTTGTTTTTTCTTTCCTTCTACCTCCTTCCCTACATGTCAGAATTTACTATCTTATTGTAATTGGTCTTTCTGAATTTACTTTCCGTCACCCATCTGTCAGATTAATTTTTGTGAATGCCTTCCTTGCAGAATTAATTTTCCTTCTGGGTGATCTCCAATAGTTCCCCACTGCTTATAAAAAGTTTCAATTTCTTAAGTTGAAGCTCACACGACTTCAAATTCCACTTGCAACCTTCTCAAACTTATTCTCTCTTCCTTCTTTACACAAACTTCGTGCTCCATTGAAACTCAGCTGAATTCTCCAAAGAGACCAAGCTCCCACATAGGATGAAAGATACATAGGATATTAGACGCCAAGCAACAAGTAAAGAGCCTCGCACTACTTGTTGAGGCTTAATAAATGCTCGTCCTCATACCACTTGCTTTATTGAATTCATCTTGCCCTTAAATGTACCAGTGAATTGTGCTAGGTGACAGTGAAATATATGTTCTATTGATTATCAAGACAAAATATGACGGGAGATTGTGTAGAATTTGTGGTCAGGAGCAAGGGCTTCAGCGTCAGCTGGTCTGGAACAGGCTCTAGCCTCGCCCCTCCTCAGCTGTGGGCCTGTGGACAGATCAGTCTCTCTGAGCCTTGGTTTCTGATGTGTCAAGTGTGCAAGTCATCCTGCTCTGATAGGGTAAAGGGGGAGGATCAGATGAGACAATGCATTCCATTTACTTAATTCCAGTAACTCTTGATAAATGTTATCTTTTTATTGTAACTGAAAAATAGTCCTTTCAGTTTATAGATGCCAGTATAAAAAATGCATTTTTACCTAACTTTAGTGTCAGCATTTTGAGTGTCATCTAAGGCTTTAATGGACACAGCATACTTGGTCTCTATTTCTCTAAACTACTGTCTTTTGTTTATTACTATTACTAAGCAACAAAATCTGAGATTCTAAGAAATCCCATTTATCGTTACATCTTAGATTTACTGTCTTCTGAATCTGAGTAACAAAAAAGTAGAGACTCGAGTAACTTCTAACACGTTCATGCCATTTTCACAACTGTATTTAAATAATGCCATTTGTAGGAGGTATTATATTCTTGCCTTTAGTATATTTATCTGAAGAAATATATTATACATGTTTGTATACCTAGGTGCCTGTTTGTTGTCTGGGATATTTTTAAGTACGCATGTGTTAAAATATGGCATAATATCACAGAGCACTTTATGGACAGAAAATGTCTTCCTTCTTAAATCACTTATCTTTATTGCTGATGTGGCTTACTCAGTCACCCAAACTTAAAATGTCTTATTCTTCCCTCCCTTATCAGCATATGCTCTTTCTTCTAGTTTTATAATCTCTAATTCCTAAATAGTTTTCAAATTCCTTTTCCGTCATTGGGCCCACGACTAGCAGTTCAGGACCTCTTTGTGTCTACATGGTCCTACCGCAAGGGTCCCTGGCTGGCCCTCACGTCCTCTGGGCTCTTCTTTCTCCAGTGCAACCTCTACGGGCTCTCCAGCCTTGAGATTGTGAAATACAGGTCTGCTTAGGACAGGTCTCCTGGTTCAAAACCATCCCTGAATCCCTGTGCTCAAACACTTTGACAAGGATGACATATATACATGGTGACTTCTGCTCTAACTCTCCTCCTATGTGCCTTTAATATTCTGGCCATACTGAGGTACAAGAAGCTCCAAAAGTGTACCCTGCCTTGCCCCAAGCCCTATTCATTCTTTAGGTTCTACTTCCAAATGTCATTTTCTCCATGAAGACTTTCTATAACCTGTCTCCTTCTTTCAGTTAGTGGCTTTTCCTCTGTGTTTTGAAAGTATTTGCATACATCTCTATCAAAAGGCTAATTATATTATATTTTAATTGTTTATGTGTCCTTTCCACTAGGGTGAGCATATGATATCAGAAATAGCATCTTATTCTTTTTTGTACACCCAGCTCTTAGCACACAGTACCTATTGAATAAATATTTGAGGAATAAATGAATAGCAAAAGAATGAATGAACTCAATAAGAAATTAACAACTAACTTGCATATGCTTATTACTGAATTCATCAGGCATAATGTGATCAGGCCTATAGTCTAAATTTTCTCTGTCTTCTTGTTAGATGAAGATGAAAGAATATACTAAACATTTAGGTTTTTTTAAATTGAATATATCAGCATGAAATAAAATTCAACCAATATGGAAACACAGAGAAAGCATGAGCTTCAGAACTATAAATCCTGGATTTGGGTTCTAGCTTTACAAGTAATAACTAGGAAATTTTGGACAGGCTGCATAATTTTTCTAAGGGTTGTTTTTTTCATCTGTGTAAAGAAAAATAATAATATTAATAACCACCACCCCATTTGGCCATGAAAATCAAATGAGATAGATAGAAATGTTTTATAAAGTATTGAAGACTAGCTGTTTTTAATTTAATATTTTAGTAGGTTTAAGTTTATAGTCACAGTCACAAACTCTGATGTGCCAAATACAACACTTAAAATCTATTTATAAGATATGAAAGCATCTCACCAGGTCTTATTTTGTGCTTTTTAAATTTATATTTTCTCAACAAATTTCTCAAGTCACTTTTTGTCTAAAACGGTATATTCTTCATCTTTCTTTTCCATGTGGCTGCTGCTGGCACATATCTGTATGTGTGTGTGTGGGGGGGGGCTGGGGGAGCGTACCTATCGCCCATGTCATCCTCCTCCTCTGCTTTCTGGCCTCTGCTGAGGTATCCAATCATCCAACTACTGGGTTAACTGCCATCACTACAGCTTGCCTGAACACTCTCTATATCCCACCTGGACTTCTAAATCACTCAGGTATCTGTATTTTATCTTCTCCTTACCTCAACTCCCCCTTCCTTCAGATACACCCATCCTTTCAGCACTTCATGCTCACCTTGGAAACTTCACTCAGAAACTTGCTCATCTCACTGGGGTATTAAGAACTTTATGAGGTTGTCCCTAGCCCTATGTCTGTAGAGACCTCCTCAGTCTTGTTCAGATACCAATTGTGGATCAGGGAGTGTTTTGAAAGGCTTGTAGATTTCCAGGGTTATATTCTGGGAAGAGAAATACAGTCCCTGAAGAGATGCTGTTGAAGCTCTTTGGATGTATCTGTCCCACTCACTCTGAGATTTTAATTCTACTAACGGACCTATCATTAAGCGCCCGTGGTATCCATTGTCTAGTTTTGTTTACTTTGATCATTCTCTCTTCCTATATGGTGAAATGCCTGTTTCCTTTGTGGGGGATATTCAGTTATCAAGCACTGTTTTGTATTCTGTGGCTGATAGTCATAATCTGTGCCCATTTCTCTTAGTTCATTACTTGACACTTAATGCCCAGCTTTTGAAACTCCAAGGAAAACCTCTATCTCAGTAAGTGTTGTGCCGGTAAGAACTTGAAGCACTATTTTGAAATTCAAGGTTGAGCAGTAACTTCTTTTTTCTCAGCTATTTTCGTCCTCTTCCTCTGCAATAAAGGTCACTGTTTCCACCATTGTAAGGGACGCAAGCGATATAGGAAAAAAATGTATGAAACAATATTATCCATGAAATAGCTTCAAATATTATATGGTCATAATAAAATTAATCTCTGCAACTCAGAGCATCCACTGATTCTTTCAAACAGTTCCCAATTATTTCCCAAAAGGTAGTTAGCAAATTTTATTTTTTTGTCCTGTATCTCCAACTAGAGTAGAAATTGAAGACAAAGGCTATACTTAAGTTTCTTTATCTACAAACCGGGGCTAATGATGTGTATCTCATCAAGTTATTGTATTAAATGGGATAATATAAATAGAATCCCCAGTAAGTTCCTAGTACAGGATAGGTATCAGTAAAGTTAGATCCCTACTCTTCCTTTCATGCTGTTATGTTGTATTCTTCCATAGCTCTTAGAGTCGATCAGCAATCAGAATCAGCAAAGTCTAGTAGTATTAACAATAAATGTAACTGCTAACAATTATGGCTTTATTAGCCAGTTGTGGTGGATGTTCGCAACCTTTGCAGAAGCCTAAGAACATGTAACATTTTGCATAAAAGAAGCCTACTGTACTCCAAAAATTGCCAGCAAAAATGGAGATTGGAAGACCTTTTCTAGAAATCACCACCAAGACAAGTGATACACTAATATAAAATGGACTAGAATGTCATATGAAGACATATTTTTGTGGCATATGAGAGGTAGTAGATACCATGTTCCAGGTTTCTAACTTGATGGTATGTCCAATTAATCCTGAAAATACCAAACATGGACTAGTTACATCTGCCAACTAATGTGCTGATCAGCTATTAGATCATATCCAGTTCTAGACATTTCATCCACAGGCTTAATATCAAATATGAACTACAGATTTCAAAAATACACAAAGACTGATCTGTGTAGAAAGTAAGTCTCTTTGAATTTTGTTACTCTTGCAGAGATGTAAGGATTAAGAGAGAATAAATATGAAAACACCTTTTTAAAATATAAGGTGCTATAAAAGATTATAGATAATAATTTGTTAATATTATTCCTATTATTACATTAATAAGTAGTAGTTAGCAACTATGGCAATTTTCCTTAAATATAGGAAATCTTAGCTATCCTTAAATTGAATTTTAATTTTTATTAGGTGAAGAAGATAATTATTAATTGAAATGGGAAAATAAACTTTTAAAGATCCTCTAAAAACAAGATCATATGATCATTGATCATTGATTCTGGATAACATACGGAAGGAAGATGCCGTGCCCAGCAGTTCCAGGAGTTAATTTGATTTACTCCTTGAAACTTTCCAAAGAGTTCCTCAAAATAAACAGACAGAAACAAATGCAGTGGTAATCAATGCCAAAAAATAAATAAAAAAATGGGGTGTTCAATTAACATTGAAGAACTTCCACTTTATCTACATTTTAGTTACATTTGTTCACACCAATATCTAATGTTGTTGGCAAGATCATATGTTGCTACCTCATAAAAAGGTCAGGGGGTAAGAAGCTGTTTGGCAGAATAGTGGTTTCTTCATAGATGTCAAGAGGAAAAATCTCTGCCCAGCAAATATAAATCATATATGCTTTGAAGTAAGGCCATATGATCCTCAAATAATCTAACATAATAAAAACAATAGCTTTCATGATGGATTTACTCTATGGACATTAATAAATCTAATCTTTAGTATTTTGACAACTCCTTCTGATTCCACAGTTTTTCATAACCCAATGACACCAAGACAAACATTCTTTATTTTCCTTTATTATCTAGAAATTCACCAGAAATCTAATATGTGAATCAGGATTGATGATCAGGTGGGTACTTACCTACCCATTTCTCCATCCAATTAGAATAAACAGGAATCAGATGAAGCAAGGAATGGCCATGTTTTTATTGTTACTGATAAGGCATTAGCAAATGTATTATATTTACCTATACAATATCTCCTTAAGGCTGGTCCACCATCTTGCCTCAGTAATACAAAAACTTTTCTCACGTCTCTCAGTATTCTCTTTCTTCCTTTTATTTCCTTTATTATTTTTCCTTCTTGCCCTGTAAACACTTACTTAAAATATGTTAATCTAATCATGCTCCCTATGTGCAATGCACTATGTCAAGTGGTGGACGTAGACTTAATTCCTAATTTTAAACAGTTTGTAGTCTAGAGGGGAATAAAGGCAATTATATTCTGTTATGCAAGATGCTACAATAAGCTGGTATGGGTTATCTTGCCTCTCACACATTCTCTTTCCTCTCTCCCCTCCCTCACACACACCAACATACACACCAACACACACGTACCTACCATATGTCTTCAGCCTGTAAGAAGCAGCAGATGTTCCAATTTAATGCAAGTTTTAAGTAAGTTAAATAATTATATAAAATCTGGCAATTCAAAAGAACATAAGGACATCACCTGAAAGGAATCAAGAATCAAAAATTAAGAGAGATTGTATTTTATTCTTAACCAAAGAATAAAAATGAAACGAGCAAGAACAAGTAATGTATTTTTTTTCTCAAATAACTTCTTTTTTGGAAACTCTTGAATGTTTTTGTAATTTTTGAGTTTCAAGTCATTACATTGTAAGACCCTAACGGTAGCCAAACACCAGTGGAAGTTTTTTATCTAGAGGGAGAATATTGTCTGATTTGAGCTCAGGGTTAAATCTATGGCAGTTTTCTGTCTACAAAGATTTTGGCTAAAATAAAGTTGAGCATTTAGGGGACACTGTGGAAATTTAAGAACTTGTACTGGGGGTAGAAATGCTAAGCATCTTACTGTTAGATTAAACAATAACAGTGGATATTTTCATTTATCAGGCATTCTTTGATAAATGTCTTACATATATTTAAGCTTCACAACATCTCTGGGAGCAAGGAAATTTTATCTTCCCAATTTTACAAATAAGGAAACTGCAGATGTGTGATTGGAGAGGATGAGTGATTTTTCTCAGAGTCCTAAGAGGCATAGCTAGGATCCAAACTCAGGAATCCTGACAATTAAATGCTATGTTTTAATGCCTCATAAAAATTTGTGTTTTCTCTTTACATAAATATTTCTAATCAACATGTTATGTTGTATACAGGTTTTTCAAAGAATCAGTTTTTTCAGAGAATTAAATTTGTTTGGCTTTGTAGTATGGAAGAGAGGCTGAGTAACAGAGCATAAAAATGAAAATTCTGTAATTTGCATTATTTAGAAATTTGATTATTCTTGGGATTTTCATTATTTGAGAAACAATCATATAAGTAAATTAATAAAAATGTAATATAAATCCATGAAAACTCACAGTAGAATCCAAGTGGTTTTAATAATAATAAAACTATATTTGGACATCTAACAATGCTGTATATTGTTTATATTGGTTTGCTTTTACAACCAATTAACAGGTGGTTAAAGTGTATTTAAAATTTATTCTTAAGCAAATAGTAGATATTCAATAAATGTACTGACAGTTTGACATGTCAGCAGGAGACCTGAGTATGTGAAATATATTATAAAAGATTTTTTCCTTAACTTTAATATTCACATGTTTTTAAACACCCTTTCTTTGTAAAACCAAATTCCAATAATATCTAAGGAAATTTTTAAAACTTACAAAGCACAACAGTTCCTATTTTTCCTGTACCCTTCTTTTATTTACCCTTTGAATATAAATGTGCTATAGTTGAAACCCCAGACTGTGCATAATGTTCATCTCTTTTTTTTTCTTTTTTTAATTAGTTTCAGGTGTACAAAACAATGTAATAGGTACACATTTCGACCCTCACAAAGTGATGATCCCCTCCCCCAATCTATTGCCCTTCTGACATCGTATATATCTATTAGCATTCCATTGACTCTTATTCCCTATGCTGTACTCCGTATCCCATGACTATAACTACATACATATATATAAACATTAAATTATAGTTGACATACAATATTCTTCAGCTTCAGCTTCAGGTGTACAGTGCGGTGGTCAGGCACATAATGTTCATCTCTTGTCATTTAAACATGACTTGGGAAGCCTGGTGTTCAGAGCATAGGATTTGTAGTCAGATGAACCTGACCTGAGCTTAATTAATTCCTTATTCTGCTAGTTCCCCTCTGTGGAAGCAGAAGATGGAAACTTCTTAAAGCCATGAACATACATGACTGACTCTAAATTTCTTAACACAACCTATCCACAGACAACCTTTGCTATTCATTAGCCAGCATTGGGAAATTTGGGAAATTTCCTTAATTTATCTGCAGCCTAATATTCTTCATTGTAAAATGGGGATAACAATACTCATTGTTGAGAATTATAGTAGTTAAGTGAAATAATCTATACAGTGTCTAGTACATTGAACTCAGTAAGTGGTAGGAGTTATTAACATGTATTTTTTTATTGTCTGTATTACAGTCTATGAAACTGATATACACTATAACTCATCTCCTCCTACAGGTGACTCAGGCTATCTAGACATGTTCCCTATTATCAATTATGTCCAAATTACGTCTTTGTGTACATAGTTCTTTATCCCTTGATTAACTAAATTCATTGAGATAATTTATTAAAAGTAAAATTCTTGTATGATTGATTATGAACAGTTTTATGCCTCTTCATGCATTTGGCAAGCATTGATTCCAAAATACAAAGAGTACCACAAGTGCAATTATACTCTCTTCCTCAAAGTAACCCCCAGGAAGGCTCTGTTCAGGCCAACAATTGTGTCATGGCTCATAACGATTTTGAAATGCCTTTGGAATTACTTTTACAACCAACTTCTCAGGGCTTGATATTGAATTCTCCCTCTCCTAAGCTTCCTATATTTTATTCATTGATAAGTCCTGTCCATACTCTCTCCATACAGACTTTCAGCTCACCCATGCTTTTCTCTTCCTGTTATCAGTGCCTTAGTTGAGATCCTCACAATGTCTAGCCTAAAATATTCCAATAGCATTTTAAGAAGTCTCTCTCTGCCACCCAGATTTTCCCCCTCTAAATCATGGTCTTTGGTGCCAGGATGTATCTTTCTAAAACCTAGATGTGGTCTAATCCTGCATTTACTTTTAATTCATTATGTTGCTTCTCTCCTCAGTGCCTTTGCTATTCGTTTGTCTGGATAATTCCTACTCAACCTGGAGGAGGTGTAACCTAAACCATCTTAAAGGATGAGAAGGAAACTTACATCAACCCCTTTTAATATCAACATATATGATCAACCTACTTAGAAGATGAAGTCACTGTACCTAAAGAGACTTTTGCAAAAATGATCACTGTTACTTTCCTTGAATACTTACCATATTATCAGGCACTATTTTATACATTTCATGTGGATTAATTTAATTAAACCTAACAATTACCTTATGAGCTAGGTAGTATTATTGGGTCCTTTTATTTTATTTTCTAAATGAAGAAAGTAAGGCACAAAAAAAGGTTAAATAACTTGCCTGAGGTCTCTGCAGATAATGAATAAGGCTGGGTTTCATATCCAGGAAATCTGACTTTTAACTATTACTGGACCAACAACTGCCTGATAACTCATATTTTTTTCAATAGTTATGACACCACTGCTTCTGCTAACTTTATTACAACATTATCTTCCTTACCTGGATTTTCCTGCTCTAATGATGCAATGGGCATCACCACACATAGTGAACTTCAACCTGTGCTAGCTTCACTGTGTGTCAGATGTGGTGAAATGGTATATCACATTACTCATTCTAGCAACAATTAACTTTGTCTGTCAGATGGCACTTCACTAATATATTATGGTATATTATTAAATCTATATAGATATCCCATCATTTGCCTCTTTTGAACATACTTAACTATATTCTATTTAAGTTTCCAGTAAATTTTCTTTAACTTGCTCAGCTTTAATAATAAAGCAGACGTTTTTATTTTAATACAACTGTATTTAATAATATATTCAATAAGTGACTGCTTTCTCTTAGGCTATTAAACTGTCTCATAAAGAGTAGATTGTGTGAATTGATGTGAGGATTTAATTACCTTTTACTTGACTCTTCTAAGTAATTATCCTCAATCACACCCAAATGGACAATGGTACCTGTGGGTCTACATCTATAGGAGAAGGACTGTCC
Source organism: Rhinolophus sinicus (assembly GCF_036562045.2). Taxonomy (NCBI): domain Eukaryota; kingdom Metazoa; phylum Chordata; class Mammalia; order Chiroptera; family Rhinolophidae; genus Rhinolophus; species Rhinolophus sinicus. The sequence continues at coordinate 35,744,354 of NC_133756.1, forward strand.
AGGCACTTTAAGGCAAAGATTGTTTCTTTTCTGAGGTAAAGTACAAAATAAGTACATATAATTTGTGCCAACCATTATTCTAACTACTTTATTCAGATTATTTTCTTTGCTTTTCACAGCAATGCAAGTATAACTATCATTTGGGGTTAAAAAATTAAATACCCAGAGAGGTTAAGTAACTTGCTGAAAACCACACAGAACATTAAACGGTGAAACCAGAACAAATACCCTGGGCATTTGATTCTAGAGCCCTTACTGTTAACCACTGCACACCAGCAGTGTCGTGGAATGTCCCTGCGCCTGGAGTCCTGCATAGAAATCTAATAGTACTTAATACTTAACAGAGCTTAATCGAGGCACAAGCGAATTCGCACATAGCAAGATGCTTTGAATCATGGAGCTACACCAGTGGATGGAAACAATAGTGTCTTTTGAAGTAGCTCAGAAAGATAACCTGTTTTATAACTAAATGGTGGTTAGAAATACACTTTCAACTTTAATTGGAACACACCTTTTTAATCTCAAGTGAACAGGAAGTCAGTCATTTGTATGTATGGGAAATATGTCAGTTTGTCAACACGAGCAGCGTTGCCTCTCCTTCCTCACTTTCACTGGTGTAGAGCTGTGCTTGGATCTACACAGCGCTAGTGAAGCGTGTTGATTGGGAAGGGCCTGGTACCAGCCACTTGGTGTGCTGATGAGGCAGGCAGACAAATTTCAGAAATTAATTCAAATTTTCATTGACTATCTTATAAAACTGAAAAATAAAAGCCAATAAGTACTACTGTTATCTTTTATCAGTATTATTATAACAGGATGTTTTTCTGCCTTAAGGTTACTAACGATACCTTACACTCGGTCAGTACTTCTCAATTTGCTTTCACAAACAGAATCTTACCTAATCCTCAAAATCTGTGGAATTGGTACTATCAGAGTTTCCAGCCTGGACTTGAATCCAGGGCTTTAACCTACAAACCAGAGTTATTTTAATGTATGTTCATTAATTTATTATTTCATTCATGCAACAAATATGTATTAAGTAATTACTATGTGCCAGGATTGCTATTCTAAGAACTCGAGTTTAAAGCACTGAACAAAACTGTCAAAAAATCTCTGTCCTCAAGGGGCTTATATTCTGGTTTGGGGGCAGGGGGGATTAGGCAAGAAGGAAATAGGTGATAGTTGAGATGAGTATAAAAAATAGAGTATATTGGAAATATTAAGTATTTCAATATCAATCATTGATGACCTAGTTATTTAATGAATTCATATCTAGATATGATTTCTTAAGCAAAAATTAGTACTTAATTTTAATTTTGATACACAAACTTTAGTCATAATTGTTGAATAAATAAAGAATGAATGAGGTAAAGACATGAAGGTCATTAGATTTAGGGAAAGAATCTATTAGGTTGGTGCAAAAGTAATTGCTGTATTTGCAATTATTTTTAACCTTTTAAATTGCAATTATTTTTGCACAAACATAATATAATTTCTGTACTGACTGCGGCTTAACTGATCCATTCATTTATTGGACAAATATATACAGAGGGTGCTAAAAATGTATACACATTTTAAGAAAGGAAAAGACTATTAAAATTGTAATACTCAATATATACCAGTAACAAAAGATGAATAAAGTCACGTTTGACTTCTGCAATTACATGAGGTGCTCAAAGTGGTTACCATCAGTGTCCAGACACTTCTGATTATGGTGAACTACTGCTTGAGCAACCTTGACCGAAGTGTCCACTTGTATACATTGTTTTGGCACCCCCAGTATATATATAAATAAATAAATAAATAAATAAATAAATAAATAAATAAACACACACACACACAAATACAAATATATATTTATATATGTATATATGTATATATAGATATTATATATAATATATAATATAAAAATATATATTATATATTATATATTATATATTACATATGCGTTTTATATATTACATCTATTATAAATATATGGAGAGAGAGGGAGAAAGATAGAGGAGAGAGAGAGAGAGAGAGAGAGAGAGTCTACTGTGTGCCCTAGAGATAAGTATAAATAAAAAAATACCTATTTCCTGCTGTCAGAACGTCAACAGTTTTCTGGGAAAGACAAATTAAACCAAGCAAACAATATAATTCTATGTTAGTGGCAAGTACGTGATAATATGAGAGAAGAGCATAGTCATCTAACCAAGACTCAGAAAGATGAGAACTGTGGGCGGAAGTGACATTTACATCTTGGGAAGAGAAAGGGAGGAAGCTGGAGAGAGAGATGTTCATAGATTAATAAATCATATTAAATCATGTACAAAAATCCAGAAACTGCAAAGAGTTCATTTGACTTTCAAAACTATTGGAATCTGTTATCATTTAAACGGTTTGGATTCCCTGAGTTTTCAGAAGGAAGAAAAACTTACTGTCTTTTTCACTTCCTTTAGCTTTTGTCTCCTTCTTCCATATACTATAAATAAAAATTTCCGTTAGACGAGACTGGTCCTACTACCTATAATTTAAGTAATAAATCTTCCAGATTGAATTTGAACCCCAGCATCAAGCAGAGTGTCTGCAGCATCTAGAAAAGTGCCTTACCCGTAATAAAAAGCTCAATAAATTGCTGTTGACTACGAAAAAGAGGTTTTTTACTTGAAACCCCAAAGTGGTCAGGTTTTAGAGTAAGAGTGGAGAAAATACTAAGAAGAGATGTCTGAGGGGCAATCTGTTGAACTGACTTACCTATTTCGGATGATGTCCATTTATCTTTACCTTCAATATACAGTGCTAGGATATTAAATCAAACAATTAACATCACATAATAACATACAGCGATATGATCATTTTCTTTGTAAATGCCAGCTTTGCAAATACTTTTGTGACTCAGTGAGCTCATTTACATCACAGCCATAGAAAATAGGGAGAGAGAAAACAAGGAAGACCTTACAAAGAAAACATCACCAGAGAATTTTCTATGAGGACATATTCCCAGCCACCAAATGTAATTTTTAAGTGTGAAGTAAATTGATTTGAGAAGCAAGATTCTTTAATGTATCACTTGAATAGATTTAAATCTGAATGTGTTGTCCCATCTATTAATGCATACCTGGAAAGATGTGTTCATTCACAGTTAACTAAATTACAGTTTTTACTGAAGTGTGAGCTTTTCCTACGAGTGTCAGGCTACTAAGCTTCATTTACCTTGAATACTGAGACTAAACTTTCAGGAATATAGTCTATGGTAAAATATCAGGGAGTATGTTTTGATCTGGCTTAAATATATTAAAATAGGTTGTGATGGCAATATCTCAGGCAAGCACAGTAGCCCAGTTCTGGGCTGATAATCTTTGCAAAGGCCTTCTTGAACAGTAAGGTGGGGTTTGGCTAGCACAAGGGCAGGCTCATGGTTATTATCAGAAGTTCTGAGATATGATTTCCTTGTATTAGAATTTCTTTCCCAAGAAGTTTTGAAAAGTTGAGTTTAAATTTTTGAGACATGGGGTATACTTCCCAGGGTAGAAGTCCCCTTGTCTCCATCTAACAATTGATCTTTTCCTAGCAAGCAATGTGAATAATTATGCTTAAATGTTAAGAATAATTATGATACCAATATTATATTTTGTAATTAGAAAAAAACCTCTCATGTGCATTGATAATCATAGCTATCTTGTAAGGTAGATATAATCACCACCATATGCTAAGTATAGAAAATGGGAGCCCACAGAAGTAAAGCAGGTAAATAAGAAGCAACCAAGGAAACTTACCAAGAATTAGGAAATAGCAAAGCTCCAATTGAAATCAAGTCTTCTGTTACCATATATGTGCCTTTCTACTGCATCATGAAATGTTTAAGGTAGGCTCAGTATACATATAGTAGTCCCCCTTACACATGGGGGATACATTTCAAGATCCCAAGTGGATGCCAGAAAGCACCGATAGTACTGAATCCTGCATATACAATGTTTTTTCCTATACATATATACCTATGATAAAGTTTAATTTATAAATTAGACACAGAAAGAGATTAACAGTAACTAATAAAATAGAACAATTACAATAGTATACTGTAATGAAAGTTATGTTAATATGGTCTCTCTTTCTCTGTGATAACTGAGATGGTTACTAAGTGGCTAATAATGGGGACATATACAGCGTAGATACAATAGACAAAGGGATGATTCACATCCCGGAGAGGACAGACAGGGATGGTGTGATATTTCATCACCTACTCAGAACAGTACACAATTTAAAACTTATGAACAACTTATTTCTGGAATTTTTTATTCAATATTTTTTTACCAAAGTTGACAGCAGATAAGTGCAACCACAGATAAGGAGGGGGGCTACTGTACTCTATTAGTTAGGCGACAGAACCAAGAGGATATATATATATACACACACACACACACACACACACACACTTATATATGTACTGGGGTGCCAAAAAATGTGTACACATGACTTGTATTCATCTTTTGTTATCGGTATATATTGAGTATTACAATTTTAATAGATTTTCCTTTCTTGAAATGTGTATACATTTTTTAGCGCCCTCTACATATGGGTATTTTCACTCTTTTTTACTTAATTATTTTTTTTCCTCTGTATTCTCTTTATTTAATTTTTTTTATTTTTTTGATTATAGTTGACACACAATGTTATATTAGTTTCAGTCATACAATATAGTGATTAGACATTTATACAGCTTACATGGTGATCATCCCATAAATCTAGTACCCATCTAGTACCATGCATAGTTATTACAATATTATTGACTATATTCCTTATGCTATATTTTCCATCCCATGACTGTTTTATAATTACCAATTTGTACTTCTTAATCCTTTCCCCCTTTTCATCCATCCACCCCCACCCCATCCCATCTAGCAACCATCAAAATGTTCTCTGTATCTATGACTTTGTTTCTGTTTTGTTTGTTTTGTTCTTTACGTTCAAAATATAAGTGAAATCATATGGGACTTGTCTTTCTCTGTCTGACTTACTCCACTCAGCACAATACCCTCTAGGTTCATCCACATTGTTGCAGATCACAAGATTTCACTTGTTTTTATGGTTGAATAATTTTCATTGAATATATGTACCACCTCTTGTTTATCCATTCATCCATGAAGGGCACCCAGGTTGCCTCCATATCTTGGCTATTGTGAATAATGCTGCAATGAACATATGGATGCAACTGTTACTTCAGAGTAGTGTTTTGGATATCTTTGGATAAATACCTGGTAGTAGGATTACTGGATCCTTCTTTGTCTCTTGTTATAGTTTTTGTTTTAAAGTTTATTTTGTCTGGTATAAGTATTGCTACTCCAGATTTTCATTTATTTATTTTCATGAACTATCTTTCCCCAACCCTTTAGTTTCAGTCTGTGTGTGTCTTTCGATCTGAAGTGAGTCTCTTGTAGGTAGCATATGTAAGAGTCTCATTTTCTTACTCATTCAGCTACCCTATCTTTTGACTAGAACGCTTAATCCATTTACCTTTAAAGTAATCGTTAATAGATATGTAGTTATTGTCATTTTATTGTCATATATTTGATACCCATGTTCTCCTTCTCCTTCTCCTCCTTCTCCTTCTCCTTCTTCTTCTTCATTTCTTCAAGAACTCCCTCTAACATTTCTTCTAATACTGATTTGGTGGTGATGAACTCCTTTAGCTTTCAATTCTAAATAATAGCTTTGCTGGGTAAAGTAATTTTGGTTGTATGTCCTTGCTTTTCATTACTTAGACTATTTCATACCAATTCCTTCTGGCCTACAAAGTTTTTGTTGAGAAATCAGCTGACAGTCTTATGGGAGCTCACTTGTAGGTAAGTAACTGCTTTTCTCTTGCCGCTTTTAAGATTCTCTCTTTGTCTTTAAGCTTTGGCATTTTAATTATGATGTGTCTTGTTGTGGGCCTCTTTGGGTTCATGTTGTTTGGGATTGTCTGTGCTTCCTGGGCTTGTGTATTTCCATTGCCTGGTTAGGTGAGTTTTCTGTCATTTCTTTGAGTAGGTTTTCAATTCTTTGCTTTCTCTCTCTTCTTCTAGTACCCCTATGATGCAAATATTTGTATGCTTGATGTTATCCCAGAGGCCCCTAAAACTGTCTTCATTTTTTTTATTCTGTTTTCTTTTTGCTGTTCTGATTGGGTGTTTTCTTCCACTTTAACTTCTAAATTGCTGATTTGATCCTCTGCTTCATCTAATTTACCGTTGATTCCCTCTCATGTATTCTTTATTTCAGTTATTGTATTCTTCATTTCTGGCTAGTTCTTTTTTTTATGTTTCTATCTCTATTTTTATGTTTCCTACCACTTTCTTGAAGTTCTCACCTAGATCACTGAACAACTTATAACCAGTATTTTGAACTTTGTATCTGGTAGATTGATTATCTCCATTTTTTTTTTTAGTTCTTTTAGTTCTTTTTATGGTGTTTTTTTTTCTGTTCTTTCATTTGAGACATGTTTTTTTGTCTACCTATTTGGCTGCCTCCCTGTGTTTGTTTTTATGTATTAGGTATTGTTGCTATGTCTCCTGACCTTGGCAGAGTAGCCTTATGTAGTAGGTATCCTGTGGGGCCCAATGGCACAGTCTCCCTGGTTACCTAGCCTAGATGCTGCAGGTGTGTCCCTTGTCTGGGTTGTGTGTGCCCTCCTGTTGTAGTTGAGCCTTGATTGCTATTTGCTCATCAATGAGATGGTTTGACCCTCAGACTGATTCGTTGTAAGGAGTGGCCATGACTACATTGGAGGAGCTGTTATTCAGGAGCTAATCCTATGGAGCAGGATTCACTTTAACAGGGCTCTAGTGCCTTCCCAGTCTGACCTTGAGTGTGTCATCCCAGAGGTTACCAGGTGGTGCTCCATCTCAATTTGAAGCATACCACTGTGAGTGCTGGCCCCAGGGCCTCCTGGGAGAGACCACAGACCAAGTTCACCTGCAGCCTGTGCCCTGCCTGGAGTCACCTGGAATGAGCCACAAAGTAATATGAAGGCAGCCACCACTCATATTGGACTTGAATGTGCCTGGGAGAGACCAAGCCTTGACCAAGGCTCTCTGCCACCTTGCCAGGCTTGGAGCTGCTCTGCAAGAGGGCAAGGAATGCCATGGCTACATGTAGCTTCTTTGGGTTTTGTGAACCTTTGAGAGATTTTAGGAAAGTCTGCAGCATGCGCCACTGGAAGTGGCTTGGGTTCGCCTGAAAGTTGGGTGGGTCAGGGGCTCAGGGAATCACCGGGGTGGGGCAAATTGTGTTAGCCATGTTGAGGAAGACTCAGATATGATGCCTGCCTAAGTCTGCATGCTGAGAGAGAGGAGGGCTCAACAAAGGAACAGTGGCTTCTTCCAGCACTTCTGTCTGGGAGAAAGCTGACCCTCCAGCCTTTGCCCTGAAGTCAGACAATTCAGTTCCTCCCCATATGTTCCTGGAGCCTTTCAAGATGCTGCCCCAGAGCTGAAGCTCAGAGCAAGTGAGTCTGTAAGTGAGTCCATGTGTGGACCCTTTAAGCAGAACACCTGGGACCCTAGCAGCCCTTCATCTCACTGAGCCACAATCTTCACTGCTTTTCACAGTCAGAAGTTGTGGGGACTTCTCTTTCCCCTGGTATTGCAACTCTGGGCTGGGGAGCCTGGCGTGGAGCTAGAACCCCTCACTTTTCTGTGGGGACCCCCACATACAAGATATACCTTCTTCTGTGTGTCCTTAGTTATAGGATTTCTGTTCAGCTAGACTTCAGGTGATTGTCAGTGATGACTGTTTTATAGTTTAGTTGTAATGTTGATGTGGTTATGAGAGGATACAAGCACAGCATTTACCTACTCTGCCATCTTGATCACCCACATTACGGAGCATAATTAATCTGCTTTATTCAAAATCTACTGATTTAAAAGTTTATGTCCACAAAAAAAAAAAAAAAGAAGAAGAAGAAGAAAAGAAAAAAAGAAAAGAAAACACGTTCACAGAAACATTCAGAATAACATTATAAGTATTATAACATTATACTGACACCAGACCCAATTTCTGGGCACTGTAGCGCAATCCAGTTCACACATAAAATTAACCATCACATATACCAACGTGTTTCCAACCAAAATGTGAAAAGGAATATTGGATACAATTAATGAAACAAGGATGCCATTAGCAAAGTCAATGATCCAGCATTCTACAGATTTCACATTCCAAGTATTTCTACTGAACATCATTAACTTTGGTCTCATTTGAGGCTCTTACTTTCTTTTATACCCAGGTGATTCAGACTCTTTCAGAGTCACCATGGACATGTTCATGCACTTTCCTTTCCTGACCTGGCATGGCAAATGAAGCTTAATGTACCTTAAAGTACCTAATGCCTCAAATGTACCTTAAACTCTTGGAAAAGTCTCCATAGAGAAAGTAGAAAAAGGAAAAATAGTACATATTGCTCATTTCCTACATTTAGCTAATTTGTACCTCACAAGGGTGAGGTACAAATGATCTCAGTTTTACAAATGAAGACTCAAAGGACCAGGGAATGAAAGTAATAAGCCTAGGATTGCACAAATAGAACGGAGAATAGATGAGGTTCACATCAATTTCTTTTTGGTGTACATGTTCTTTTCATTTTGTTTCATGTGCCAAGAATCCTTAGGTACACCTGAGGAAGCTGACTAGCAGGTTTCTTGATTATTTATCTTGTTACAGTGCTTCTTTAATCTGCGAGCATAAGCACAGACTAAATTTTCATGGGGAGATTCATTGCATTGCTTGGAACCTTCTACTCTCATGAAATAATTCATGTAAATTATTATAGGAGACTAGACAGAATATAGGTTTAACTCAAATCTATATATCCTGAGCTATGTTAGAAGTTGATTTTTTTTAATTCAGCATAACAAAACTATATTAAGTCCTTTGATTATATAAGCTTTAGAAAATAATCTTTCATTCATCCAGAAGTCACATCTGATTAGCTAGAAGCCACATACAACAAATGAAAAGTAGTGAGTTGGAACCTGGGGTTTTAGCCTTGGCTTCTCCATTTACTTAATTATGAGATGACAGCAGACATGGCTAGCTATCTATTTGACATCCAGTCCCTTTTTTTTTTCCTTGCTGGCAGAACACTGATTTTATTTGGGTATCTGCTTTCCCCTACAAGTCTCAGAGAAGGATATATCTATGTCCAGCTCCAGGGTAAATCACAATTGGTCTAACCCAATCATGGCCATTTTAATCTGTTTGCTAATGATTGAGTTAGACCCAATGGCCAACAAGACTTGAGCAGAGGTCTGCCAAAAAGTTTCCTTACTCTTAGGAAGATACCCAGAAGATAAACTGCCCCTTTCATTCCTATACATATTTTCTTATTTAGATATTATACATGAAATCAATATTATTAAATACATTTATATTTGATGAAAAAATGTGCCAGTCTTAGAATGAATCTGATACAGGAGTTGGCAGAATAGGGTAGTGGAAGCTCTCCAGTTCTGTGCTAACACTTCTAAAACGCTGATCCTACTAAGTCTAGAGCTACCTTGCCTCTAAACTTCACCTTATATGTCAAGTTAAAACAATATTCTTTATGTATAAGCCAATATAAACCAGGTTTTCTATTACTTTCAGCCCAAAGCATTCTGCATGATACACAATTGACTTTTAATGAAGAAAAAAACACTTTCTTATTGGTGATTCTATGAGCCTTGTTGCATTGTGTTTTTCTGTTGTTTACCCAGTTATACTAGAAAAGTTAAAATTTAGCATAAATAAATAAGTGAATATATATATATATATATATATATATATATATATATATATATATACACATATACATACATATATACATAGGTAAAGCTACTTCAATGAAAAAATAATGCCCCCATAATTCCAACAGTAATGCTCATGTGGGCAAGTCATTTAACTTTTTTTGGGCTCAATGTTTTTAACTGTCAATGGAATGGTAATAAACCTGTGAGGTTTACTATAGTAATGGATATAAAGTCCTTTAGTATAGTGGTGGACATCTTATGAGCTCTAAATAAAGACTAATTCTTAATAAACTTTTGTACTACTCATTTCTATTATAAATTTTTGCTTCAAAAATCTTCTAAGCTTAGATACCTATTTTTATGTCTCATAGGTAAATAAATTATATATACATATATTTAAAATAAATTATATATAAAATAAATTATATATGTAATGTATCATATATCTCGTATCTATACAATCCTTAGACGCTCCAAAGGTTATAGATCTGCTTCAAATTGCATTGCTAAAAAGTGGCAGAACCCAAGACTTCTCTGTTTCCGGTGTTCTCTTTAATAGAACATAGTAGACTTACCAGAAGTAACAGAATTGAAGAAGTGAACTGACTGCCAAAGGCTAGCAAAGTATATGACAAAGTGAAAACTAGAAATATAGTCATGGAGGAAGGTATAGATGGTCTCCACAAAGTGATTGCAAAGACCAAGTTTAGAACACTCAGGCATGGAAAAATACACACCCAGAACCCCCTTATGGAATCACCATTATTGGGAAACACATGCATGATGTTTAGAAAAAATCATACTCAGTATAGTATGATAATTCAAATGTACCATATGATATGCTCTGGGTACTACTTAGTATTTTCCAGTTAAATCTACTAGCAAATTACTATGCACTCCATTGAAATTATGCCATGTAGGTAAAGTATTATTGAATAATATACAGGGCCTACTGAAATGAGATCATCAGTAAGTAACAGAAAACTAAATGCACGAATTTTATATTTATCTTCAGTTATGAATTGATATGGTAGTATAGAGACTACAATACATTGAACTACATACAAATCTCAGTTTAGTTCATTTAATAACTGTTGTGAACATGAGCAAGTATGTATCTGAGTTTTATGGATTATGTGAGGTCATTGGAATGAGAGAATAAGTCTGCGTCTTTCTCTAGAATCCCACTAATATAGTCTTGTTTTTAAAAACTTAAAGTAAAAGTATTTAGATTTATGGAAAAATTACTAAAATATTATGGGGAGTTCTCATGTACCCCCATACCTACTTTCTCCTTTATTATCTTACATTAGTATGGTACATTTGTCACCATTAGTAAGCCAATATTGATATGTTATTAAATATGTCCATATTTTATTCATGTTTCCTTAGTTTTTACCTAATGTGCTATTCTGTTCCAGGATATCATCCAGGATTACACATTGCATTCAGTCATCCTGTCTCCCTAGGCTCTTCTTAGCTATGACAGCTTTTCAAATTTTCCTTGATTATGACCTCAACAGTTTTGAAGCATACTGGTCCCTCCATTGAGACTTGTGTTATGTTTTCCGTATGATTAGACTAGGGCTACAGGATTTTAGGAGGAACACAGTGATAAAGTGCCAGCACAGACTCATGGATATTTATTTTATTCTTTTGGTTATAGTCCAATGCAACTTTATTTTATTGTTCAAATTGTTCCAGCTTTAACCATTAGGTGCTCTTTTATTTGACTCGTGGGTCCCTTTGACATACATCCATGGTTTTTATCACTTCCTTACTTTGCGGCGCTACAAGATACTCTAGCTTATTTTGTATATATTCTGTCTCAGTCCTCAAATCAGCAATTTATCCAAGGAGCTCTAGTACCTTTTATTAAAGAATGGTATTAGAAACCAAACTGGTAGCATTACGTATATGTTATTGCTACTGGAGTGTCATTGCGTCTAGGCCCTCTCAAGTGCCAGAGCAAAGATATACATATATATACACATTTATGTAGATCCAGAAATATTTCTGTGTGTTACCATCTATATCTATATTAAGCTAAATATGAGTTCATACCATCTCCAACTCTAATCCATTACCACATGTACCATTCTACCCTCCTCCTCCTCTTATTTCTCTGTAACCTCTCATTCCAATAGTAAAAATCATGGTTTCCGCCACCCACTGTTTACTTATTTAATTGTTCAGTTTCACTGTACATGTATGGTGGTTTCAGAATTGTTAAATAATTTCTTTATGAGAAACAACTGTATCAAGTAGAGAACAGTACTTATGTGCAGTTACTTTTGCCTTTAGTGTTATAGACACTTTTCATTTACAAAGTTACTTAGGTTAGTGCCTTTTCCCCTGCCAATATAGTCATTTTAAACATAACAATGTAACCTTTAAATTGTTAATGATAAATATTTTTGAAACAAATATTATTAATATACAAAACTTGCAAAATCAACATGAGAAAATAAAGATTTTAGGTTAGGCTACCAACTTCTTTTACACTATCTTCTTTTTCAATCATTAAAAAAAATGAAATGAATATACGTGTCTTTTGAGGCATAAATTTAAAATCTGTTAGTTGAAAGTATTCATTTTGCTCCTTAAGAAGAAACTGTTTTTGACAGCTGGATTGTGTTTTATAAAGGTACTTCCATTGGGTCACACATATATTTTCTTTCCATTTTTATGATGAAAACGTAAATTTAAAAAAATGCTGAAGTAGATAACCTCAGTAATATATAAATCATCTTCATATACATTTTATTTCAAAGATAAACTTTAGGAGTTAGGCAAATTTTGTCAGTGTTACTTTACAAATAAAGAGACTGAGATTTAGTTAATCCTATGTTTATATGACTTTATAATGCTAGAGCAAGAAACAGAACCCAGATCTGTCTCTCTGTTCAGTGATAATTTTGACACCATCTTTCTGTCATCTTCAAATGGATTCACTGTAATTCATATAGTTACTTTGTAAAATTTTTACATAATTAACTGATGGTGCTAAATAACAAATGTAATATTCCTAGTCTACAACAGGAATTTTGTTGATTAGAAATATATATGGAATATATATATATATATATATATATATATATATATATATATATAATCTCCCAATACTTAATAATTAGGACATTGTACACAAAGTAAACTAAAAGAGAGTAAATGTCCTTTAAAATAGACCATTGATGAATTCCAGTCAAGATGGCAGAGAAGGTAAATGCTCTGCTTACCTCCTCTCATGACCACATCAAAATTACAACTAAACTACAGAACAACCATCACTGAGAATAGCCTGAATTCCTCCCCCTACCCCCAAAGAAAAAGTAAGGACAGTTTAAGGGCCTCTGGGACTACATCAAGCATACCAACCTTTGCATCATTGGGGTCCCAGAAGAAGAGAGAGCAAGGAATTAAAAACTTATTTGAAGAAATAATGATGGAACACTCACCTAACCTAGTGAAGGAAATAGACATACAAGCCAAGGAAGCACAGTGTCCCAAGCAAGATAAACCCAAAGAGGCCCTCCTCACCAAGACACATCATAATTGAAATGCCAAAGGTTAAAAACAAAGAGAGAATATTAAAAGTAGCAAGATACAAACAGTTAGTTACCTACAAGGAAACTCCCATAAGACTGCCAGCTGGTTTCTCAACAGAAACTTTGCAGACCAGAAGGGAGTGGTAGGAAATATTCCAAGTGATGTAAAGTAAGGACCTACAACCAAGATTACTCTACCCAACAGGGCTATCATTTAGAATTGAAGGACAGCTAATGAGCTTCCCAGTCAAGAAAAAGCTAAAGGAGTTCATCACCACCAAACCAGTATTACAAGAAATATTAGAAGAACTTCTTTATGAAGAAAAAGGAGAAAATTGATAAAAATATGAACAATAAAATGGCAATAATTACATATCTGTTAATAATTACTTTAAGCGTAACTGGATTAAGTGTTCCAGTCAAAAGATAGCGTGGCTGAATGGATAAGAAAACAAGACCCTTACATATGCTGCCTACGAGAGACTTCAGATCTAAAGACACACACAGACTGAAAGTAAAGGGATGGAAAAAGTTATCTCATGAAAATGGGAAAAAAAGAAAAAAGGAAAGGAAAGGAAAGGAAAAGAAAAGGAAAGGAGAAGAGAAGAGAAGAGAAGAGAAGAGAAGAGAAGAGAAGAGAAGAGAAGAGAAGAGAAGAGAAGAGAAGAGAAGAGAAGAGAAAAGAAAAACAGGAGGGTAGCAATACTTATACCAGACAACATAAACTTTAAAACAAAGACTATAACAAGAGACAAAGAAGGACCCAGTAATCCCACTACTGGGTTTTTATCCAAAGAAACCCAAAAACGACTTTGAAAGGACATGTGCTCCTTGAAGTATTATTTACAGTAGCCATGACATGGAGGCAACCTGGTGTCCATCAGTGGATGAATGAATAATACAATGGAATATTACTCAGCCATAAAAAAGAATGAAATATTGCTATCTACAACAACGTGGGTTCATCTAGAGAGTTTTATGCTCAGTGGAGTAAGTCATACAGAGGAAGATAAATGCCATATCATTTCACTTATATGTTGAATCTGAAGAACAAAATAAGCAAACAAATAAAACAGAAACAAACTTGTAGATTCAGAGAACATTTTGATGATTGCCAGATGGGAACGGGGTTAAGGAGTAGGTATAAAAGGGGAAGAGATTAAGATGTACAAATGGTAGTTACAAAATAGTCATGGGATATAAAGTATAGCATAAGGAATATAGTCAGTAATATTGTAATAACTAGGTATGGTGTTAATGGGTACTAGAGTTTTTAGGATAATTACTTCATTAATTATATAAATGTCACTTTGTTGTACACCTGAAATTAATACCATATTGTATGTCAACTGTAAGTTAAATATAAAACAATTATTAAAACTAAAATAAAATGACCATTGATTTGTACAAGCTAGGTATATAGCTAGGTGATTCCCCAAAGGTCATATTCCCCGAAAATAAGACCAACCCAGACCATCAGCTCTAAGGCGTCTTTTGGAGTAAAAATTAATATAAGACTCGGTATTATATTATCTATATTATATTATATTATATTATATTATATTATATTATATTATATTATAGATCCAGTCTTATTTTAAAAGAAGATGGGGTCTTATATTAATTTTTGCTCCAAAAGACACGCTAGAGCTGATGGCCCAGTTAGGCCTTATTTTTGGGGAAACATGGTATTATGATACATATTTCATTATATCTCTATTTTAGAAAGGCTTTCAATGGACAATTTTGAATAAGATGGCCTTTGGTAAAAAAAAATTAATTTAAAAAGTATTAATATTTAGTATTGTTTTTATACTCTTGTTCTGTAGTATCATATTAGTTTTCTAGGGCTACTATAACCAATTATCACAAACTGGGTGACTTAAAACAACATAAATTTATTGTTTTATAGTTCTAGACAGGAAGTCTGAAATCAAGGTGTTAGCAGGGTTGGTTCTTTCTGGAGGCACTGAAGGAGAATCAAACTGTTTGATGCCTCATTTCTAGATGCTGGTGGCTTACGCTCAGGCAACCCTTACAATCTTTGGGTTATACGTGCACCACGCTAGTATCCAACTCCATCTGTACATGGCTTTCCCCTTGTGTTTCTTTTCTCTTTCTCTGCCTTTCTTATGTGGAAATTTATGACTGGATTCAGGGCTCAACCTAAACTTGTATGATGTCATCTCAAGATCTAAAGACCCTTTTTCTAAATAAGATCACATTCACAAGTATCAGAGTTTGGAACTGGACATATTTTATGAAGCCACTCTTCAGTCTACTATAAGTATGTAGTTTCGATAGTAGAATTCAGATGATTCAGAATTACACCAATAAATTTTGTTACTTATATGATCCTGGTGGGATTTGGTAATGCTTCTGATGGATGTAATAAATGGAAGAGCCCCTTTGCTGGTTAGGGAAAGAGCTAAGTATGTTGAAAATAGTTTGATGTATTATGCTAATTCTATTTTATAACTTTCATTACATAAAAATGTAAGTTCTGCATTTACTGTGATTCACATTAATTCTGTTTCATTATTGAAATACCATTTTACCAGATATTTTCTATATGTTATGACTTCTATTTGATCTGTCTTAATCCAAAAGACTAATGGAAACAGAAGTTTTTTAGCAAAATAATAAGTAGAAATTTTTGTTTCATTTATTGCTGTTTACATTCTAGGGGCTAGATGGATGTCTTCTACCATATCAGCCTAAAGTTATCTTGTGCTTGTGTAATATCTCTTTAGTTATCTTCAAATTTCTTATTTGTTTTTGTACATTGAAATTTATTGTACATTCTTTGGAATATCAGAATGCACATGCCAAGTTGGGCACCATCGTAACCACTCTCCTTTGTAGTTGCTTTGCTTGTGCCTTTTTCTTTCTCTATCCTTAGTAGTAGTTTGAGTCCATCCCCAAAAATTCAGTTAGAAAATGACTGAATTAGTTTTCAAACATATGAACCATTTAAAAAATCAATATATATCATCTTTATAAATTGCTTTTTTGCCTTATCAAGCTCTTCAATATTTTAAGGTTTTTTGCTTTTTTCATTTTTCTTGGACCTGAGGAAACAGCAAATTATAATCTGGAACGTTTTTAGAAGGCAAATATGATGTTTATGGTGTTCTTCTTCTGATTTTGCATAGGTGGATATGCTATTTTCACATTTGAAATCTAAAACCCCAAGCCTCTCAAAAGTTATGTGGTTTATTGTTTTTATTTTACTTGGCTGAGTTATTTCAGTATCCATCCTCAACCACAGAGCTAAATATGACACTTTTATTTTTGGTCTTCAAAACAAATTCATTTTTTATTTTAAACAAACGTCAATAAAAATAATGTGCATTTTTTCATTGGATTGTTTGTTTTTCTGTTGTTGTGTTGTATGGGTCCTTTACATTTTTGGATATCGGCCCCTTATCAGAGTTGTTATTGGCAAATATCTTCTCCCATTTGGTTGGGTGCCTCTTTGTTTTGTTAATGGTTTCTTTTGCTGTGCAGAAGCTTTTTAGTTTGACATGGTTTTATTCATTTAATTTACTTTTACTTCCCTTGCCTTTGGGGTCAAATTCATAAAATCCTCTCTAAGACTAAGGTTCATAAGTTTAGTACTTATGTTCTCTTCTATGAATTATATTGTTCCAGGTCTTATATTTAGGTCTGTGATTCATTTTGAGTTAATTTTTGTGTATAGTGACAAATAGCAGTCTAGTTTCATTCTTTTGCATGTGGCTTTCCAATTTTCAATTAAAAAATGGGCAGAGTATCTGAACAGACATTTCTCCCAAGAAGACATACAAATGGCCAACAGATACGTGAAAAGATGCTTAACTTCACTATTAGACAATGCAAATCAAAACCACAATGAGATATCACCTCACACCTGTTAGAATGTCTATCATCAACAAGACAAATAATAACAAGTGTTGGAGAGGCTATAGAGAAAAGGGAACCCTCATACACTGCTGGTGGGAATGTAAATGATACAGCCACTATGGAAAACAGTATGGAGGTTTTTCAAAAAATTAAGAATATAATTAGTATATGACCCAGCAATCCCTCTTCTGGGTATCTACCTGAAAATTTGAAAACATTTATTTGTAAATGTGTTCACTGTAGCACTATTCACAGTGGCCAAGACATAGAAACAACTGAAGTGTCCTTTGATAGATGATTGGATAAAGAAGATGTAGTACATACACACAATGGAATACTACTCAGCCGTAAGAAAACATGAAATGTTGCCTGTTGCGACAACATTGATGGATCTTGAGATTTTCGTGCTAAGTGAAATAAGTCTGACAGAAAAGTGGAGAACCATATGACTTCACTCAGATTTGGGATGTAACAAACAAGACAAACAAACAAAAACTCATAGACACAGACAATAGGATAGTGGTTATCAGAGGAAAATGGGGAAGGAGGGAGGTAGACGGGGGTAAAGGGGGTCCAATATATAGTGACCAAAGGAGATTTGACTTTAGGTGGTGAGCATACAATGCAATATACTGATGGTATATTATAGAGTTATACACTTGAAACCTATATAATTTTATTAACCAATGTCACCCCAATAAATTTAATAAAAAAGAAAGAAAAATAGAATGCTTTTCTGCCAAAAAAAAGTGAAACAAAACATAATGCATTTCTCTATTGGCCATTTAAAGTAATTCACAATTCATAATATCCCTAAATAATCCTCTTGATAGGTGAGAAGCAAATGAGTTATAGAAATCCTCTGTTAAGATTCAAACTTTATATGAAACTAGAAAAATATTAAGTCATCAATACCTTAACTTGATTTAGTGATTTAGTTTATTGGATTAACTCTAGTAGAGAACAGAATCCCAGGAGAATAACATACACGATAGATTAAATTTTGATGAATATCTACAATATCTTTGCCATCCCTTTTTATTGTTTTAGGGGCTTTGCTAAATTACTTTGTAAGTAGTTCAAAACCTACCAACATGTTTATCACAATCCTCTGGGTTTGCTGGCATTAGGTGATAGCTGGTAGCATATACTAGGTTGGCTCTAAGAAGCTTCCTGCCACTTTAGGATTTGAGAGATAATACAAATTAAAAGGTACTCTGTTAAAGAAAGGTCAACTATTTACTACTAACAGTTTGACAGAAAAAGTAGAAAAGATACATCATATATATGTAACAAAATATTAAAATCAGTCCTTTAGCAAATGTGTGAGAGCAATTTGATTTTGACATATGGTGCCCCATTGGACATTAGAGTTACTGAATGTCTAGGCCGGTGTCTTCTTATCTTAGTGAGCATGATTGTCCTGAAAGAGCTGGACTGTTCTATTAAATATATAGAATACATTCAACAAATAATAGAGACAAGTACTGGCTTAGATACTCAAGGATAATCTGGCAAATGGAATATTTGATGTGGGTACTGAAAGATGGGAAGTATTTCAATAGTCCAAGATGAAGTAAAGATACAGTATTAAAAAAACAACACATGCACATACAAGTAGGAGGGAATGAGTATTTATTTATTTATTTGTGTGTTTGTTTGTTTGTTTGTTTATAATGAAAATCTACTTTGACTAGAATATAGGGGCTGAATGAGAGGTATGGTTGGAAAAATAAGTGTGTCAGAATTGGGGAATGATCCCAATGCTAGGCCAAAGAGCTACAGTCATATTCTCTAAAATTTAAAATTTATATCGAGCTCAAAGTTACTTTTTTATCTCATAAAGAATTTCATTTTCAAAGAGACAAACTACAGTTGCTTTAGACACTTCAAAATGTGTGTGTGTGTGTGTGTGTGTGTGTGTGTGTGTGTGTGTGTAGGTCTCAAACTTTCTGAACCGAAGTAATTCCCTTTCATTGGTTGATGAAAACCTTTACATAAAGCAAGTCCAAAATATTCTTGGCATCCACACATAAGTAGTTGAGATTTTTGACTTAATAAGAGCTTTCTTGAAAGTCCACTGTATAATAATTTGCAATTTTGCTGAGACATCATTTTACACAATGTATTTTGAGCTAGTTTAGAGCTAGTAGTCACTTACCTAGACCCTGAGCCTAAGAAGCCACCAATTCTCAAGCATGGTCTCAAACACATATTACTTGAGAAATTAAACACAATTCAAAGTAAATACCTGACATTCAAGGTAGTAACATTTGTTTCTCAGCTGTAGGATATCCTGGGCTTTCTCGCTTTGGATTTTCCATTTTCCAAATCTAAAACTAGCATTCCATTCTATTGTAGTCCAGTTATTTCCACAGTGTGGAAATGTTGCTGATTATTTGGCATGACATAGCTTCAAATGACTTGGCAATTTGTCAATGTTTATAAATTTTTATTCCTTTTTCGTTCATTTTAAAAAAAAGTCTTCAAGACTAGCCTGAAAGGGCTTTTTAAGGCACCTTTCTTTGGCCATCTTCTGTTTGGGCCTCCATCTCTGCTACTCGTCCTCACATTCCAAGTCTCTGAGAGGCTGCTGGTGTGGCCCTCAATCCCAAAGACTTGGGACACCATCTCTTGTCATTTGTGACTTCTAAGACCACATTGACATTTTCCATTGTACTTTGCCCATTGGCTTCCTGGAGGTGATCATGTGATGAGAAGGTGTTCTGGGCACTCAGGTAGTCTTACTCTGCCACGCAGCATCCCATGACACCCTAAAATAACTTTAAAAATATCACAAACCAGTCACCTTGCCATATTCAGTCCCTGACTTAGTTTTTTATCCACTCCTTCAACAAACACAGTAAATATTTGTTAAGTGCTTTCAATATACTGGATATTTTGCTGGGCAGTGGAGATACAGAAGTAAACAAGACATTAAGAATCCCAACTTCAGATATCATAGTAGTCTACCAAATATTTTACTTACATAGCTTTAAAATAAGAACTGGGATTCTCTCTAAGTTGCCATACATACCTTTATCTTTACATAGAAGAAAATGATAAGATTTAACACAAAGCATGTTCGTATTGTCTAACATAATATGATGTTTATAAAAGTTGTATTTCCCCATAGGAAAAAATTCCTGATAATGGGATATTTGACGATTAGCAGAGGCAGCATGAAAACACTCGGTTTTTTTTCGTTTTTTTTCTGTTGTGATGTGAAAGAATTAGTCTGTAAAAACAGAGAAAGTAGATTGAAGGAAGACTGTGGACTTCACATTTTGACCTTGGGCCAACCTTGCTTTTTAAAAATTCTTAGAATTTTGCTTCTATTCTGTATGTTCAGCCAGGTAGTGTGACATTTTATCCTCTGTTTTTTCAAATCTAACCAACTTCTCTATATTCATAAGGATGATCAGTTAAAATAGTAGAAAATGTTTCAATATGTTAAATTTTATATTATTCCAATTTTATCTGAAGAAAAAATTTTACTGTTTGAAATCAAAAGGTTAGGTATATTTATGAGTCTCTTTTAACTTTTTACTTATGCACATACACAGAGAGTGACAGAAATGGAGACAGATTGACAGACAAAGAAATATAGTAGAAAAAAACTAAAATTGTAAGGAAGAAAGGAAAAATAAACAGTGATATCATCACCCAGAAATAAACACTGATAACACTTAATCCTAAAAAATCTTATTAATCAGAGTACTACTATAATTACCATTTTTTGGATAAGTAAATTGAATATTACATGGTTTAAATAATATATAACGGTGCTCAGCTAGTAGGTGGTATAGATGTGATTTGAACCTGTCTGCTTAATTTCAAAGCCCTGTCTTTAACCAGTGTGAACTGTCATTGCAAATTGTGATTTCTAATGGATAATATACATGTATTTTATTTAACCAATACTTGATATTTAGATATTCAGGTTGTTTCATTTTTTTTCCATATACAATGCTACAGTGAACATTAAGCATTCTTGCCCACTGTTTATATAGAATCATGCCTAGAAATGAGAGGACTTGTAGAAGTTTTTTTAAAGTACTGGCATTTTACAAACTACCTTCCAGAATTATTTTTCATAATTTTTCAAATATATATAAAAGTAGAAAAATGTTCAAATGAACCCTAATATATCCCATCAGCCAGCTTCAACAGTGATCAGTATTTTCCTACTCTTGTGTCATCTATGCTGACATTTCTTTTGTTTACTGTAGTATTTTAAAGAAAATCCAGATAATATATCATTTCATCCATAGTGTTTCAGTGTATATCTCAAACAGATAAGAATGGAGCTCTGAATGATTTTCTGATTCTTTCTTGCAATTTATGTGTGAAGAAATAGGATCATTTTCCCTCAAAAACTTTCCATGACCTAGATTTGACTAATTCAGTGTAGTGTTGTTTAACCTTTCCCTCTTTTTCTTTTTTCCTATGAACGGGTGGTTAAATTGAAAGGCTTGATGAAATTCAGGTTCAATTTTATTTATTTATTTATTTATTTATTTATTTATTTATTTATTTAATTAGAATATTTTGTCTGTGGTGCTGTGCACCATATCAGGAAGTATACAATTTCAGGTTACCCCATTTTCCCTGATGTCAAGATTGGTCTTTGGATTCAGGCCCATGTCCTTTTAGTGCATCTTCCTTCCTTACTTCCTTCCCTTACTTTTTAAAAAATCTTTTTCAATTCAATAGCTTGAAATTAGTAACTCATTATTGTTTCCATTTCTATGATATTGATTTTTTTTCACATGATTATTGGACTTTTGAACTGCTTTAGTAAATTACCTCTTTGTCTTTTGTTCTCTGCACTATTTGCCACTATGGAAGATTAAACAAGTTTTTGTTGTATTTTAATGTAGTTAGCTTAGGGACGTGTTCAATTTTTTACATAGAACATTTTTAAAGGACAGTGCTTTAAAAAATATCCCTAATCTAACATGAAAACACATTTCTTACGTACTGATTTAATTAATTATAACACATAATGGTTAAACTGTTATAAAACTGGTGAGAATATTAAATCTACAAGGCAAAAATATTTCAGATATTTAAGGGAAAGCACAATTTTCTACACAGACTATTTTAACACTTAGTTTTCTATAACAAACATCTTCAGGTTCACAGTTATACATCAACAATTCTTGATTTTTTTTTGTTAAATCTAATTATTTACAGGAAATATTGCTTTGTTAAATATACTTAGGCAAGAAATTCAATTTTATGATGAAAAGATATAGAATAGGTATAAATCTAATTAAACTATTATGGAAAATGTACATAAATATTTGCTAAGATTGTTTTTCCAATAAAAGATAATGACTAATCTGGTGCTTCTATTCTCAAAACACTTATGTCAACAACTTTTTTCAGTTTCTCATTAGCACTTTTGAAATTTGTGACCAATGATTTTAACTATAATTTTAACAAAAGCAAAGTTACAGTCATTGTTCTTTTTATATATTTTGTTTTCACATATTTTCCTATTTTTTTTTTAATATATTGGTAACCTTTGTCCTAAGTACTGCAGATATATTTTCTAGATTGTCATTTCCCTTTCACCTTATTTACCTTATTTTAGATTTGTAGTGATTTTAAATTACATATTTTAAAATATGTCAAGACAGTTGATTTTTGCTTTTTATGTTCTGATAAAGTGGCTACAAATGCTGAATTAGTGAGAACTGAATCTTTGCTCCTAGAAGAAATATAGGCTTAGTTTCCTGCAAGCCTCTGGTCACAATGTTTTTATTAACCAATCAATATGTAACCCTGTTTTCTGTGTGCTCTCTTTAAAGGTACCTTATTTAATATATATTGTTGATTCATTAACATTGAACTCGTGGGTAATAGCACTGTAATTCATGCCTGAACAAAGCTAGTCTAACATATACATATTTTCTCTATAAATTGCACGACAGCTTTCTCTTGCGTAGGAACACTAGATAGCACTTTAGCACTATGCTTGGGGAACATTTTAAAGAGCAAAATCACAAACAAAAAGTACAAAAATGCAACTAGGTAGCACTAAATACCTCAAAAATGATACTTGTTTGAAGTATGAGAGATGAAGCAAGACAACAGAACATCACCTCATTCAACTTCAGCCAGAAATGTGCACATGAAGCAACTCAAGTTTTTTGTCACTCTCCGCCTATACATCTCCAGCAGTGCCCACAAACGCACCACAAGTATTAGTTTGGGATTTACCAATAAATTGTTGTGAAAAGGCAACTTCATCAATTTGGAATCTCCAAATAACAAAATTGACTATATTTTCCATTTTGGTTTTTCCTTTGCTTTTCTGTGTCATCCACATTTTAATGATGCCTTTGAATAATTCCTCTTACGGTATAATGTTATTGTCTTATATTGCATTAAAAATAAATAAATGTATTGTAGCAAACTGCAATAAAATAATATATCAGTGTTTTATGAAATCAGATAGCACAATTTAGCTTTTTAAGAATTTAAAAGTTAAAGTGACTTTATCAAACCTTGATCTGCTTTAAGATTAAAAGATTATCACCCATGCTTTCTTCCTGTCAGTAATAATTAGGTTTTTAAATTGTTTTTCTGTATTGTTATGTTTGCATAAATATTCTAATACCTGGAAATATTTGAATATGTGCAAGTTAAGTTTATGAGACATTTAAGAATAAGTTATTGGATATTCTGCTATATGCTTTAATATACAGGGTTTAATTACTAGAAAGTGGCCACCCCCTGGCTTGAAAAGAAGCCATTATGAAAAGTTCTTAAGTAGAAGATTAGGTTTATTCTGAAACTTGTTACTGACATAGAAGCTTCCTTTTGACTTAAGGGAATACCCATAATGAAGGAACATGTCAGGAATTTTAGACTGTTGGTGTGAGAAACTATTTTCTTCAATTAGTTTGTGTATTTTATCCCAGGTAATATAATATGCCGAAAACATTTCTAATGCTTTAAAATTAATTTTGCAAAATATGTGTACACAAACAAATAGTCATTTTTTACAACACCTCTCTACTGAAGACACCATTATCTCTACTATACAGATGAGGAAACTGAGGCTCAGGGGTTTAAATAATTTACCCAAGTCAAGTAACTTGCCCAAGATCACATAGCAAGTAAGTGCTAAAGCCAAGGCTCATCTTTTCGCCCTTGACACTATAAGCTCTAGTTACCTTAGACAATTTCAGGTTCTCTATTTTGGCATATTCTTTATTTCTTGACCTTTCCAAATGGTAGTTGCTCTTCCTAATACAATCTTACCTTCCCCCATCATTGTCATTTAATGAACTTTCATTCATCCTTCAATTTTCATGCAAAGCATCATCTACCAGTCTGCAAGAGATGTCTCCGAAATGTAGCCGCTGAACACTCACTTGCATCTCTGTTAATATTTATCACACTGTATTATGTTCATTGCCTTTTTTGATTCTGTGTACAATTGGTAAGGTCAGGGAGCATATCTTTTATTTTTTAACTTTAAAAGTTAGTTAGTGTCAATTTTTTTAAATTTATTGGGGTGACAATTGTTAGTAAAATGACATAGATTTCAGGTGTACAATTCTGTATTACATCATCTATAAATTCCATTGTGTGTTCATCACTCAGAGTCAGTTCTCCTTCCATCACCATATATTTGATCCCCCTTCTCCTCATCTCCGACCCCCCAACCCCCTTACCCTCTGGTAACCACTAAACTATTGTCTGTGTCTATGAGTTTTTATTTCTCATTTGTTTGTCTTGTTCTTTTGTTGTTTTTGGTTTATATACCACATATCAGTGAAATCATATGGTTCTCTGCTTTTTCTGTCTGACTTATTTCGCTTAGCATCATACTCTCAAGATCCATCCATGTTGTCACAAATGTTCCTATATCATCTTTTCTTACCTCCGAATAGTATTCCATTGTGTACATATACCACAACTTCTTTATCCATTCATCTATCGAAGGACATTTTGGTTGTTTCCATGTCTTGGCCACCGTAACAAAGCTGCAATGAACATTGGAGCACACGTGTCTTTATGGATAAATGTTTTCAGATTTTTTGGGTAGATACCCAGGAGAAAGATTGCTGGGTCATATGGTAATTATATTCGTAATTTTTTGAGGAACCTCCCACTGCCTTCCATAACGGCTGCAGCAGTCTGCATTCCCACCAACAGTGTATGAGGGTTTCTTTTTCTCCACAGCCTCTCTAACACTTGTTACTATTTGTCTTGTTGATGATAGCCATTCTGACTGGGGTGAGGTGATATCTCACTGTAGTTTGCATTTGCATTTCTCTGATGATTAGTGATGTTGAACATTTTTTCATATGTCTATTTGCCATTTGTATGTCCTCTGTGAAGAAATGTCTCCTCAGGTCCTCTGCCCATTTTTCAATTGGGTTGTTTGTTTTTTTGTTGTTGAGTTGCATGAGTTCCTTGTATATTTTGGATATTAGCCCCTTGTCGGAGGCACTGTTTGCAAAAATCTTCTCCCATTCAGTTGGTTGCCTCTTTATTTTGTCGATGGTTTCTTTTCCTGTGCAGAAGCTTTTAAGTTTCATATAGTCCCACTCGTTTATTTTAGCTTTTACTTCCATTGTCTTTGGAGTCAAATTCATAAAATGCTCTTTGAACCCAAGTCCATAAGTTTAGTACCTATGTTTTCTTCTATGCAGTTTATTGTGTCAGGTCTTATGCTTAAGTCTTTGTTCCATTTTGAATTAATTTTGGTACATGGTGACAGATCGCATTCCAGTTTCATTCTTTTGCACATGGCTATCCAATTCTCCCAGCACCATTTGTTGAAGAGGCTGTCTTTCCTAAATTGTATGTTTTTAGTTTCTTTGTCAAAAATTATCTGTCCGTATTTATGTGGTTCTATTTCTGGGTTCTCAATTCTATTCCATTGGTCTATGTGTCTGTTTTTCTGCCAATACTATGCTGTTTTGATTATTGTAGCTCTGTAGTACAAGCTAAAGTCAGCAAGTGTGATACCTCCAGTACTGTTCATTTTGCTTAAGATTGCTTTGGCTATTGGGGGTCTTTTGTGGTTCCAAACAAATCTGATGATTTTTTGTTCTATTTCTTTAAAAAATGCCATTGGGATTTTGATGGGGATTGCATTAAATCTATATATTGCTTTGGGTAATATGGCCATTTTAACTATGTTGATTCTTCCAATCCATGAGCATGGAATGTCTTTCCATTTCTTTTGTGTCTTCTTCAATTTCTTTCAAAAAAGTCTTATAGTTTTCAGCATATAGGTCTTTCACATACTTGGTTAAGTTTATTCCTAGGTATTTTATTTTTTTTGCTGCAATTGCAAAAGGAATTGTTTTTTGTATTTCTTTTTCTGAGATTTCATTGTTAATATATAGGAATGCAATGGACTTTTGTATGTTGATTTTGTAGCCAGCAACTTTACTGTATCTGTTGATCATTTCTAATAGCTTTTTGGTGGAGTCTTTAGGGTTTTCTATATATAGCATCATGTCATCTAAAAAGAGTGATAATTTAACTTCTTCATTCCCAATTTGGATGCCTTTTATTTATTTCTCTTGCCTGATTGCTCTGGCAAGGATTTCCAACACTGTGTTGAAAAGCAGAGGTGATAGGGGACAGCCCTGTTGTGTTCCTGAACATAGAGCAAAGGGCTTCAGTTTTTCACCATTAATTATGAGATTAGCTAAGGGCTGGTCATATATGGCCTTTATTATGTTAAGGTAATTTCCTTCTATATCTATTTTATTAAGTGTTTTAATCATAAATGGATGTTGTATCTCGTCAAATGCTTTTTCTGCATCAATTGATATAATCATATGATTTTTGTTTTTTATTTTGTTTATGTAATGTATCACATTGATGGATATGCGGATGTTGAACCTTCCTTGTGCCCCGGGATGAACCCCACTTGATCGTGATGAATAATCTTTGTAATGCATTGTTGTATTCGATTTGCTAGAATTTTGTTTAGGATTTTTGCATCTGTATACATCAGAGGTATTGGTCTGTAGTTTTCATTTTTTGTGTTGTCCTTACCAGCTTTTGGTATCAGGGTGATGTTGGCCTCATAAAATGAGTTAGGGAGTACTGTCTCTTCTTCAATTTTTCGAAGAGTTTGAGCAGGATTGGTATTAGATCCTCTTTGAAGGTTTGATAGAATTCACTAGTGAAGCCATCTAGTCCCGGACTTTTGCTTTTGGGAAGGTTTTGGATGACTGATTCAATTTCGTTACTGGTGATCGGTCTGTTTAGATTTTCCAGTTCTTCATTGTTCAGCCTTGGAAGGCTATATGTTTCTAAGAACTTGTCCATTTCTTCTAGGTGATTGAATTTGGTGGCATATAGTCCTTCGTAGTATTCTTGGATGATCCTTTGTATTTCTGTGGTGTCCGTGATATCTTCCCCTTTTTCTTTTCTGATATTGTTAATTAGTGTCTTCTCTCTTTTTATTTTAGTGAGTCTAGCCAAGGGTTTGTCAATTTTCTTAATCTTCTCAAAGAACCAGCTCTTTGTAACATTAATTTTTTTCTATTTTGTTCTCTATTTCATTTAGTTCTGCTCTGATTTTTGTTATTTCCATTCTTCTGCTTACCTTGGGTTTCACTTGTTCTTCTTTTTCTAGTTCTTTAAGGTGTAACATGAGGTTATTTATTTGGGACTTTTCTTGTTTCTTGAGATAGGTCTGTAATGATACAAATTTCCCTCTTAAAACTGCTTGCGCTGCATCCCAAAAATTTTGGTCGGATGTATTTTCATTGTCATGTGTTTCTACGTATCTTTTGATCTCTCCTCTAATTTCTTCTTTGACCCAGTCGTTCTTTAAAAGTATGTTGTTTAAGCTCCATGTATTTGTGTTTTTCCCTTCTTTCTTTTTGCAGTTGATATCCAATTTCAAAGCCTTGTGATCAGAGAATACGCTGGGTATTATTTCAATCTTCTTAAATTTGCTGAGGCTGATTTCATGTCCCAATATATGGTCTATCCTTGAGAATGTTCCATGTACACTAGAAAAGAATGTATAGTCTGATGTTTTAGGATGAAGTGCTCTATATATGTCAATTATGTCCATTTCATCTAATGTGTCATTTAGGGCTGCTATTTTGTTATTTATTTTCTGTTTGGATGATCTATCCATAGCTGTCAATGATGTATTTAAGTCCCCTAGTATAATTGTGTTTTGGTCAATTTCTCCCTTTAGTTCTGTTAGTAGTTGCTTGGTATATTTCGGTGCTCCCTGATTGGGGGCATAAATATTAATTACTGTTATGTCTTCTTGTTGTATAGTCCCCTTTACCATTATGAAATGTCTATCTTTGTCTTTTGTTATCTTTTGCACCCTGAAGTCTATTTCATCTGATATCATTATTGCTACACCTGATATTCTCTGAATACCTTTTGCTTGGAGTGTTAATTTCTACCCTTTCACTTTGAGTCTATTCTTGTCCTTGTAGCTGAGATGTGTCTCTTGGAGACAGCATATGGTTGGGTTTAGTTTTTCGATCCAATCTGCTACTCTGTGCCTTTTTATTGGTGAGTCCATTTACATTTATGGTGATTATTGATATGTGAGGATTTCCTGTCATTCTATCTTTAGTTTTCTGGTAAGGCTCTGTCTCCATTGTTTCTTTGCCTTTTTGTTGTCTATTATTTCTGTGTGGTGGTATTCTATGATGTTTCCCTCTGTTTCTTCTTTTATTACAGTATATATTTCAGTTCTGCATTTTTTTTGAGTGGTTACCCTTAAGTTTATGTAAAGGAAAGTTTGATATTTGGAGTATTCCATTTTCTTCAGCATACTTACTTTCTTCATTCCCATATTCCCAGTTCAGACCTTTACTCTCCCCCTTTTTATGTTTTGGTTGCCACAAATTGTCCCTGTTGATGGTGGTCGAATAGACGCCCTTAGTATTTCTTGTAGTGCAGGTCATGTATTAGAAAATTCCCTCAGCTTCTGTATGTCTGGAAAGGTCTTTATTCCTCCTTCATATCTAAAGGATATCTTTACTGGATACATTATTCTTGGCTCATAATTTCTCTCTTTCAATAGTTTGAATATTTGATTTCACTCCCTCCTGGCTTGTAGAGTTTCTGCTGAAAAATTTGAGGATAATCTAATGGGCTTTCCTTTGTAGATTGCCATCTTCTTTTCCCTGGCTGCCTTGAGGATTCTTTCTTTGTCGTTGATTTTAGACAGCTTCAATAAAATGTGCCTTGGAGAAGGCCTGTTGGGACTGAGGTAATTAGGTGTTCTATTTTCTTCTTGGATTCGAGGATCCAGTTCTGTCCACAAGTTTGGGGAGTTCTCATCAACAATTTGTTTGAATATATTCTCTGTTCCCTTCTCTCTTTCTTCTCCTTCTGGTATGCCCATTATTCTTATATTGCTCTTTCTGATGGAGTCAGAAAGTTCTTGTAGAGTTCTTTCATTTCTTTTAAGTCTCAAGTCTCTTTCTTCTTCCATCTGTGTCATTTCCAGGTTTCTATCTTCGATGTCACTGATTCTTTCCTCCATCTGGTCAACTCTACTACCTAAGCTGGTTATTTCATTCTTAATTTCTTCTATTGAGTTCTTAATCTCCAGAAATTCTATTTGGTTCTTTTTTAAAATTTCAATCTCTTTCATAAAATGCTCATGTTGTTCTTTGATTGTGTTTCTGAGTTCATTAAACTGCCTTTCTGTGTTTTCTTGCATCTCATTGAGTTTTTTCAGAACTGCAATCTTGAATTCTCTGTCATTTAAGTCACATATTTCCATTTCTTTAAGTTCCTTTTATGGAGACTTTTCGCTTTCTTTCTGAGCTGTCTTGTTGCCTTGGTTATTCATGGCAATTAATGATTTATTATTTCTCTCCCTAGACATCTAAAGGAGTGGCTTCAGCCACAGGTTTATAGGAAGAGGTCTTTGTTTTGTTTTCCAGTACTTGTTGGTAGAATGTTTTATTTTCTCTCTGACTGTAGCCTTTTTCTTCTCTCTCACACGGTATTGCTGTTTTTTGTGCACTATTCCAGCTTCTCACACAATGGGGGAATTCCCTGGGAGATGGGCTTCTCCTCTGTTAATAGTTCGCCTGGGTCACAGGGCGCAGTGTCTGTGTGGGTATGCAGAGAACTTTTGAAGTTCCATGCTCTTCCTGCACCAGATTCAGAGCCCGTATGTTTCAGCAGTTCTGTTTACTCCTGCAGGGATCTGCACAGATAGGTGGGGCCAGGGGCGGGGTGAGTTGTGAGGGGTGGCCCAGAGCAATGGCGGTGACCACCACCACAGCCGGTCCTGCTTCCACAGCTCCCTCCCCTGTGCCAGAACTAGTTGGGCTGCGAATCTGTGTCTGTGGTCCACAGTTCTCAGAACAGCAAATATTCTATTCTTTTGATCTGACACTGCTACTGTTCCGCTCCTAGCACCGGGCAGGTGGCGGCGAGGCGAGCTCTGGGAGGGTCGGGAGGGTGCGACTAGTCTCAGTGCCTAAGGCTTCCGTTCTCTGCTCGGCAATGAGGGCTTAAACCACCGTTTTCAGCCTTCTTCCCTCAGTCTTTTCTCCGAGGTCTCTGCCGCGAGCATTGGGTTCAGCCATGTTATATGCTGCCCCCCTCAGCCCTGTGGGCCATAAGCGGAGCCCTAGCAGTCCGAGTTCTTCCCTCTCCCGCAGCTGCAGTAGCTCCGGGATGCCGCGAGCTCGAAGCACTGAGCTAGGTCTGCGTCCTGCGCCTGCGCGGCGCGGCGCCATCTCCAGACTTCTCCCTTCCCTCCTCCCCCACCCACGCAATTAGCGAACCTTTAAGTGAATTCAGTAGTGGGCCTCTTCATCTTTCCTGTCTGCTGTGCAGGGAGTCCTTTGTGGAGTTATTATTGTTCGATTAGTTGTAAATTCCCGGGGAGCTTTACTTAGGCTCACCTCACGCCGCCATTTTGATGACGTCCTCCACAAACTCTTTATTGGAAAATTTTATTGGCTTACTTATGTTATCAAGAGCATTTGTTAATGAGTTTTGTGCTTGAAATGGCACACAGGAGGGACACCAATATAAAATGAGCATGACTAAAATAGGTCCTTTTCTCAGAGAACTTTGTTGTTAAGACAAACACTCAGGAGCATAACAATAAACTGTTCATTTTAACAAACAATTTTCAAAGCCAATCACATTGCAAACATATTACAAGCAATATTAAATACAATTGGAATACAACCCTGAAGTATGTGATAATTGTATATCACTCCTTTCTATGCCACTTAAAACTGAATGCAAGTCATCTAGGGTATGTGTTCATTTTTACCCATCCGCACTGTAGACAGATAAAAGTCTCATTTGTTTTGACCTCTGTGGCACAGGAATATAACTGACCAAACACCAATTTGGGCTGTGTTCTTTTGTACACAAAAGAACAAGAGCAATTTAAATTGCCCTCAGGCAACTTTCATTGTCTTCATTCATGTTTCCTTTCTTGGCACTGATTACTTATCTTGGCTCTCCTATTAACTTCTGTGTGACTTGAGGGATACAGAAATTTAACAACTTGTGTGATTTATCTCACTTGTAAAATGCAACTAATCTACTTACTGTGGCAATGAGTTGAATTCCTAATAACAGCAGACAACTCTAATTAGTTGAATGAGTAGAAACA
Organism: Rhinolophus sinicus; assembly: GCF_036562045.2. Classification (NCBI taxonomy): domain Eukaryota; kingdom Metazoa; phylum Chordata; class Mammalia; order Chiroptera; family Rhinolophidae; genus Rhinolophus; species Rhinolophus sinicus. Next base: position 35,776,156 of record NC_133756.1, read on the forward strand.
ATGTACCACAAATTTGGAGGCTAGACCTGAGTTATATAAAATGTCTCTCAGTGTAACATATGAACATCTCTACAATGTATCCCATTGGGTGGGATAAAAATTATTTTAGATATACAGTGTTTATATCTTTCCAAGAGCCTTGGGTACTTTTCTTCTACATTTTCTTACTTTAGCCAAATATTGTGCATAAAATATTCAGAATACATATAAATATGCTGGACTACAGATCCATGTAATTACTCTTCCTGCTTTAAAATAATTTTTTAAATGTTTATCAGATGTTTAATCACTTTTAAGAAAAAAAATCCATAAATACTTTGTAGCAAATGCTCTTAGTTCCCTTCCCCTTTGTTACTTGCATCTATAGGGGCTAAAAAAATAATTTCCCAGTTTCCCAACCTCCCTTGCAGAACATTAGCAGAAGACTGGGAGGTAGGGCAGTTATTGAAATGATTTTGCTTTCTAGTAAAATAAGCAGAGGCTGCTTACTGATACTGTTTCTTCTCCCTTCTTACCACATTGAAAGGAATCTGCAGTAGCCATTTTGAGGGAAAGACCAAAATAATAATAGAGAACGAGGAACTGACTTTGTTGAGCTATTAAATCAATACCAACAGCTTCCTACTTTCAGAATTTTAATAATGTGAGGGAAAAAACACCTTTATTTAAACCACTGTAAGTGTATTTTAGGCTACACACATTCTTGAAATAAGATGAGAGAGCATATATACATATACATATATATGTGCAATTATATATATATGCATATACATATATCAATAAAACAGGAAATTTGAGAGGGAAGGGTGCAAAAAATTCAGTTATATGAAATACAGGTTCACGTTACTATGAAGTTAATGACAATCACTATTTTAGCAAAAGTAATGTAAAGATATTTTTAAAACACTGTTATAACCACACACTGAATTGAGAAAATCCCCAATGATCATGAAGCAATCACTTTCTACCATCACACCACCTACTCTTCCCCCCCCCCGCACTTCCTCCCATACACACACACACACAATTCACCCCCTTACCACAGAGAAGAGAAGAATTTTAGCTCCTTTGGGGCTGGTCAGAGGATGGGACTTAATCACCAATTATGTATTACTGAGGTTCCTATCAATGAAACTATTAATTTATTGTTATTTAAAAGAAAAGGCAACATTTAAATGTGATTGTCAAAGAAAGTTGCTATTTCTCAAGTGTCATCTATGAAAGCAATGCTGTGCTAGCATAGCAAGGTATAAAAATGTATAAATTTTAATATAGAACTTTAAGAAGCTTACAATAAACATTGAATATATTCAAAATAACCTTCAAGGTTATAATCATAGTGCACTAAATACAACTGAATGTCAATTTTAGATACCTAGAAAGTGGATTTGGGGATTTTTAGTAGTAAAATCTAGGTTATTATTAAAAGTGTGGCTAAGTATTGTAGTTATGTTCTAAAATAACTAATAGATCAGTTATTATCTGTTAAAATAAAATCTTTAGTAGTTCCATATCACATACAAGTCCATAACAGTGCCCTCACAGTGAAATGTTTAGTAAAATAAAAATACTCTATAAAATAGCATATTGAAGCCTTCAAGTCCTGTGTGCTTGCTTCCTCAATTAATTTAGCAATCTTTTATTTAAAGCTTAATGGGAAAGCCTTTCTCCAAAAGCTTATACCTGATACATTCATGGACTTTATGATTGGGAAAAATAAAAATCGAAAGCCTAGAAAGACCAATTGAAACTAAATTTCATTTAAAATATTCCACATTTCTAATTAACAACTAATTAATTAAGGCTAGTTTGGGTTCTACCTTAAAGATGTATTGCCAAAAAATGTTAGCCTTGCTAGCTCTTCAGAGAAATGAAACACCCTGTATTTCATAGTGGAAGGGACGCAATCAGAATGACAATGGATGAGCCAGAGTAGGGACAATGAGAGTAATCGAAGGATTGTTCCAGAATGAACTCCTTCTCCATGCCCAATGAAACTTCCATGTTCAGAATATACTGCAGGAAAGTAAGAGTAACATGTATTCCTGAAGAAATTCTGTCGGAACATGTGCCTAACTTTAAATCACTAGATCACATTTAAATGCTGGAAGTCAAGGTTGTTCATTGTTCTTTGAAAAAAAATTAATTTCCATATTTTATTTGCATTTTTAATCCAACATCTAGTTATCCTAAACTACATGAAAAAGAAATTCAATTTCTAATCAGTAATGCAATCAGCAATTGTCTGGTGGCCAGTTTCATTGTCCCTCTTTTTAAATACATTTTACTCACAGCTGTGATAATTGAATGGATATCTCAATTATATTGGGGTATAGGTGGCAGCAGCAAGATATTAAAGTTTAGTTCTAGACAGGTCTAGGATTTATTTAAGTTAAATCAAGAAGATATACATCAAATGCAAATAAGTCAGCAGAAGCAAGCATATCACTTGTATGAGGGTAGGGATCACACCTGATCTGCATCATCATATCCCCAGCACCTACTACATTGCCTTGCACATAGTAGTTTCTCAAGCAATAGTTACTGAATATCTATTTTAAAAAAGGTCAGAATTACCTTAGGATTATTATTTATAAGAATAACCACATTAACAATGAGAATTGAATGTGATGCAAAACTATTTGTGAGCTGAAGGGGGTGTTATATACTTAGAGTCAAAAATCAGAAATACTCTGAGAGCTTGTGGGGCTTGAGTCTGTCTACATGTGGAAGAAATGACTTTGTCTGCAGGATGCAGCATCTCAGCACTTATGGTCAGGGTAGCTGACTGCTATTAACAACAACAAAAATCCCCAAATCTAAGCAGATAATTGTAATAAAAGATTCATTTCACATTCTTTTCAAAGTCCAACGCAGGTCAATAGAGTGCACTCTACACAAGCAGTCATTCAGGGATCCAGACTCCATCTGTTTTTTTTTTTGTTTTTTTTCGCATCATCTCCCTCTAAATCTTTGTAATTTTCTGTATCAGCCAACAGATGGGGAAAGAGAATGAGGTATTTTTGTACTCAGAAATTGGCACACATTACTTCCACTCACATTCCATTGTCTAAATGTAAGTCACAAGTTCATGCCAAAGGGCTATGGGAAACGTACTCCCACTTCGCTCAGGAAGAAGGGGAGAACATGGAAGTTGATGAACACCAGCAGTATCTGTTAGTCTACTCCTAAGAGCACCACATATCTGTTTCACACTTTTTCCCATGTATAGGATGTACTAATTCCTTCTCTAGAAAGGCAACCCAAAATCCCATTTAGTCTCTGGATCCAGGTCAAAGCATAGGACCTGTCGTTGGGTGATAAGCAGTCCCTTCCATAGGCTCTGGATGTGTTTCCTTGGGCCAGCGGTCTAAGAAATAAAATAAAATGGTATCCATAACCTCATACATAACAATAATATACAGTGATGGAGCATAATCAGGAAAACATAATAGAAACTTGTTTTTAGATGGAGAAAGAATGGAAGATACTGGCCCATAATAATTATGAAGTTTGACTAGTAAGATGTGGTGGGGGTGGGAGGGATATTCCTTAATTAGACTCCAGTTCTACTAAAAAGAACACACTCATCCGTTTTTTTTCTTAAGACCCCTGGCTCCAGGCCCTGGGACGTTCTTCCATTTCCATTAATCTCCATTGCCAGATATGATGTGTACATTGTGGCTGTGCCTACCTTGGTGGCTGCCCATATTCACAGCTCTACTTGTGGCACATACAAGTATTGGGGCCAGAGAGTTATTTTAAATATCAAATGGGTTGAGACTCCTGGTTTCTTTGGCCAGAAATCTTCCTTGAAAACTTAGTAGGCTTTTGACATATTTGATTCCAGTCAACTCTATGTCAGCAACTATACCCGATAGTTCTTTCCTGTACATACCAGTCTCTCTCTACTTAATGGTAGCTATATTAGACCATCAGACATTGCTCAGGAGGCTATATCCTGAGTCTTCCCTGAGACATAAGGTCTAAGACTTAGTAGATCTTTGACGCCCAGAAACATTTTTTTTTTTTTTTTTTTTTTTGGTCTTATTCCCTATTGTTTGGAGCCTAGAAGTATTTGTCTTCAGCATTCCTTCAAGGCCTCAAATTATGGACTTTGTTTTCCATATCATTTCTGCCAACAAACCTGCCAGTTCTTGTTTAAGCTCATCTCTTTCTCATAATATTCTGCTTGAGACAGCAACAGCATCCAACACACAAGATCATGTTAATTCCTTCTCATTACTTCCCCTAGAGCTATGGGATCTGTGAGCAGGTGCCTGCTTTCCAGAATTATCACTGGTGATAGTTTTAGCAAATGTTTTAAAAGGCAAAATAGGGCTTTCTAGCCTCTTTGTAGCTCTGTCTCTGCCATCTATGACCCAAAATTTAGCATTAGCTTAACATCCCATATTTTAGTTTTTGTCATGGTAACACCCAACTTCAAAGTATCAATTTCTGTAATCAGAGAGGCTTACTGCTACATTAAACAAACTTGCCATTGAGTGGCATAAACAATAAGAGTTTATTTCTTACTTGTGTCACCATCTAGTGTAACTCTCTGTTTGGCATGTATGCAGGTTCTTCTCTAGTGCTTCACACACCCATCTCATTCATCTGTGACCATTTCTAGATCAGAAGTTTTCAAATTGTGGCCATGCACCTTTGGGGAGGAATGATGGCCTGTAAGGTCATAACTTTTTCTTAATAAACATTCTATGTCTTTTTCTGTATGTTGACAATCGCACTGATGGTAAAAAAAAAAATCAATGATGAGTAAAACTGCTGATGGCTTCATACAAATCAAAGCTGTGGCATCGCACTGTCTTCTTCACTGCCACTCATTTGCAGCCAAAACATCATCAGTTTCTTTTATGAATGTCTTTGATGAAGGAAGAATAATTATTTTAATAAGTCTTGACTTTTAAGTGCAACTCTTTCATAGTCTGCATGAAGAAACAGGAATTATGTGTAAAGCACTTCGGCTACACACCAAAATGTAATGGTTGTCTCAAGGGAAAGCCCTTGTTGTGTGAGTTGCAAGCTGAACTTTTCTTTTTCCTGGAATACTGTTTCTGCTTGAAAGAACAAATAATTCAGACTTTGCTATTTGGCAGAAATTTCCTCAAAAATTAACAAAGTGAGCCAATTATTTCAAGGACAACATTGTCAGTATTTGTGGTAAATGGTAAAATTTCAAGTGAGAATTAGAATTTTGGAAAATGTGTTTGTGCCACTGTGAGCTTGAAGGCTTCCCAATGTGTAAACAGTTTTCTGATGAGCTTGGTGGTGATAGTGACATTGTGTAATGAAATATGTCAACATTTAGAAGATGAATAACTCAGTGCATATCTCCATTTTACAGAAGAGGAAATCTGGGTGCAGGATGATAATTTACCCAACATCCTCTCATACCAGAACGCAAACCTAGATTTATCCAATTCCATTGTCTCTATTTTTCCCATTTTCTTACACTCCTTTCTAGAATAGTGACTACCCCAAAATCAAAGCTTCACCATCTGATTTTCCATTAGATTCTATTAGTTTATATAGATTCTCTACTTTATCTAAGATTGTTTGGAATCTTAGGATTTAAGGAAATCTTTAGAACTTAATTTAGATCATGTTCTTGACTCAGATGCATACAGGAGATTTTCTTGCGCTAGAAAATGTCCTGGCTGAAATATCATAGTTGTTTAATAATCACACTCAATCTCTTTACTAGAGTATGGTGTTTACTTTTCTGCTCTCAAAGTGTTAGCTTGTGAATTGCCTTGTCAGGTTCTATCATGTTTATTTGTACAGATATGTCTGTACCAGACTTTCTAACCAGTCTAGTATCAACCATTCTAGCCAGTTCAGTCTCTGGAAGAGGTAAATTTATCACCAATTTCCTTTTCATTTGCTGCTATCCTGCCTCTTAAGGATCTCATCACTTCTAGAACTGTTGTAATAAATATGTTATGTAATTTACCTGCTTTTTATCTTTCTTCCTGTTTGCTTCATTTCAACTCTTCTGACTCATTACTGACTGGTAGAATAACTTCCATTGTTCAAATGTTCAGAGCCCCGCAAGCGTCTGCAGAATCATGTAAAAATTCTAACTTGGAATGTGCTATATCATTACTTTCATTGGGATTTAAAAAATCCATTTAAAAAATCTATGGAATGTCTACTTAATAGTTGAGAAACTAGAAGCTTTCCTGCTAAAACCAGGAAAAAAAGATCCCCTCTTACCACTCCTTGTCAACTCCATCCTAGCTAATGCATACCTTTAAAGAAATAAAAGATATGCAGAATGAGAAGGAAGAAATCAAACTTTGTTAGCAAATGACTTAGTCATTTATGTAGAAAATACAAATGAATCAACAAAGTAATCTGAAACTAAGAAGCAATTATAGCAAGGTTGCAGGATACAAGATCAATACACGGCAACATGAATAATTGGACTCTGAAATTAGAAGCACAATATCATTTACATTAGCACCCAAAAACCTGAAACACTGCAGCATAAATCTAACAAAATTTCTATGGGACCTATACAAGGACAACTACAAAATTCTGATGAAATCAAAGAGCTGAATAAATGGAGATATATTCCAATTTTATTGATTGGAAGACTCAGTATTTTCAAGATGTCAGTTCTTCTCAACTTAGTCTGTACATTCAACGCAATCTCATCAAAATTTCAGCAAGTTATTTTGTGGATATTGACAAATTAATTCTAAATTTTGTATGGATAGGCCCAGGATAGACAACACAATATCGAAAAACAAGAACAAAGCCAGAGGACTGACATGAACCAACTTGTAACTTACTATAAAGCTACAGGAATTAAGATGACGTGGTACTGGTGGTGAAAGAATAGACAAATAGTTCAATGGGACATAACAGAGAGCCCACAAATAGACCCACACAAATATAATTAACTGATCTTTGATAAAGAACAATGGAGCAAAGAGAGTTCCTTCAACAAACAGTTCTGGAACAACTGGATACCCACATGAAAAAAAAAAATCTAGACACAGATCTTACACCCGTCACAAAAATTAGCTCAATATGGATCATACACTAAAATTTAAACTGAAAAACTATAAAACTGCTAGTAGATAACGTAGGAGAAGATCTAGATGACTTGTGTTTGGTGATGACTTTTGAGGTACACTGGCAAAGGCATGATCCATAACAGAAATAATTGATAGGCTGGACTTCATTAAAATTAAAAACTGCTGCTATGCAAAAGACACTGTTACAGGAATGAGAAGACAAGCCACAGAATAGAAGAAAATATTTGCAAATGACATACCTGATAAAAGACTGTTACCCAAAATATAGAAAGAATTTTTAAAAGTCATCAATAAGGAAATGAATGGCCTGATTAAAAAATGGGCAAAAGAGCTTACAGGATACCTCACGAAAAAGACATACAGATAGCAAATAAGTATATGAAAATATACTCAACATCATATGTCATTAGGGAATTGCAAATCAAAACAAAAAGATACCACTACACATCTATTAAAATGACAAAAATCAAAAGCACTGATAACACCAAATCCTGATAAGGATGAGGAGCAAACCAGAACGCGCACTCATTGCTGGAAAGAATGCAAAACGGTACAGCCACTTTGGAAGACAGTGTGACAGTTTCTTACAAAACTAAACACACTCACACCATATGATCCAGTAATCACCCTCCTTGGCATAAACAAAAAAGTTCAAAATGTTCAAACTGATGTCCACACAAAAGCCCGCATGCGAATGTTTATGGCAGCTTTATTCATACTTGCCAAAACTTGGAAGCAACTGACATGTGTCTAAGTAGGTAAATGGATAAATAAATCATGGTACATCCAGACAACATGGAATATTATTCAGTGCTAAAAATAAATGAACCATCGAGCCCTGGAGATACATGGAGACAACTTAAATGCATATTACTAAGTGAAAGAAGCCAAGATGAAAAGGCTACATGTTGTACGAGTCCAACTATATGACATCCTGGAAAAAGCAAAATTGTGGAAATAGTGAAAAGATCAGTGGTTGCCAGCCTCTAGGGAGTGCAGGAAAGAAGGAACAGGCAGAGCACAGAGGATTTTTAGAACAGTGAAACTATTCTACATGAGACCATGATGGTGGAATATGTACATGTATTATACATTTGTATAGGGATGCATTATACATACATGCTAATATATGTATTCTATATTTGCCAAAACCCATCATTGTATGATACCCAGAGTGAATCCTAATGAAAACTATGGAGTTTGGATGGTTATGATGTATCAACATAGGCTAATCAATCGTAACAAATACACCATTCTGGTGTGGGATGCAGATAGTGGAGGAGGCTGTGGGAACTCTGTAATTTCTGCCCAGTTTTTCTGTAAACCTCACACTTCCCTAAAAAATAAAATCTTTTTTTTTTTTTTAAATCTATTCTTCTCAAAATCATTGTAATAACCGCTATGGCCTTTTCAATTTCATAGGGATTTAGTTTAACTGCAAATTAAAGTAGTAATTAGAATTGATTGACAGTTTTATGTATTAAGTATAGTATTTTCTTCGAGGCTCATGTTATTCATACTTCGGATTTGGTTATACCAACCCTTTATGACCATATTTAAGCACCTCACTCTCTGCAACCTGCCCTTCTCTAAGATCAGTCACTGTCTAGCACCTCTTCTTCAAACATGTGGCTCCATTTCTGAGAATTTTATACTCTGTCGATTCTGTTTCATCTCCATCTTTGACCTAGTTTTGACTCCTTAATATATTACTTTAACCACTGTCTCTCCAATATATCCTCAGTTCCTTTCTCCCTGTCCTTACTGACTAGTTCTCTCTTTGATTTTATTAACTGTTGACAAAAGTAAATAACCCCTTAGATTGATGCCATTAGAGTTACTATTTCTATATTTTTCTATAATTCGCTACTTCTCATTGTATATTCTCTCTCTCTCTCTGTCTCTCTCTCTCTCTTTCTTTTTTCACTTCCCCAAAATCTAACTTGATTCCATCTCCTCCAACTCTCAGCAACTAATCTACGTTCCTTCTCAAATCGTAGAAAATATAGACTCTCAAATGTGAGATTTTCCAATCTCTTGTCACCAAATCTACAATCATACTGGCATGTGTACCTATTCTCTTCTCTTCCCTGTATCACAGTTCTTAAAAAGTGACTCTTCTGCTCCATGCTTGGGAGTACATTGACTTCTACTTTTGTCTGTTATCCTTCATCTGTATTTCATATCTCTCTCTTTGTTGTTCCTTCCCTTCCTTGTTTAAACTTCCCTTCCATAAGTATCTCCCATGATAAACAAACAACCTGCTTTCCATTACTTTGGCTCCTGTCCCCTCTATCTATCATCTATTTCTATAGACCTGTTCACATCAAACCTTCTTAAATGGAGTATTCACTTGCCTACCGAGGACTTTTTTCAATATTGTGCTATTCAAGACAAAAGTGATATTAGCACATATTTCTGTAGGGCAGATTTGCAAGATTGCTGTTTATGGGTTGTTGGACTTAGTGTTTAAAGGCCTGAAGTTACTGACAAATCACCTTACCAAAAAAATATGTCTTGAACAATTACCAATCCATCAACAGTTTCATTCACCTATACTTTCCACCATCACTTTATAAATAACTAATTTTGGTTCATCTAAACGCTGGGTATTATACTTCATTGCTTTAATTATCAGTAGCGATGTTAGCACCTTCTCCAGTGGCTAATATCCAGTGGCTATTTCTTTTTTCTAATAATTGCCCAGTTCTATCCTTTTACCTCATATCTTTGTTTCTAGGAGTTATTTATAAATGTATAAGTAGACATTATAAATATTCCCCATTTGTTGTATGAGTTGCTTGATAGTTATGTAGCCAAATCGGTCACTCTTTCTGACTCCTGGGTCACATGCTTCAAAAATCATTCCCTTTGTGGGAATTCTCTACATCAATGGCCTGCACTTCTTCAAACCCTGTTACACCTGAATCTATTACACTGTGAATATCTGTCTTTATCACTCCGATGAACTTGCTCTTGCCACAGTCACTGATAGCACAGTGACCACAACTTCCATGAAATCCTCTTTTCTGCTGTTTATATGATATGGCATCCTCCTCATTTTCTCCTTGCTTTCTGACTTCTCTCAGGCTTCACGCTCCTTTAACTTAAAGTCCTTGTTTATATTCCACAGAGTTTTGCCATAGAACCTCCTATCTTCTCGTTTTACACAAACTCTATCTTGTAGTGATAATAGTCGTCTCTGAGTTTAATGGTAGTTTGGTGATTTGGGGATCAGGATGATGTTTAGTTCTATTTAATACATGTGGCTAAGGACTCGGGGTTGCCAAGATCCTGCCCTGCCAGTCTCCCTTCTTTCCCCTCTCTATAAAGCCCAGGAAGACTTTCTGACAAAGAACAATAGCCAAAAACGGGAGAGAAGATGTCATTTTCTTATGAAAGCTTGGCTGGTGTCAGATAATCCTCAATAAAGAGCTAGTAGCTCTGTTAAATTAGGTAATAGTACATTGTTTAGACTTCTGCCACAACCTTCCCCTAAAACCCTAATCTCTGCTTTTGTATCTTACTGAACTCTAGCTGGCTGCTTGATAAAAAAGCACAATAAACATCATTCTCAGTGTGGTCACAATTTTTTTCACTTCGTAGCTAAACAGTGGGTTCGTCATAATCTCTAATCTGGTCATGTCTATCTCCTACTCAAGTCACTCCAAAGGCTCCCCGTTGAACTAAGCTTAAAATCCATAACTTTTATTATGGTTTACAAGACTTTTTTATTGACCTCTGTTCCGAATACAGCCCATTTTTTTTCTTTCTTTCTTAGTATTTCTCTTCTCTCTGCACTAGGCAGTCTGAATCTTGTTTAGACAATCTAATAAAATGCATTCTCCCTAATGTTACGGACTTTTCACAAGCTCTTCCTCTGGTGAGGACCCTGTGCATTTCTTCCTATAACCTTCCCTTGAACTTCAAACAGGGTGAGTGGCCGCTCTTAGGTGTGCCCTTAGCACCCATTGCCTCTCCATCCCTTTAGCACATAACAGATTATATGTTACTTTTCTAGATACTTTTTGTAACCCCACAATAGACTTTGAGCTATACGAGGAAAGAAAACAATCAGTTTTGCTCAGTATTTTATCACCCACACTCAGCACAGTACCTGGAATTTATTATATTGTCTATAAATATTTGTTAAATTAATAATTAACTAAGTGACAAGGATTCCCTTATACCATTTAAAATGTTCTATATCATTCAGTCTTAATTTTGCATAGTTTCGATTAATCTTTTAACATAATTATTATTTAAAATCCGTGATTTTTATTTTTCAAGAAGCCGTTTTACATTCATTTTTCACTTTTACATCTTTTGGTTCTCCAAATCACTTTTTTATTTACCATTGTATTTTATTCTTTGTTTTCTCAGGGGGTTGTTTTGTTTGTTGGTTTTTTTGGGGGGTTTTGTCTTTTGTTTTTGTTTTCTCCTTCAGTGATTTGACAACTTACTGGGTTTTTTCCGAATGAGTGAGTGAATAAGTAAGTGCCTCTTTCCCTTCTCCAACCAGACTGTAAGCTCCATTCAAATGGGGACAGTGTTTATCTTGTTTATCACTGGAACCTCAGTGACTAGAATAATGAATATACATGGGGTTAATGAACAAATGCATAATTTTAAGGCTATAATTTTGCTAAATAGTTACAGGTTCCTGTTTTAATTTTCTCTCTAGCCTTAGAGTTCACTATTTTTATAATTTCCAAACAGTTGAGAGTTTTTTCTTTCTCTTTTTACTTTACATTATTACTTCACAATTTTCATGCAATGAAATCACAAAAATAGAGCATTTATAATTTGTGCTTTTGAAAAATGTTTAGGGCTTTCTTTGTGGAATAATATCTGATCAGTATTTTTAATTTTCCATTATTAAATATGAAGTTTTCATAAAGTACTATGTTTGACATGCAGCTTCTAAATCAATAACAATAATATAGTATACAATCTCATTCCTTATTTTTGGCTTACTTGTTCTGGAAACAAAGCATTTTCTGTAAAAATGAGTTGCATCTCTTATTACTGTCTCCTTTATTTAAATTTTTTGTGTTTCTAGCGTATTTGAAGATTATTGTTAATACTCTATACTTGTTACATAAAGATTCATGATTGTGGACTATACACTTTATCAAAATTAAATCACCATATCTGTCTAACTTAAAGGTATTTGATTTTAATTTTTTTATATTATCTTAATGACTGATTTTTTTGTCGTTCATGTTTCTTGGTATATATTTTTAATACTCTACTTTTAACCTTCCAGTTTGCTTTGAGTGGGACCTTTATAAATAGTGGACAGTTAGACTTTGTTTTATGATTCAGTCTGAGAGTCTTTACAGTATGAGAGGAGGATTTAACTCATTTATACTTAGTGACATAAACTTAATATTTAATAATAATTAGCGTTTTGGAGGTACTTACTATGCATCACGTACTGCTCTAAATACTTCTTATCTTCTCACAAATTTAATTCTTATCACAGCCCAATCAGGTAAATAGTATTGATATATACATTTTTGTAGATACAGAAATAAACACAAATAGAATGACTTGCTAAGATGGCAGGGGTAAAAAGTGAAAAAACCGGAAGTATACCTAAGCAATCTGTTTTGTAGAGCCTGCTTTAAGGACCAAGCTTTATTGTCGTCATTGTCATCCAGTTTTATGTTGATTTTGATAAATTTAGACAGTACGTTATATACTCATTGTGTGAAATGAAAAGATCTTTAAGATAGCCATTTAAAGATGTTGCCAGTAGATTTTTAAAAATCTGTTTTTCCATGTAATCCAGCTGTTCTGTTACAGTTTTCATCTATGCTCTAAATTTTAAAAATAACTCTTGATTCTGGAAAAAAAACATTGTTCTACATACCTAATTTGTGGTTCTGTTGAAACTTGGAAACTATTTTTGTTTTCCAGATGAGTAGTGTAAGCCTGTCGAATTCCATTATGTGGCCATAGAGTCTTATTGTTTTATATCCATAGCATCCAAATTATCCTTTTCTCTCTTAGCTTTCTGGTTGTATGACCACAATTTTTGTGACCACCTCTCTTAGGATACTTTGGAATTGCTACTACACAACTACTAGCATTTCAGCCTCTGGGAACATGGCAGGTCATGGTTTTTAAGATCAGAGATGATCATAGGAGGCATGGCATCTAACAGACTTGGCTGAAGATTGAAGTAAATATAAAAGATAATCTGATTGGAGAGGAAAACTGAGGCATAAGGAATGGGAAGTGTCAGACGTTCCAGTATTTAAAATAACTTTTGTGTGTTCTTTAAGCTTAGTGAATATGATTAATCCTTAATTACTAAAAGACTAAAAGGAAAAAAATGATATTAAAACTACTTTCAATTAATTATGGAAGCTATTATGGAAATAATCATTTTGGTGCATTGAATTAATGAGGTAAAGCAGTAATTAAAAGAATCTAAAATAGATAATAAAGATAAGATCAAAAAAGCAGATATCACAGCTATGTTTTGTATAATACACAAGTATATTCTTGATAAATGCAATCATTAAAACTGATATTTTTATTTATATCTAATTAATTTAGGAGGACTGCATTTCTCTTTTGTCATTTTTTAAAAAGTTCTAAGTTTGGTAAATGAAATAGCTATGATTTTGAGTTAATTAAAATGTGGAGAATGAACTGCAATCTTGCTTCCATTATCTTTTCATTGGTAATATGAAGGAACAAAGATAATTTAGGTTTAAATGAAATCTTAATAGTTTTATTATTCAGAGTTGAGACTTGAATTTGGAAAAGACAAAATCAATAAAGGTCGTTTTGTTTTTTTAATTAAAGTTTATTGGGGTGACAGTTAGTGGAGCAAATACTAACATTGAGTCACAATATCTATGAAGTAATTATAGGCAGTATTTTACAAAACAAATAACAATAAATAAAATGACATAAGAGACTTACACATTTTTTTCAAAAAAGATATTAGGGATTGTTTTTTTCTGTCAAAATGATTCAGGAATCAAAAAGTGCAGAGGTTAATTAAATATTGTTAGTGATAAAAAAAAACTTATTTTACCTGAATAGAGAAAAAAGTTGGACATTTCACAGAATGAACCCCAGTTATAAATGTATTCCTATATATCTTCCATGTAATACTTTGCAGTAACTGAATTTTAGTTCACATTCTCACCTCCTAGTGCCAAATATTTCCTATAACAAATTATTGCTGCTTGTTTTCAGTGTTAACATACAGACAGGAAGGTATGCCTGTACCCAGGATCATTAAACATAGAGATAGTAAATTATGTTGGTTTTTATTCCTAACAGTGTAAATATAGCTACATTAGAAGACAAATCTGTTAAAAGATAATTTAATGTAATTATAATTTAAATCTCAATGACTTTTGAATTATCTGTCATTTCTTTCTTCTATTAGCAAGAAAAATTATTCACATCACATGAATTACATTGTTCTTAAAGGGAAAAACATATTCTCTAAGTTCAACATAATATAAAAATACTACATAAAATGTTTTTTGTGTTTATTTTTAATTATTTAAAATGCAGATTTTAAGTGGCAGGTCTCAGCCTAGGAAGTAAGACCCTGATACATGGCATGATAAACAAATGTGGTGCCCTTTGTGGTATATCACATTAAATTTCTTTTGTTAATAGTTGTAATAATACCTCTCTGGACAGTTTGACATGTTTACTGCCTTAGGAGTCTGACAAAAATTGATATATCACACCAACAGTACCACCACTTATCCCAGGTTAGTCCTATACCTCTTAACAGTACTCCAGAACGAGTTCTCAGGAGAAGGTTCATTTTAAACTAATGCGTTAAAATGTTAGTTCTAGGATAGTCCTTCAATGGTGAGCTTCCAATTCAATTAGTGAATTTGAGGGAGCAATGGTGTTAAATCAGCCCTCAAGGTAAAGAGCTATATATCATACATAGGCCCCATAAAAACAAAAAGTAAATCTTCTGTATAAGGGACACAAAGTCCTCCTTGGTTTATTATATGTAGTAAAAATATCTACAAACTATACAACTAACAGAGTGGTTAATGACATGTTAAACCTAATTTGGAATATGTCTTTCTAAATTATGTATAGAAATAATATACAATGACAAGGGGTATAGATTAAAATCTGTCACATGACCATTCAAATCCCAGTTTTGACATTTCCAATTTAAGGCTTAATTACTTCATTTTTTCCGCTCTCTGAGATTTCATTTCTTCAAAGTCTGTTAAGTGGGTAAAACAAGGTTACTGAAAATTATACGGGACAGTAGCAATAAAATTCCAGTGAAATGCCTTGTAAAAACAGCAATGATTTAGCTATTACCCCTCTCAATAGATCATGTAATTATGTGTTTATATCACATGCACTATTCTCCTCTATATCTAAGTGGGAGTTGATCTTTTCTTTCTTTGTATTCCCATACCATTGTCTTACCTTTTCATGGCTTTTATACTAAACCTTGTTTTATAATTAATTCTACTTATAAACTGTCACAACTCAGTAGAATTCAACATCACCCTTGGGGATCCACCCCACCAATCCATAATTTCTACCACACTCTGCCTTTCCTGCTCCTTAAAAACATGTTTGGAAGATTTCATAATTTTCTAATCACTTTCTGATATTTAAATTTTCAGTCTAGTTTAAACACGCAGTCATAAGAGATCCTTCTCTTTCTTCTCCTAGAACCAGCCAGCCAGTCTTCAATTCAGTACATGAGGAGAATGATCTGCTCTTTTGCGCCTCCTCCTCTTCTAAAACTCCTTGTATGTGTTGGGTCATGGAAGAGAGAGATAAAGGTCAAGTGCCTCTTGCTCATCTGGCCCCTATCAAAGACCTGAGTTGACAGTTACCACGTGTCATCTTCCATCACTGCCCTCAGGGTGGAGGATGTCCATTTGCTAGCTTTTTTGGGGGGCACAGGTATAATTTCTGCAAAGGAGCCTGTAGAGGATAACAGAAATCCCTGTCCTGCTCATTCCCCTCCAGCTTCCCTCAGCTGTTTCCCTAAAGGTGCAGTCCACATTCTTTTGCAGTTCAATCCCTCTTTTCTAGTGATGGACAATATGTCTTATGATTGATTAGCCATAGGAAATTCTTGCTCCTTGCTAGGTAGGTCAAATGGTGAGTACATCTAAAATATCCCAAACTTTCTATTTGTTCTACTGTTACTCTAAAATTCTTTGCTCTCTTTACTCAACAGTCTGAAGGAATAAAGTCAGATTCATGTAAACTGTGGACAGAAATCTCACAATTGTGTAATTGTTTTGGAGCACCCCTGCCTTACTTTGGGAAGATTGCCAAGTAACTTCTTTGTTGGCCTATGGGATATGCTCTCTCAGAACAGCAATATTAAATTAGAAATTGATTTTTTTAAACTGGAGAATCTCCAAATATTTTAAATTAAAAGAATATATTTAAAAATAACTCATGGGTAAAAAAGAAACCACAAACAAAAATTAGAAAATATTTCACCTGAATGAAAATATAGATATGTAAAAATGTGTGTGATGCAGCTAAAGCAGTGCTTAGAGCAAAATTTTTAGTTTTAAAAGATTATGTCATTGCCCTGTATTTGGTTTATCTTGAATATGTCCCATGTGCAGTTAAAAAGAATACGTATTCTGCAGTTGTTGGATGTAGTATTCCATAAATGTCAACAAGCTTGAGGTGATTGAGTTTGATGTTTAGATCTTCTATATTCTTATTGATTTTCTCTCAGTCTGTTCAGTTACTGAGAGAAGTATAGAAATTTGCAAATACAATTGTGGAATTCTCTATTCTCCTCTCCTGTTCTGTCAGTTTTTGTTTCATGTGTTTTGAAGCTCTCTTACTTAGTTCATGCACAGTGAGGATTTTTATGTGTTCCTGATGGATTATCCTGTTTATCATTATCAAAAGTCTCTCTTTGTAACCGGTTACATTTTTTGTGTGTCTTGTATTTTACATTTTCTAATATCACTCTAGTCCCACCAGCTTTCTTTCTTTCTTTTCTTTTCCCCCCACCTCTGGGTCCACGACCCACCCCCACACCAGCTTTCTTATATTTATAATTTGCATGATATGTCATTTTCTATCATTCTACTTTCAATGTACCTGTGTTTTTATATTTTAAAGGTGTCTGGTAAATAGACAAAATGGGATTTTGTTATTTTTTAACAAGATTGTTTCACTGGTGAATTCTATCAAGCATTAAAGGAAGTAATAATACCAATATCAAACAGACGCTTTCAAAAACTACTGGAGAAGAAAATACTTCCAAACTAATTCTGACACCAAAGCCTGATATTGTAAGAAAAGAAAAGTAGAAACTATCTCACCAGGAAATAGAAACAAAAACCCTTAACAAGCTGTTAGCAAATTGAATCTTGTAATACTTTATGTAATATAAAAATGAGAATACATCATGAGTAAGTGAAGTTTATCTGAGGCTTAACATTCAAAAATCATTGTAATTCACTACATTAACAGATTAAGGAGAAAAATTATATGATGATCACAATAAATGCAGAAAAAGCATTTGACAAATTTCAATACCTTTTATTCATAAAAGTCCTTAGCAATTCTGGAAGAGAAAAGAACTTCTTTCATCTATGAAAGGGTATCTATGAAAATCCACAGCTCATATTTAATATAATTGAATGCATTCCCCTAAGATAGGGCTAAGGCGAGACCATCCAATCCATAACTTATATTTAATGTTGTACTGGAATTTCTAGCGCCTTTAGTAAACTTTAGTAAAGTTCAGAAAAAAAGTAAAAATCTTTCTATATTTAAAGGTGACATGATTGATTTCATAGAAAACCCAATGGAATCTATAGAACAACTATTAGAACTAAACAAATTTAGCAAGTTCAAAATAATAAGTTTAATATACATAATCAGTTGTATTTCTGTATACTAGTAACAAACATTTCCACAATGAACTTTTTAAAAATGTACTATAGCATCAAACATTATAAAATAGTCATATGGGGGGCTTTCACAACATAGAAGCTGAAGTCTTCAGTTCTGGAAAATTGCCTTGTTTGTTCTATTTTGTTTCTCCATTTTGTGTATTCTTTTTGGAACGACAATGAGTCCAGAATGTTGACCCTCAAAAATGGATATCTCTAATTTTATTTTCTCTATTTGTTCTTTCAGGAAATTTTCTCTCTCTCTTTTTTTTAAAAATATCATTCTTCACTTTTTATAAATCAGGAGAGCAAGGCACAGAGAGCACAACTAATTGCCCAGATAATTTAGCTAATGATCAGAGTTTGGACAGTTAATATCTCAAAGCAGGCTATTTGAAGGAGGACTGACTCTGGGTGGTGAACACAAAGTGTGATTTATAGATGATGTAATACAGAATTGTACACCTGAAATCTATGTAACTTTACTAACAATTGTTACCCCAATAAACTTTCATTAAAAAGAAAAAAAAGCAGGCTATCTGACTCCAGAGCACACAGTCTTAGCCACTGCACTCTGCTACCTCTTTTAGAAAATATTTGTAACAAATAACTTCATGTATAATAAAGAAATATGACTTATAAAGAAGAAAAACCACAAAACAATATTACTATGCCTAAGGCTATAATAAAACAAAGACCAGGATTTTTAGAAATCATACTCCAAAAGGTCCCAACTGGATTTGATTTAGAACTGTAATAAATTTGGGTGCTCCAAAGATTTTTCCAGTAAACATTTAAAATTAAATCCAATGGAAAAACTTTTTTCTTGTCCCAGATTGCAAAATCCTCAAGGTCACAGGCTATGTTATGTTAAGTTTCAGAAATAATAGTGGACAATTTATAATAGGTTGTTATGAATGATGCATCACTGACATGCTAAGATTTGGGAAATTATTTATATGAATGACTAAAATATACACACAATAGCTAATTGGACAACATATTTAGAATTAGGCTGATAGCTCTACTCCCTTTTTTAAAGCAGAGAAGTGTGGATAATACACAGTATTTGTATTAAATTTCATTTTTGTAGCTGTAACTTATAATAACTTAGAATTGATATTAAAGTGCTATAGTGCCATGTATTTATTTTACTTTTTTTTTTTTTTCCATCTGCTAAGAGGTGTTTTTGAAAAGATCTGAGGGTCTGATGAGTATTTTTGCATAGATTTACACTTAAGCCATCATTTTACCTTTTTCTTTATCTTTTTGAAGTAAAGCTTTAGAATGGCACTAATATAAAAACCAGATGTTAGGGAATTACCCGTATTTGTCTTCATAATTTCTTGGCATAGTGAAAGTTAAAGGTTGACTTCCAAGTTGAATGTCAATGTTTTCTACTCTAGCTAGTAGTTCTTCATGCAGTTCCTTAAGCATATCACAGATTAGCTATGAAGATAAAGAAAGATTGAAGCATGAGATAGAAATTAATGAACAAATTTTGTAAAGACAAGGATTCCCATTGGCTGCTGTACTACGCTGCCCTAAAGGGAATAGTTTTCATTGAAAAGCAGGAAGGTTGATCTTTGTGCTCTCCTGCACAGTATCCTCTGACTTGAGTACACGTTCCCTGCTCCCCACAGTATCTAGTGTTTGGTTCTAAAACAAAATCTGTACTCTGAAAGCAGTGCAGCTGAACCTCTACAGTAGTGGTTCCCAATCCTGGCAGCACTAATATGTCTGTGGATGTTCTTTAAATAATTTGACACTGTCAGAGGCTTTTTAATAAGTTTGAAATGGGGCTTAATAAGAGAAAAAGCATCATCTTGAGCATTCAGTGGAGAAGAACTCAGAAAATGATTTACTATGAAAAAATTTTTTAAAATTGGTTGGCAAATATTGATTAAAGAGTTATAGCCTATAAGAATAGAAGAAGAAACCTATAGGGTAGGATCTGGTTGAGACAAAACAAAAACAAAAGCAAAAACAAAAAAACAGAATAGCACTGTCATCTAATTTCCCATGTTATTATTGTCTAGCATTTTAGTTTCATCATTAGCTTTAAAGGCTATCTATTTAGTCTTATTTAATTTTTAAGGTCAATACTTATTTAGATTTACCAATATATTTTACCAATTTCTTTGCTGACCAATGATTTTTGCATCCTACTTTCCCTACCAAATTTGACTTCCTACTTACAGTGCATCCTTTAAAGATTCTGTGAAGCAGAATCTCAACTTTTTAATGAAAATGTCTTTATTTTGCTTTCAGTCTTCAGAGTTAGAACAGTGCATGTAAAATCTAACTTTTCACTTACGTTTCTCAACACTGAAGATGTTTAAATTCTGGCTACCTTTTTTGCTCATGAGAAGTCTGCTACCATTCTGATTATTGATTCTCTGTAAACTCCCTGGTATCTTTTAAGAAGTTACCTTTTGTTTTCATGTTTTTTATTCAAACTATAGTTTACTTAGGATTTGTTTTTATTTCTTTTGCTTCAAGCTGTGGGCTTCTTCAATTTGAAGTTGTATAGTTATTTACTTCCAGAAAAATCTACTACTTCTTTGAATACTACATCTACCTCATTCTCTCCTTTTCCAAATCCCATTTTATATGTATTAACTATATGCAAGCAAACATGCATGCTCCTTTATATTTCTCATTTTCTTTAGTAGTCTGCTTGCTGCATATGGGGTGGTTTTTCAGGATAATCTTATAATGTACTTATTTTCTCTTCAGTTGGTTTTAGTCTACTGTTTAAACTTTCCATTGATGTTTTATTTATTTTGATGACTACATATTTAATTTCTACTTGCTTCTTTTCTCTATTTGCCTCAATTCATCTGAGCTAGCTAGCTAGCTAACTAGCTATAGTTTAGGTATGTACATGTGTGCACATACACACACACACTTGTTTTCTGAAGTATATTTCTTCTTTTATATTTTTGAACATTAAAAAAAATTCTTACTCTACAGCTTCTATTTTCTGTCAATCTTGTGGAGAAAATTGTGCCATTTGTTGTTTTTCAGACCTCTCTCATGGCAGTTTGGTTCTTCCTGGAATCAATCATTTTATATTTTGAGTTTATTTTCAGTTGGAATAACTTTCCATAGGAATCCCACTTGTCTCTCTTGTTCTGGATGGCAAAGACTACTCTCTGTGGTGCAATTTTGCATTTATCTCTGCCCAGACAATATAGGAGTCATTATGTTTACATTGGTAAATGTGTTGGCCCAGGTTTAAGACCAAACATGGTGAAAGTGATCCCAACTCTTCTTGATTCACAGGTTTAGTGTATCAACTTTCTATTATCCTTTTTTCTATTACTACACTGGATGGAGAGCTTGTCACGTCCCTAGGATAAAGTAACAAGCCATTCTAGCTTATTCCATGTCTCATGAATAGGACAGCTCTTATAGCTTCCAACAGTATGTATGCTGCTTAATTCCATATCCTAGCTATAGAAATGAGCTCAAAAGAATAGGGATCTTGTCTGCTTTGTTCACCTCTATATTCTCAGCAAATAGAACTGTGCCTGACATATTACCAATAAATATCTATGAAATAATGAATAAATGCAAGGCAGTAGTCACTGTAATTGATATATTTCTATTGATCAAGGAGGATTTATTAGTTTATAATATTTTTATAAAAATTATCGAACATAATTTCTGTCTGAATGTGAATAGAGTAACAATAGTCCTAGTGTTTATTCTTTGTACATCATAAATTTAGTTCCTTTATTTTTCGTCTTACAAAGAGAGTACATTTCTGGTTAACTGTTATTCTGATTTCAGTGACTAGGATACATGTGATTTTTATTTATTGTTTCTTATTCAAAATAAACCAAACAGTAGCTTATACTAATTTAGCAAGGAGTATAAAAGTAGGAGATCCCAGGGTTTTTGTTTGTTGTTTGTTTTTTAGGTGCTTAATGATGTTTTGGACTCTGGTTCTCTTGGCTTTTCTGAATCTCAGGTCTCCAGTGGATTCCTCAGCCCCAAGCACCCCTAAAAGAAAGAAGGATTTGTCATGAAAGAGGATTTTCTTTCTTTGGGAAGGAATACCATTTCCAGAAATCTCTCAATCATTTTCTTCCACCCATAAGCCAGAATCAGCTCACATGCTCACATCTAAGAAGGCTTGGAAAAATGTATATCCAGAAAACAATTAGAATCCCATGATTTGCTTTAAAAGGCATTGTTCATACCCTGGGACTAAGCACGTCATTCTCTCAAACCAAATTGGTGTTTAGTTTTTTAAAAAAATGGGAACAGCTATTTATTTGGTAAATCACAGTGTTTCCCATACTTACTTGCCCACATTGCTTAGGTTTCTTTTTCTTTTCTTTCTTTCTTCTTTTTTTTTTTAAATTAAAGTTTATTGGGGTGACAATGGTTAATAAAATTACATAGATTTCAGGTGTACAGTTCTGTATTACATCATTTATATATCACACTGTTCAGAGTCAGTTGCTTAGGTTTCTTGATCATCATTAGAGCCGTGGCTTTCTTTTTCAATTTTAGGTAAAAATCTACTAAAAGAAAAACAAACTGTTTAAGACTTCAACAATTTTATTCACTAAATGATTTTACTATTGCTTTATATAGCTATAGGATTTAATAATAAAAACGAGTTGATCATTTAAGGAAATTTCATGAGTTCTAGAGAGAAATAAAAACCATAGTGACAAACTTCATACAAAATTTACTTCAGGAAGACTCTGAAACCGTCACATTTTGACATTTGTTCCCCTAATGTTAATGCATAGCTTTATCACCTAGAAACCCAAAATTATTTGTTAAATATCCAGCATACTAACTTATCACAGGTTAGATTGTACAATTCAGCGATTCTTTGAGTAAGTTTCTCTGAACACAAATGGAAATGCCTTTGGCTAATATGAAAAATCATTTTTGGACTTAACCCATAATTCTTTTTATCAGATTTGTTTCAAGGAACTTTAATGATTTAATTTAAAAAGGGAGGGGTGTCCTACTACAGGTTACAACCTATACTAAACACTAGCTACTAATAGAAAACAAGATAGATATGAACCCTGCACTTATGGAATTTCCTGTCTAGAAAAAAATACAGGCTTGATTGTAATGATTGTTGGTAGTTTTAAATGAGAATCTGTATAGCATTTAGTGTCTGTTCCATTGATAATTATTCGTGGATTGTTAACTAATGTTAATGTTATTGAAAATACTTGAGGTGTTAGGAGAAGTGAGTTGCATGGTTCTGTGAGGGGAATAAAAGAGAAGCAGGGAGGCCTAAGAATGAGGCATTTGCAGGATGTGTAGGGCCTGGGCCTCTGTATCCTCAGACTTCCTCTGTGTTGCTCCATGTTCCAGGGGGATGACCTGTGAGCTGGCTTTCTGCCTGGAACTGATCAATGGGAGACTATGGTTGGAGAAGAGGGAGAGGAAAGGTAGAAGCCAGAATATTTCTCTTCCACTTCTCTGCCCCCAGGGGCTTTGCTAGCAACAGCTCCATCCCCTCCGTGGTTCTGGCTCCAGCTGGTCAGGCTTCCTGTGGTTCCAGCTTCTGCCAGAGGAATTGACACCTTGGGCTTCAGAAACTTGCCTTCTCTCTCTGCTCTGTTTCTAGGCATCAGTGTGGATAGTGGTTTCCTGCTATTGCTAATCTCTGTCCACTGTTGGACTCCTCAGTCCTCCACCTCCTGCGTGACCAATTTCCCTGCATAAATATTTGAAGTGGTTTTTCTTCCCTTTTTTTTTTTTTTTTTTTTTTGTTAAACCATGAAATAGCAGGTAAAAATAGGTGAGACATATTCTAGACAGTGCAAAGAGTAGAGTATATTTGAAGATCGAAATATGAGACAGTATACATGAGATATTGTTTGTAGCTCATCTCCCAAGACAGTTGGGCACATCTAGATTCATAAAAATAGGTGATGAATATCACTTGTCCCATGGTTTCTATGGATTATAGGAAGTCAACAGACAGTGTTGAGAAAATAATGTCATGAGAAAATACTAGCGGGCTAAGAAGTATTGATTTATTAATGATATGAAGTTGCAGTTTGTTCAAGATTTTCAGTGTTCTAATATGTTATTTTATTGGAATGTGAGCATACAGATATTCTTGAATTCTCTGTCTCACTGTCTATACTCTTCAAATCCTGGCTCAACCACTTATTAGTTGTGTGATGTTGTGTAAGTTACTTTACCGCTTGGTGCCTCAGTTTACTCATCTGTAAAATGGAAATAACATAGTAACTATCAGGTTGGTGCAAAAGTAATTGTGGTTTAAAAGGTTAAAAATAACTGCAAAAGCTGCAATTATGTTTGAACCAACTTAGTATCTCATAAAGTGCTTACCATGGAGCCTAACACACAATGAATACTCTAAAATTGTTATTACGATTATGATTATTACTCGTTCCCAATTTTGAAGGAGGAAAAACTACTTTTTGCTTTAGGGATGAGGACTGATCCATCTGCTTTGCCTAACCGAGACTCTAGGCACACTTCCAGGGCTATGGAAGAACAGAAGTGAATACTGGAGGGTTGATAGGCTTCAGATTTTGAAGGACCTTGTATGACATATGAAATTTCACTGAATATCCAAAATATAGGGAACTGTCAAACAGTTAAAGGAGGTATTTATCTTTTCATAATTTTCCTTTTTAGAAAATAATCTCTGATGCATTTGGATAATGGAATTGGAAGGAGATGAGAGTGGAGATTGGGAGGAATTTTAAAAGCTCTAGAAACCCTCCAGGACAGATGTCAACAAAGACATCACTAGCCCACATGGTGCCTTCGTGCTCATTGAAAAAAGACTCCCCTTCCTCCATGCAGTTGCAGCAGCATATGGTTTGGTGAACAGAGCTCCTAAGCCAGGGGTCCTTATGCAGTTAACAAACTGCTCCAGGTTACACTGCAAACAGCCCCAGAGGCTTTACTCAGGAACCAATGAAGACTGGTACGGATGACTTACACTGTAAGGTGGATTTCAAAAGAGACTCCCACTTGGCCTTCAATGATAGTCACATGGGGATGAGGCTGACTCCTCAAGGAGGTTTAATCTCAGGAGATATGAATGCTTTTATGAACAATAGTAGACAAGCCTACAATAAGAGAATATAAGATACAGTAGGAAAACCTACCAGTATTTTCTAAACAAAATATTAAAGTCAGCATGAGTCTCTGCTAATGAAACTCAAGGACAGAGCACAACTGTAAAAATATTACTTCATTATTTATTTTGTCTTTTTTTTTTCTTCAAGGCAAGTTCTTTCCCTGTCACCTTACTATTAATTCTGTTTCTTCCTCATAAAAAGAGAGCAAATTTATTATTATTTCTTTAAATGCTTTGGAGTAGTCTCAGAAAACTTTCTTAACAACAACAACAAAAAAGGCAAGCATCTATGTCATTTGTTACAGAAGAATACATTCTTTCATACAGAGAACAAGTATAGTAAGTCCTCACTTATCGTCTATAGGATCTGCCACTTTAAGCAAAATGATGTGAAACAAAACCAATTTTTCCCATAGGTTAATTGATATAAACAAGAGTTAAGTTCCTATGGCATCCCATCAACATTAAAATGAAACAACGTTGAATGAAACGCTATTCCACAACCTGCTGTATTTATTAAGCACTCACTGCAGGCTGATTGGGAAGTTTTCAACTCTTTAATGCATGCATGCATGTCAGCTTTGTATACAAGTAGTGTTTCTATTCATGCCTTCTGAGTAAAATGTGATGTGCAATTTCTTATCATCAGAAAAGTTTAATTTTCCTTTTAAATGTACTCTGAGTGCTTCAAATTTGCAGACACACTTTGGCAGAATTTGGGAGCGTATTATAAACATCATTACTCTGGCACTGTCAAAAGCCTACCTAATTTAATGGGCATATTTTAGGACATTTTCCATTCGATTATACTTGCCACAAATAGGAATGCTCTCTTCGTGTGAAAGTTACAGCAGTGATGACAAGTACAGATGTCACTTCTAGGATTATGAACTGAGGCCTCAAGCTAACTCATCCCCAAGACAGTTTGGCACATCTAGATTTATAAAAATAAGTGATGAATGTCAACTTTTTCTAATTAGGTGACAAGCCAGAGGTAGCACCTGAATATAACTAAGTTTTGGAATGAACTTAGAGACATAAGTATAACTTTTTAATATTTTATTCATGCTATTCATATATAGTTTCAAATATGTAAATCTACTTAAAAATAAAAATGCTAAACAAAGTTGTTTCCTGAGGCAAGTTTAACCAGGTTTACAAATTAGGTAAGATACTGACTTAGAAAAAAAACATTAAAGTTTGAAAGAAAAGTAACTAACTTTCTTTGTAGTTGAAACCAAAATTATGCATTCTTTTGGTCATAGTGGAACTTTGAAAATCCAACAACATCTGTCAATTCAAAGATTATTTATTTTGCCTCACAACATCTACTAGAGTTATTTTAAAAACAGTAGCAGATAAAATTAACTGGATAATTTATTTAAAAATCAAAAAGCACAGTGGGAATAGCATAGACATGATTCTAAGAGCCTTATATTTATCTTAGAAACAGGATAAAAATTATCAAAATATAGCAGTATAAGAAACTTCAGAAAAGTATTAAAAGAATGTGGAAGTTTTAAATGTATGCCACTGGTTTAGTTAGATTGTTACTTCACTTTCTCTTTTAGTGCCTCTCTGTCTTCATCTTACCAAGAAATCTATATGTATAAAATTCAAAGAACATTTTTAGGTGAAATATGAAAACGTAAACTGCTAATCCCTTCACCTTTTCTTTAAACCAATCCAGGTAAGAAAAAATATATATCTTAACTTGTGGTTATTCCAATTTAAATTCCTATTAGATACTTACTTCCAAAATAAGAATTGTGAGAAGAAGAAATAACAACCCTTACTAAAGTTGCCAGTCTTGCCCTTCAGAGCATGTGCCAAATAAATCTTACGATGCCTAACCATGCACATACGTAATGATGCTAGGTGAAAAACAAAGTTACCATTCTGAATACAAAGAATCTAACTTTTCAATTAAAAAAAAAATCATTTCTGAATCTTTGCCCAATATACTTCTTTTATGCATTATAGATTCGTGTGTGTTTTTAAAAGACAATAGCTGCTTTTAGGCTATAAGAGAGGCTGCACATATTATCCTTCTGCAAACAAGTGAGAGAAAACTTAAGACAGGTTAATAGTAAATATGGCAACTTTCCTGCCATTTATTCAACATTAGTAAGTGATAAATTTTTCATAACATAAATGGGCTGCACTTCTTAGAAATGAAATTTAAAAATATATTTACCATTTTGGTGGTAAATTATCAAAATCACTCACACCAGCTATGCTGGCCAGTATTTCAAGTAGATTGGTTTAAACTTGTGTACCCTGTTGTCATTCGTTATAATCAAGAGGGTGCAATATTCCATGTCTCACAGCTAATTGGTCTCATCAAGCCAGTAAGCAAATGAATCCCGGGAGCAAGTTAGTTACATTGAGAAAGCTATGAACTTGCTCAAATGTCTGTGATAAATTTCTACTGAATAAATAGTTAATGGAGTTAAATAAAAGAATTCACAGGCTTTATATGTACCGTGTTTCCCCCAAAATAAGACCTAGTCGGACAATCAGCTCTAATGCATCTTTTATAGCAAAAATTAATGTTAAGACCCAGTCTTATTTTACTATAAGACCCGGTCAATATAATATAATGTAATTTAATATAATATAATATAATATAATATAATATAATATAATATAATATAATATAATATTAGACCGGGTCTTATATTAACTTTTGCTCCAAAAGACTCATTAGAGCTGATTGTCCAGCTAGGTCTTATTTTCAGGGAAACACCGTGTGCTTGGATATGTTTATTATTAAAAGACATTTGTATCAGTTTGGAATTATATTCAATTGGGAGTAATATAAATCCCTCTCCCTCCCCCAAACTGACTTAAACCAGTATCTGTTTTCTTTTTCTATTCTTACCTGCACTGCAAGTAGTAGTATCAGGCCAGTGAAATAGCTCAGAGATGCCTCTAGGAACCCCTGCTTCTTCCAGCTGTCTACGAGACATGTGGTTTTCTTCCTGCTTATTGCCTGCATGTTGCATGTGCCATCTATACCATCATATCCATCTTGCAATCAGAAAGAAGAGAAAGGGCCAACAGAAGAGAAACAGAGAAAAAGACAACAGAGCCTGTCTCTTTTAAAGTGTTTTCCCAGGTGCCCTAGTGACTGGCTTATAGGACTTTAGCCTGGACTGGGTCACATTGCCACCCTCAGATTTAAAGGAGTTTGGGAGATGGAGGATTCTAACATTTAGGGACCTACTACCTCAAACAAAATTGGGGCTCTGTTAGTAAAGAAGGGGAAAAAGTGTACAAGGCATCAACTAGAATGCTTCTAAGAATTTGAAGCATTCACAGTACAATAACCACTAAAATAGAAATATTCTTAATTACTTGTCAAGTTTTGAAATTTTGCACTCAAACATTGTTCTAAAAAAGTTTGAGGTCTTAAATTTATATGATGGTATATTAACTATCAGGTTGGCCCAATGGCTTTTGTAATAATAATAATAAACTATGTAATAATATGAACAAAACTGCAACTGTATCAATAATGTTAACAAGGCCTGATGAGTTATCCTGCACATAAATAACATTTGTTATATGACTTACAACAGTAGGGTTGACTAATACTATTTGAAACAATGAGGTGGTGGGTTTAATTTGTATTATTTAGAATGGTAACTTTTTCTTATTGACTGACTCATATATTTCAGGTGACACTCCCTCTAAAATAATACATTGTAGTTTAAACTCCAGACCTTATGTTATCAAGATTTTATGCCAGCATTTGTTTAACATTTATCAAATTGAGTACCGATGTGTCCCAATCACTTTGATTGAAATCGAGGCTGTAGTAGTGAACATGGCTCAGTTACTGCTCTCAGGAGTTGATAGTTTGTTTTCATGAATGTCAACGATAACTCATGGTTGCCAGGATCCACAATTCCACAGGCCACCATTCACACTATATTGTAAGTGAAAGATGCCGCCCCCCAGGTTGTTATAATGAGAAGTCTCCACCTTACCCTTCTGTGTATTACAATAACTTTTCACTTTTCCAGCATAATTGGGAAATGAGATTTTTCTCAAGGGGAAAAATGTTACCTCAGAATGTTGTTTGGAGGATTACATATAAGCATTATATAGACGCAATAAATTTTAGCTTGAAAAGAAATGTTGTCCAATTTTCTTGGTCAACAGTGTGGACTCTGGAGCCAGATGGCCTAAATTCAAATTCTGACTCTACCACTTTCTAGCTGTAAATGACCTGGAGCAAGGTATGTCTTCCTCTCTGCAATGCTGATGCTTAGGGTTACTGGGTAGAGTAAATGAGTTATGTGATTCCTGTAATCATACATTCTCAACACATTTCGATTATTAGTTTGTTCATTAAAGCTGAGTTATTAAGCCTCAGCATGCATTTTATTGAATGGTATTTGATGGACGTTTTCCTAACCGTTTTATGCACTTTCCTTTGCCTTTAATAGAGTTAATAAAATAGAGTAAATAGAATTTAAACTTTTCCTCATATTTAAATATCATTATTACAAATATTGATAGTATACTACAGCAAAATTAGCTCATATTTATTGTTTGCTCACTGAGCACTAAATACTCCTGGAAGCATTTTACATGTCTAAACTCATTTGACTCTTAGAACAAACTTTGCTGTTATGAGATGTAGAGGTTTATTTATTTATTTATTTTTTAATTACTTTATTTATTTATTTTACTGGCTTCCTTGCATAGTCTCAGCTATAATTCAGATAGTTGAGGCTTCTCAATAACTGAATACAAGATAAGTAAACATGAATATTTTTAGTACTTTGCAGTGAATACTGCTAAGCTCACAGAAGCATTCTAGGTCAATGCTTCTTTCTCATTTTAGTTTTCCCGGATAACTATCTTTCAATACCGTATTTCCCCGAAAATAAGACTGGGTCTTATATTAATTTTTGCTCCAAATGACACATTAGGGCGTGTTTTCAGGGGGTGTTTTATTTTTTCACGTACAACAATCTACATTTAGTCAAATACAGTCATGTCATCTTCTTCTGGAACATCCTATAACATACTAAATGTGTCCGTCTAGCTGACGATCTTAACTGGGGCTTATTTTAGGGGAGGTCTTATTTTCAGGGAAACACGGTAAAAAAAAGCAGCTATGATTCTGACCTAGAAAGTTACCAACTCCCAAACTGTAGCTATTTGATTTACCCCTATTGATAATTATTGTTCTTGGTGTTTGGAAAAATTAGGATTGACCAATGCCAATACTTCATTTAAAAAAATCCCTACCCACAGAAATTTATTTAATATCACTATAAAATTCCAAACTTATGGAAGATCTTATTAAGAGTTAAGCTTTGTATTAAAACAGGATTCTAATTTTAAAAAATCTTGACCTACATTCCCACCAGAAAGTCAGTCTCTCTCCCATCTCAATCCAAAGTGACAGAAGCAAGCTCAGAAAATAGTTCCTCATTTGGTGGTCATCGAACTATAAAACCTTAATTAATAGAACAATCAACCTTTAGCACAAAAGATTAATAGAGATGCAATCTGTATTCTTTTGCCAGAGGTGTCATGACAAAATTCTACAGACTGGGTGGCCTAAACAACAAACATTTATTTTCTCACATTTCTGGAGTCCAAGAGCAAGTTGACAGCAGGTTTGATTTCTTCTGAGAACTCTCTCTTTGGCTTGCAGATGCCCACCTTTTCACTATGTCCTCACATGGTCTTTTCTACATGTACCTGGTATCGATTTGTGTGTCCAGATTACCTCTTCTTATGAGGATACCAGTCAGGTTGGAGTAAGGCTTACCCTAACTGACTGATTTTTAACTTAATAACCTCTTTAAACACCCTATCTTCAAATACAGCCACATTCTGAAGTACTTGGGGTTAGGGCTTTAACGTATGACTTTGGACGGGACACAATTCAGCCCATAACACAATCTGTTTAGAGATCACTTTTCTTTCATACCGCCTGATTACTAGACATTAAAGTTCAGCTAAAATGCATAAAACAGGAAGTGGGATGAAAGAATATATCCTTTCATGTTGTAGTAATACATCATGATCTTCTGATCAAGAACCTGGTTATTATAACAAGGACCGAGGACAATGTATTTAAGTATAAGGTCTAATACAATCTTAGCTTTAGTGATGAGATCTATTTCAGATTAGATCACAAATTGACATGTAATGCCTTGTTAATACTTCTATTTATCTAACTTTATGTTTTTACCAATGCCTATTTAGATAATGCTAGCCAGTGTATAAGAAAATGCCATTCTAGGAATTGTGCCATTCAATGCTAGCAAACATAGCTTTTATTTAATACCAGCAAAATAGCTGATGATTGATCTTTTTTAGATATTCCTTTGTAAAATAATGTTGCTAAAAGAGTGACAAAATAAATTTTTGTATAAAGGAAAGTACATTCAAGAAGGATTTTTTTTATTTGTTGTCATTTTTATCTCTTGATTTTTCTACTGGAATTGAGCTGGATTTAAAAGGAAGAGATTTTTGTTCGTTTGTTTGTTTCTCTCCTACATCTTCAGATAGATTTTGTTAAGAATATTCATGATGTATATTGGTTATTGGTGTTTGTATGCTTCAGTATTCATATTATAGTGTGTATCATTATAATGCTTCCAGGTAGCTCTCAAAATCAATTCAGTATGCAAAACTTCTAACCAGACAACACATATTCAACTATACCTTCCTATATTTACTATTGTACTTTTATTAATTCTATATTCACTCAGTTACTATTTTCAGAATGCCTACTGTGTGCCAGGTACAGTGCTAAGCACCTCCCCTTTCTTTTTTGTATTATTTCCTTGAGGAAGAGGATCACCAACATCCAATTTACCAAGTTGATCAAGAATGCCGTTTTTTTTGTTTTTTTTTCATTTTAAATTTGTAAATGAAGCTTATATTTTATCAGCCAGTCTCTTGTGAGCTTGATTAATGCATCACTCCACCAGGCCTGATCACCTCTAGGAAAATAATAAAACCAAGTAGGTGGACCTCCAAAGAGTCAGACTCTGGAATTGTGGCAAACCTAATGAAGTCCTGTAAACTTCTCAAGGGCCACTTTTATATCATTTTTCCAATTCAAAGCTTTTCAGTTCTTATATTCTCACCAATCTCCTAAACCCCCACTCCCAGGCTGCTGACCATCCCTGAAGAAAACCCCAAACCAACTGGCACGTTCGCAAATTTATGTTTTCCAACTTCAGTTAACCAACCCTTCAATATGCCTCAGCGATCCCTTATTTTATCCTCTCCTCTTCTTGCCTTTTGTACCCCTCTTCCTTACTCTTAGCAGGAAACCTCACTTCATGCAGCACAAGGAAAAATAAAAGCCATGAAACTCAGTATCTTTTATCTTTCCTCACCATTGTACTGCAACTTACAACATGAGTCATCCTTAGAACTTCTCAGAGCATGAGCCAGGTCCAGGCCACTTTCAACTTGTGAGGATGTAGGCATTTTTGAATTTGGTATTGAGGAAATTATTTGTAAACACTGTGGTTTGTTTGTTAATTTTAAATAAAGTGTTTACATGATTCAAAAGTAAAAGAAAAAGAATGCCCTGTTTTTCCAAAACAACCTCCCCAAGATCATGCAATTCAGTGGTCTCCAGACATTGGAATTTCATAGAGCAATGATTTTTTTTAACTAAGTTTATTGGGGGGACATTGGTTAATAAAATTATATAGGTTTCAAGTATACAATTCTGTAATACATCATCTGTATATTGTATTGTGTGTTCACCACCCAAAGTATTTGACCCCACCATGTATTGGACCCCCTTGACCCTTTTACACTTTCCCCACTCCCTCCTTACCATCTGATAACCACCAAACTTTAGTCTCTGTCTATGAGTTTTTGCTTGTTTGTTGCTTTCAGTTTTAAATCCTACATATGAGTGAAATCATATGGTTCTCGATTTTTCTCTGTTTGACTTGCTTTGCTTAGCATGATAATTTCAAGATCCATCCATGTTGTTGCAAATGTCAGTATTTCATCTTTTCTTATGGCAGAGTACTATTCCACTGTGCATATATACCACATCTTCTTTATCCAATCATCCATTGAAGAACACTTGGATGTCTTTATATCTTGGCGACTATGTACAAGTATAATGCTGCAATGAACAAAGGGGTACATATATCCTTATGAATAAAAGTTCAAAATTTTCAGGTAGATACCCAGAAGAGGGATTGCTGGGTCATATGGTAATTCTATTCTTAATTTTTTGAGGAAACTTCCTAATGTTTTCCATAGCGACTATACCAATTTACATCCCCACCATCAGTGTATGAGGTTCCTTATACGGGAGGAGAACAAAGCCACAAACACACCAGTGAGCTCTCCTCTCCCACCCCATTGCCACCCTCCCAGGCTGATCCCAGCGGGACAGCTCAGACAGCATGTCACTGAGTCTGGCTGCAGGGATTTCAGGGCTCAGAACCTCATCGCCCACCACATTCTTCCATGGGGATGGTGCTCTGAGACCAAGGTGATTATTTTTTTTAATTGGGACCATACTTTGTTAGAATAAGAATGATAAATTGTCATTTATTGTCATCACTATTTTATGAGAAAGGACATTTTAATACCAAAAAGATTGTTTAACGCAAACCTCAAAACATTGCTTATTATTCTCATTTCCCTACTGAAAAACTTGTCATCCACAGTCCAAAATTTGGGAACCACTGATTTGGAAAACAGAACAGAGGGAAAGAGAGGCAGTGACTATCGAGAGGACTAATTAAAGACCTGTGCATAGAATAGTATAGTACATCCCTCCTCAACATGCTAGTGATTTTGTAATTAAATCATCAAGAAGACTATTGCTTTGTAACATTTGAAAAATTACTGTTAGCTTATTTAGTATATTGTAATAGATAAGAATGTTCTTTTTAAAAAATTGTGAGATTATCCACTTGTGGCTTATTTTCCTAACAAGATTCTCCAGGTTATTTAATATAATTTGAGTACAAACGTTTCTCTCAAAATAAAAAAGTAAAATTTCAAGGAATTTTGCTTTAAACAGAAACTATAGATCCTAAATATTGACTAAATGCTGATAAATGTCTACAATATAAATGATAGTAGAGATAAATCATTTTAGTGACGATATAATGGGAAGCATCAAGAAATAACTACCATGATTCTTAACTATATTATAGTTATTAAAACAAAAATAGAAAGAAAGATAGAAAAAGAAAGGAAAGGAAAATAGAAGACATAAATTTTCAATTAGAAGTAAAATCATATTGATTAAGGTATAAAAATTCAGTCAATTATAGACCCCAAATTAGACACTTGCATTGTGAGTCTGTGTGAGAGAGAAAGATACTGGTTACTGATCCCAATTCACACTGACCTAATTTCTCACCAGCACTTGAATGTTACTAATAGTAATAAATATTCCTATATATTACACTCTATGATTAATCTGAAAGAGCAAAGTATAATAATATTTTTAAGGTATAATTAGTAGTCAAAAACATTATAATTATTTGTTTAAAGCAACAATTTATTGGAATCTTAAAGGCACTGTCTTTTCAATAGATGATTTTGTGTAAAGAATTACCAGTATGTCAAGATAGTTCTTATGAATAGAATTACTTCAGAATAACATGTACACCTATATGTGGGCCAAGATTAGAAAGTTACCTATATTGTCCAATTTGAAAAGTACTATCCAGACTCCCACGGATCCCTTTCATCCAGATTTTATGTATCTGAACTGCCATAAGTAAAATGCATACAGATTTTTATTTGTTTGCCTGAGGTATCTTAGATATAAAATATTATAAGGGGTAATATTGAATGAATCCATTTTAAGATATTATTAATTTAGCCAGCTCTGCAGAGCAATCTAGATAAAATAAAGGCAGAAAAAGTATGAGAAATGAGGAAAATGAACAAAAAGCAACTTAAGGTCTCATATAAATAAAAATTTTCCTCTTTAAAATTTTTTTTCTAGGTATAGTCCTGTTGAAAGCATTACTTTTTATATGGTTATCTTTCAGGTCGTTCATTGATTTCAGTTCACAGATTTATTTATCCTCCATGCTTGTTCATAGACCATTTCTGCCAACAGAAAGGGGTTTCTTTAGTTTATTAATATTGAAAATGATAAAATCTATTGGTTAAAATCTGTATAACTTTACTGATTTTCTTTAGTGTACTTTATAACAGCTGTTTTTTTAACTTGTCAATTTTATACTAATAACATGAGCATTTAATAGTTCTTACTTGAACCAAAAGTAATTATACATATATATGAATATACATATATGTTTGTGTGTGTGTATGTATACACACATACAGAGGGTGCCAAAAAAAAGTATACACATTTTAAGAAAGGAAAACTGTATTAAAATTGTAATATTCAATATATACTGATACCCAAAGATGAATATAAGTCATGTTTGACTTCTGCAATTATAAGACGTGCTCAAAGTGGTTACCATCAGCGTCCAAACACTTCTGAGTATGGTGAATTACTGCTTGAGCAGCATTGACCAAAGTGTCCACTTGCATACATTTTTTTGACACCCCCGGTATTTGGCAATATTATTCTTATATAATACAAAGAAACCAAGATCGATAGAGGTCTTATAGCCTTGAGATTTTAGAATTCAGAAAACGTGAATTTGAATCAATCTTTCCTACTTCCTATTTGTGTCATCCCTTACAGCTTATGTACTAAGCATTTCTAAGGCTTAATTTCCTCATATTTTGAATACAATGGCAATATTTTAAGTAATTCTTGTTGTTTTTAATTCCTTCTAAAACATGTCATCAGTCATCATAACAACTGAATTTGTTTCGTTCTTAAAGATAACTTTTATTACTATCAGCATGCAGCACTGTATACCCTGAAAGTAACTTCACATAAAAACAACTAAATAATCTGGATAAAATATAAATTATATTTCTTTACATGCATTGCTCAGCTGGCTGTAAAATAGCCAAAAGCTAAAGGAAGGATAAAATCCTGGAAGGTGGCTAAGAAATGAAGCTAGGTCTTACCCTACGGGTGTCTGCTAAACTCTACAAACTTGAGCTCCTGTTTTAGTGGCTGGAAATGGCCAGACAGTCAGGGACTACAGCTTAGATATGCTCTGGAATAAATATTCTCCAATCTGGACCTCAAAGATAAAATTTAAAAAAAAAAAAAAAAAAAAATGAACTTGTCATATAAAATCACAAAACACACAGAGGAACCAGAAACTGTCAGAAGCATGGCACCATAAATCAGGAGTTAGCAAAAACAAGAACCAGAAAAATTAGATTGCAAAGTCTTCAGCTATTGTATTTATCTTAAAATGTCTGTGTTTTAAGAAATAAGGACTTATAAAATGTGACAAGAGAACATGAGTCTATAAAAATAACCAAGTGGATTTATAAAAACAAGATAGGCAGAATTAAAGAAACCAGCAAACTATATGGTGAAGCATCCTGGGACCAACAACAGCAGGGAGCCATTTTCACTTCTATGTCTAAAGGAACATGGGGAAAAGAGGTTATACAAAACTGGAGAGAATTGTAATTATAGCTACAGCAAAAGGTCATCTGAAAGGAACTACAAATTTTGGTAGAAGAATAGCTTCTGCTGACCCACAACCCACTAAGGCCACAGCTGGGGAAATGAATTCTCCCCTCTCTCTCTTCCCATACTCAGTGTCCTGCTGGTAACTTTCATTGGTCAAACACACTTGATACCAGAATCAAGGAAACTTTGTTGATGCAAAGCACAGAGGTTAATATGCCAGGACACAGAACAAAGTAGAGAAGGGAGGATTAGAGGGGCAAAGACAGAATCCCAGCTCAGAGGTTAACAGATGTTGAGGGTAGAGTGCAAAAGCCTAACTTACATGTAAACGTTGTTATTAAAAGAAAGGGAGGAGGACAGGAAAAGCTAATATTCAAAGATAAAATAGAAGATTTTTTAAGACTTGCTGAAAGACAATACCCCTCAGATCAAAAAGTAACCCAATACAAAAAGAAATTCACAAATAGACAATATTATAGTGAAACTGAAAAACACCGAAGATAACAAATAGATCTTAAAATCAGCTAGACAGAAAAGAGAGATTACCTACCAAAGGAGAGCCGTTAAAGTCATAACCGATTTCTCAATAGCAACAAGAGAGCCACAAGTTGTAGATACCACCTACAGTGAGCTATGGGATATCTGTCCACATTTAATTCTCATCTTGAGAAGGCATCGCTCAAGAAGAAGTACAAAATGTAGACATTTTTAGGTGAACAACAACTGAGAGTTTTAAAATCTCAATTCACTTTAAAGACAATTTCAAAGGCTGAATGAACTTCAGGGAGAAGGAAAATGATCCAACGTAGAAAATCTGAGATGCAATAAAGAATAGTAAGCAAATATTAAACAGGTGGCTATAGCTAAACATAGAAATTATAATTTCCAAAGTAGAAGTCAAAAAAATAGAATGAAAATAGGAAACAAAAAAAGAAAAACCACTTCAATTAAAAAGTAGGGAAGAAAAATAGAAACTCCGTATTAAATAGAAAGCACAACATGAGATTATAGAAATTATTCCAAAGTATTATCAGTAAAGTCAGTGAATGTAAATATAATATTCTGACTAAAAACTGAACAAAAGCTGGACTTAAATATACAATGATATTTTATTTCCAAGAGACATACCTTAAATATGAAGACCCCCCTCCCCCCATAAAATCAAACAACTTAATCCAAAGTATTGAAAATGACATTCCAGGCAATTGTTACCCAAAAGATCCCTTTCAATTATATTATTATCAGAAAAATAGATTTTAAGGTAAACAGCCTTATTAGATCTTAAGATCACCACATAATCACTAGATTACATAATAATAGGTTCAATTTATCAGGATAACTTCTATATACTTAATAATATAGCCTCAAGTCACAGTCAGCAAAAAATGACAGAACTATAAGCAGAAGTAGACAAATTTACCATCATATGGGGGAAATATTCACACTTCTCTCACTAATTAATAAACAGAAACAAAAATCAGCAACACTTGGATAATATATGTTCTTTTCAAAGCACATATGGACTTTTACAGTCAATAAACAATGAAGTCTGTATATCAATAGATTAAAAATTGTGTTAAACATTGGCAAATCCTAGGGTAAAGGAAAACGTACAACAGGGGAAGGAGGATCAGGAGTGTTAGTGCAGGAGTGAAGTATTGGGAAAGCTGTTCAGAGTGTAGGGTTGAAGGTCAGGATAGACATCATTGGCATAGCAACATCCGAGTCAAGACTGGACCAGGTAGACCAACGTGAAGGCATGCATTCCAGAGAGAGGACACTGCTAGAGTGGAAGCCTGAGGCAGGAGCATCCTGTGTCTGTGGCTAGATGAAGAGGTGAAGAAAAGATTTTAAGGGGAGGTTACAGGCAGCAGACCACAAAAGGCCTCTTAGGCCCGGCAAGGACTTTGGCATTTACTCTGAGTGAAATGGGGAAATCCTCAGAGTGCTGGCAGCAGTGCAGTGAGTGACAGTCTGATTCATGAATTACAAGGACTCTCTGGCTGCTGAATTGAGAATAGACCACAGGGAAGCAAGGTTGTAGCACAGGGACCTGTGACTGAATGTAAACTCTAACATCCCTTTAATGGATGAACTATTTACTTACCCACAAAAGAAGCTATTAGATGATAAGCAAAAGGGAAGAAAGAAAAGCAAACTACCCCCCTCCCTTCTCCCCTCCCCCCTCCCACCCACTGTGTAAAGGGAAGGAAAAGGAAAAAGAAACACCAGGTGAAGATTTTTAAGGGGAAATTGCCATGTGAAGTGTGATGTGATCCTTTCTCATGACACCATAAATTTTTAGAAAATGCAAAAACTCTTTTTAAATACTCCTAGAATTAGCACATCGTTACGTGATGTCCATTTCAGTAGTTCATGCTGTTCGGGTACTCACTCAGTTTCAAATAGAAACTTAATTGGGTTTTTCCTGAAACCCATCTTCCTAACTAGATGAGTCATCTCAATTTTTTTTCCTATAGTAAAAGATACAGCATGTTCTATTTTTCTTTTCTTAGTATAAAATACTAAGAGATTGAAAGTATTTTTTACACATCCTAGAAATCATAAATATGATTCTGATTTTTTCCTTTTTTCTAATCAATAAGAATCATATCCATCAAACAAATAGTACTGTTTGAGAAAGGAATACGTACTCTTCTTGTGGAATTACGAGAGTCCTTTCAGAAACAGTTTTTTTCTTTTGCATCTAAACTACTTTATATGATAGTAGCCCCTTCTCTAATACTTAAGAGGGCACCGAGTGAAATGGAATAATCTAGAAAAGGAGCAGAGTAGTTCCTCCATTTAGGCAGCTGTGCTCAAGTGAGAAGATCAGGAGGAATCAGAAAATCCAGGCTTGGATGCTGACCTTGGGCAAGTGAGTCAATTTCTTCATCTGTAAAATACTAAGCCCACAGGCTCTTTATGAGGGATAAATAATATATATGAAGATGTTGTATAGCTGTAGATCACATTAGAGCTGTCTCAGGCATGCATTTATTTTTAACACCATTCATTCAATCAATCGTCTAAAAATGAATATTTAATTTCTATTCCGTTCTATGAATTGTGCTATGTTCTCTGGGATGATATAACTTCTGCCCTCAGGGATTTTTAGTGGAGGCTGGGATGATA
Source organism: Rhinolophus sinicus (assembly GCF_036562045.2). NCBI lineage: Eukaryota > Metazoa > Chordata > Mammalia > Chiroptera > Rhinolophidae > Rhinolophus > Rhinolophus sinicus. The sequence goes on from NC_133756.1 coordinate 35,815,936, forward strand.
ATATGTATGTGTAGGACCCTGTAATAGGACAGAGAGACAGAGGATATATGGGAGGTGAAATTACAGAAGTTTTTCTAGAGGAGAGCTGATTCTGTATTCTGGTGGCATTAGTCTTCTTATTTCATAGTAAATGTTGACTGAAAAATCATGAAAGCCAAATGTTGACAAAGGTTGTTTTCCTCTTTCTTTAAAGTCAAAGTGTGTGGGGGGAAGAAAAGAGACTGGATAAAGGGAATCAAACTAAGCTAATAAATGTATTAAATTGTATTCATTTCTAGATGGCAGGTAATTACATTGTATTTCTCTATTTTACCTTATTCAAAATACAAATTTAAAAAAAATAGTTTCCATATGCTATTATATTTAAAAATGATGGACAATTCAGGTATAATCTCTTATCATAATCTGAATTGTAATAATCTTATTAAAGTACCTAGCATTTTTTTCTATAGTGTTTAATATCAATTTTATCTCTGCATAATTATGTTGATTCAACATTAGGACTTTTTTGAGAATTCTCACCATTCTTTAATTGATATATTTCTTCTACATTGCCAGTTCTGTTTTTGCTCTTGAGAGTATTTTAGATGTATTGATTTATTTCTTATTATGTGTTCTTTACATTTTTGCTATCCTGTGAAAGTCACTCATTTTTATAGGCAAATGTTTTATTAATTTACCCACTTAATTTACATAGTTTTGTGAGACTTCTTTTTTTAATAACTCTTTGAGTTTAGTAAACTTAATTGGTTGTTCTTTTGTGATTTTGGCAATGAACATATTCCTAAATCTTGCATGTAACTCAATTATTTCTGTAATGACCTTTACTCAGAGCAGCTTGCTATTTCTTGTATCTACTCAATTTGTTCATAAAATACTTTCATAAAGATAACAGATTTCTGATATGTAAAAAACACAAAAATGTGTTTTTAGAAAGAAAGCAATTCAGTTTAAAAACTAGAATTTTGTGCATAGTGTGCTTCCTGAATTTATGAGGAGGTTGACTTTTTCCCATTGCTACACATGCTCTTCTCATTAATTTCATAGCTTTTTTGTACAATTGTTTGCTACAACCTCTATAGAGTAAATTATATACCATTGTAAATGAACACAGCTGCCTAAATGAAGGAACTGCTCTGCTCATTTCCAGATTATTCCACTTCACTTGGGTCCTTCTTAAGTCTCAGAGAATGGACTACTGTCATTTATAGATTGAATCTAGATTTTTAAGAAGTCTATAACGATGCCTATCTACTTTGAATTCTATTCCTTTGAGAAAAAAAACAAAGGTGAAAACCATATATTGTTGTGTTTGTCATTCCCTAAATGTGTGACTTGGCAATATAAAAACAAGTTGCTCCTTTTTGAAACTATTGATGATTCTTGTATTCTTGATAAGTCATCACTGCCCTTAAAAATCAGACACCTGCTTCTTTCCCAACTTGACAGTGTGTCATCTATCTTTCTGTTCTGTTAAACATTTCACTCTTTTTCTAAGCAGATTAAGTGTAGTTGAGATGTGATTTCTTTTCACAATAATCTTGCTGTTAAACTTCAGTTTGTCCTCGTTAGATATCAACTCAACATATTTGGCTGAGATAATTGGGTATTGATTATTTTTGCACTGTCATTTGCAGTTCAGATTGGATCTTTATAAACACTTGAGACTCTTTTTAATGGCAATTGTATGCTTAATATCCATGCATACCTCTAGTCTGGGGTTTAGGTCACTGTGCTGAATTCAGGCTCAACTTTCCTTAAAAGAAAACAGCAGCTCAGTGATAAAGCAAGAGCACTTTCCACTGCTTCAATTCTTTCTTTCTTTCTTTTTTATCCTTGAATTCTAAGCCAAATTAGAAATTCTGAAACTCTGGGAGTAGGGAGCTTCACTTGGCTTTAGAACTTTGTTGAGGATGGATGTTCACAGCATGCTGCCCCCTTATTCTCTTTGCCTGCACAGGACAGACTATTAGTATTTCCAAAAATAATTTACAGATCTTCTTTTTACCACATACTTAAGCACACTGTCATTTTGTAATCCCTATGAGTTTTTATTTTAGTTTGCCATAAATTGTTTCTGTTGAGTTTTTAGACCTACAAAAGCATAAGTCCAAGTGACAATAACTTATAAATAGTCAATATTTACAATTTATTGAAATCTGTGACTCGCTGGGTAAGACTCCTACTCTATGAAACATTAGATGAAATGAAAGACTGACAATATTATCTATGCATAGTGGTGTTACGAAGTGAAGATTGGGCTTTGGGAGTCAAAGGACTGGAGTTCCAGCCTTTACTCTGCCCTTTCTGTGTTTCTTTGCATATGTCACTTAATTGCTCAGACTTCCAGTTGTCTCATCTATAAGTAGTGACATACCAATACCTACTTCAGAATTGTCATGAAAATGAAATAAAATAAATTATGGGAAAGTATTTTGACAACTGTAGTGCACTGTATCAAAGAGCTCAAATGATTTACAATCTGTGAGTAAAAGGCACAAATATTGAAATGGAGACTAACACTAGCTAGAAGATCACTGGTTACTCTTCTAAATTCTTACTAGCTGTAATATGGAAGATTCAGAAGGCAAACACTGAGTATACTTGAAGTGGTTGAATTTGTTTCTGAGTCGAATTGGGACTTACAAATTGGGCCTTCAAGGGTGGGTAAATTTTGTAATGTAAAAGTAGACTCTTCCAAATATTCCCGCCAGGAAGGCGCAGACTTCATTCATCCATTCATTAAATCATTTGTCAAATATTTGTGGAGTGTTTACCACAGTCTGTGTCTTCCAAGGGATACCATGGAAGGTGAAGTGGCTACGCAAAGAAAAAGATATTTGACTTTTCTCACATGACATACATTTTAATCTTTGACAAATTAAAAGGTAGTACCTCCTTTACCACACAGACTGATAGGGTAAATTTTCAGACTGTAGTCAACTTTCAAAGAACTTTAACAGAAATGCTCCTTGTATATATATTGTCAAATTTGAAGGCAGCAAATGCTACCATGTTTTACGCTATATCATACTAAGCTTCCTATTAATATTGAATGTCATTTTAAACATAAAGGATTGTATTCATTTATAGGTATGTGGTTTATTGTATCTAATGCTGCTTATAATCAAATTAAAGAAAACTCAGTGAAATGCCAGTCTGACTTTTTGAAAAATGACTGCACTTGTTCAAAATTATTTAATTAAAGATAATTATTAAAACATAATGAAAACTTTTATTTTCCTGGAAACTAATAAGTCAAGGATATTTGTATACTCTTTGTAATTTATCTTATATCTACTTAACTGATTAAAAAAAAAAATCCTTAAGGAGTCTCAGGAAGCCTACAGAGCATAAAACAAAGAGGCTTGCAAATACTGAGTTCATTGCTTGTGCACTGACCTTCATTTAGAGACTTAATCTAAATTGTCTATTTATCAAATAAACCCATTTAAACATTACATATCTCCAGTCTGGGTTGTGGTCACAAAGCAGCAAATACACTAACAAGCTCAATGAGAGGGGAAAAAATAGCTTCAGTATTGTTGTAACTTGTAAGCATAACAAGTTGATTTTACTTTTCAATTAATTTCTTTGATGTTATGATTAAAGCACTATTCTTGGTCAGAACCCTGTCTCCTGGTGGAGGCACCTGGTCCCCACAGAGTTGCATCACACTGAGGAGAACGTTCCCTAATGAGCTCCTCTCACCCGTCCCCTCAGCCCTGCAGCAAAGGGAATCTGGGATTATATGACAGCCCTCTGATAACTGGTCAGCCTTGGCAGCTAGTGAAGAGTCAATGGTGAAAGGATGCTGTTGAGTGCAAGGTAATGGCCTTCTGTGGGACAGAGCCAGGAGAGCAGTTTCCAGGCTCTTGGCCTCACGTGGAAAGGTGCTGGCTTGGGTAGTAGATGGCCATCAGCTGTGACTGGTTGGCCATCAGCTGTAACGGTTAGCCATTAGCCACTAATATAACTGCTGTGGCTGAACTAGCAAGCACGGATTGCAGTTAGCAAGTGGGTTGGTTGGTTGGCAGAGAAGCAGACGGCAGATTGCGGATCGTGTTGATCCTACTTCTTGTGTCTCGACCAGCTGCCAGCAAGAATGTAGTGAGTGGTATGAACCCCCCTATCCATGGCTCCATTGGTGTTCCTTTTTGGACTCACCATATCCTGCGTTCTTATGCGGGGAGCGGGCCCAGAGACCCTGCATGACACCTACCTACTGGGAAAGTGTTAGGAGATGCTAATGAATGTCTGAGGGAAAGCACGCAGGTTGAGGGCATTGGAAAAAACAGCATTATTTGGAAGGTCCCTCGCTAGTTTGACTACCTGACTCACCCGGAGTGATCACAGGAAGATGTGTTTTCCCTTGTGGTAGGATTAGGGGAGATAGATTTATTCATTCATTCAAACCACAAATAACTTCATGAATGCCAAACACTGTGCTGAGTTCATCCAATAGAGTGGAGAATAAAACACGTCATCCCTGTCTTCATACAACTTACAGTCCAGGAGAAAGGCAGACATTAAACAGAAATTCCAGAAGACTAATATATGATTGCAATTTGTAGTAAGTGGTAGGATGGAAAACCCCAGCCTGTGGGGTGGAACCGTATTTGGAGACCTAATTAGATTAAGGGGTCAAAGTGATCTTTCACTATCTCAAAAAGTGATATAACAAAGACTGGAAGGATGATTGGCAGTTACTCAGATGGAATAGGAGGTGGATCCTTCGAAGCAAAGGGAGCAGCAGGCGTAAAGGTCCTGGGATAGGAAGCAGTTGTAAGTGTGTACTCAAGGCACTTAGATGTGCTGGGAGGAGAGCTCCGTAGTTGAAAACCATAGTTGTATGAAAAAGCGTGTTTCCGCAAGGAGGCTCTTAGGAGGTTACTGTGCGTGCATTCTACGGGGAGGAGTTAGTTGATTTGTTCATTTGTCAGCAAAAACCCTAATATGGAACACTTTTTTGAGACTTGACTTCCCTGCTCTTGTTGTCTTGAATTCAGAGGTCTTCAGTGGAGAATTGTATGGTAACCAGCCATGTGCTAAATAGGGGCTTCTAGATATGCTGTGTTGTCCACTCCAGTAGTCAAATGTGGCTATTAAAATTGAAATTCAAATAAATTAAAATTCAATAAAATTTCAAAAATCACAGACTCAGTTCGTCAGTCACAGTAAGACATATTTCGAGTGCTCAATTACTGACTATGGCTAGCAGCTACTGTATTGGACAGCACAGATATTGAACATTTCCATTAGCACAGAAAGTTGTATTGCACAGTTTATATAGTAGTTAATAGCATGGGTTCTGGAGTCAGACAGATCTGGATTAATATCCTGATTTTTACACTTGCTCGCTATAGGACCCTAAGTAAGTTACTTAACATCTCCGAACCTCAGGTTAACCGTAGATAAAATAAGAATGACATAGATAATGTATATATAAAGAACCTAACCTAGCACCTAACACATAATAAGCATTTTAGAAATACTTATACCTGATAGCTCTATTCTCTCAATCTAACTCCCTGTCTTCTAGGGATTCCATCATTCTCTGTCTTCCTTTTTAATCTAGGGTAAATTCATTTCAACCATATTTTCATCCAAACTTCACTTTCTTTATTCACTAGTGTGCGGACAGAACCCCAAAAAGCAGTTTCCAGGCTCTCGGCCTCACATAGGCAGGTGCTGGCTCAGGTAGTAAATGGCCATCAACTGTGATTGCATGGCCATCAGCTGTGGCTAGTTGGCCGTCAGCTGTAACCAGTGAGCCATTGGCCACTAATATAACTGCTGTGGCTACGCTAACAAAGAAGGAGAAAAGAATGGGGCTAGCAAGAAGATGGCGGCTGGGCTGGCAAGCGTGGATGGCGGTTTGTGGACAGTGTGGATCCAGCCTCCAGTGAGAGTATAGTGCCACCAGAGAGAATATAGTGGTATGACTCCCCTACCTATGGCTCCGTGGGTGTTCCTTTTTGGCCTCACCATATCCTGCGTTCTTATGTGGGGAATGGGAGCAGAGACCCCGCAGGCCGCCCCGCACGACAAATAGCGCAGCGAGCAGGGTCTCCCACACGACAACTAGTCACATCCCAACCCAGTCCAAAATTCTACAAATTTGTTCTCTGATCCAGCTGAATCTGCCAAACTGTGTTGGAGAAAAACATTTAACTATTGAGATCATCAGCCTTCTAAATGGACAGCTTTCAGGTTCATCTGGTTGACCTCCAGGCAACTTGGCAAGCCTTCGGCTACACCTTTTTGGGTACTTTTTTCATTTTTGATAGTATCTGTCCTAAATGCAGTCTACTTCCCACATCCTTACTTCAATTTTGTATCAGCAGATGGTAGTTTCCAGAGATGATTCACTAAACTTCTGTCTCTTACATTTCCGACTGTATAATTTTTATTTAAAGGGTTTCCCGAATGTCAGTATTGGGGCCAGTGTAAGGCTACTTTAGAAGCATTTGATTAATGTTAATAAAAAAAAGAAATACATCTACCTGGACCTGACCCCAGCCTATTGAATGAAAATCTTTAGTGCTGGAAATGGGAGAATCTGTTTTTGGTTAAAGCTCCTCAGGTAATTTTGTGACCTAATTAAGTTTGGGAGACACCACCAAAAGAGTTGTGGATACCTTGGCTCATAACCTGATTGTTTTTTTCATGGTTTCACATTAATCTGGCTGTCTCTATTACTTCCCAGCAGCTAACATGGAGGCTGCACTTTTCCGAGCTCTTCAGTGAGTTGTTAGAGCATCTATCTTGCCTGTGCTCATCACACTTAATCTGCCCTTGCTGGAACTCTTAACACACTCCTGCTGGTGGCTTGCCAAATTAGAGAGTAGTTAGAATAACTCCTTTGCTGTGTCCTGGCTATGTGTCAAGACTTCATTCCTGGTCCTCTAGTCTGACCATTAATGTAAACTGTAGATCACAGATGACACTGGTGGAAGAATGCAAGCAGCCCGAAATGTAATCTCAGGAAGATGGAAGTCTCACAGTTATATAATAGTTTGGACATGAACATTGCTTTGTAAAACTTTTAATTTGATTCAATGCGTTTTCTTCTGGGTATAACATTTAGCATTCCAGAGTAAAATGGACATTGAATGCTGTGTTAAAATGTTTTTATCTATTAGTGTGTTGTATATGTAATTGATAGTGAGTTTCTTTGGCTCCAGTTATCTTTTTAGTGCTTCTCAAAAACTTACAATGTCACTGATAGAAGCAAACATTTCAGTCAAAATACCTAAATGATCAAAAATCAACCTGTAATTAGCCGATCAACATATATGTAATATAGATGCTTGTGTAGTATTATATTTTATATTTATATGTATACTATTTATACATAAGTATATATTAATATGAATATCAAGATTATGTTTAATAAAAGCTTTATCACAATTAACTTGTACTTTACATGGTAGAATCTGAAGTATTTGGGCTCCTAGTGGAATTATACTGAATAATCATAGAGTCATGGAAATAATGGATTCAGAAACAACTAGAAAATGATAAAAAGTCAGAGAATCTTGATTAAGTCTCAGTTGAGAATCTTATTCCCTATGTGCCCTTGAGCAGATCACCGAACATTTCTGAACCTTAGTTTCCTCATCTTCAAAATGATCTTTTAGAAGGTTGTTGTAGGGATTCAATGGAATAAATGATAAGTGTTAGTACATTACAAGATATATTTATTGTTGTTTCTAAGGTCAAAGGGCACTATACAATTCTGAAACATCTCCTAAATTCTCTAAGAAAGATTGAGGTATGTAGCACTTTAGGATAATGACTCACTATTATCCATCTTAGTATCGTTGGAAGATTATCATATAGTATATATTAAATCTTATTGAATAAAATGAAGTATAATTTATTAAATTCTTCATTTCTGAAAACTGGCAATTTATGTTCATGAATGTTTTGTGTTTTTCTAATAACCAGAACATTTAAGTCAGAATTTTGTTTTTCCTCAACCGTGCCATCTGCTCTTTTTCTTTATTAAATAAAGGCCAGTTTTCATACTTTTCTTAATATAGTTGACATTTAAAATTTTGGTGTATGATTTCATTTTTATTTGGGATAATTATGATGAATAATAGCACATTTGCTAAGGTCTTGCATTGTGAAAGACACAATGTGCAGCGTTTTACACATATTAACATGTTTGTCCTCACAACAATTCTATGAGGTGACTGTTATTCCCCTTTACTTAAGAGAAAATTAAGACACAAAGTAGGTATCTTTCCCTAAAGTCATTCTTTAAAAGATGAATTGGAATTTGAACCCAGGTGGTCTGATTCCAGAACCTAGTCTCCTCACACTTAAGCCATGCTCCATTGCTAACATTGTATAATCTGCAGATCTGCTTGTGAGCGTTCCCAGAATGCAACTTTTGGGTACCATGATTCTTGACGGGTTGACTTGGGGTTCTTTGAGATCAATAACAACCATGTAAATGAAATTCTCCTGGAGCCCTGCTAGTACTTTCTAACTTGTTTTCAGGTTTTCCTGACATATCCTCAAACAGTTACATGTAAATCAACTAAACCACCTTTGTTTTCACATATTTGATTGCTAGAGATATAAAAGAAAAAATAATAGCCCATTCAAGAGAGTGATTTACATAGATTTCCAACCAGGATAAGTTGCCATTCCTCATCAGAGTGTAATTATGATGAGTAAAAAGTGGTTTCTAAAATTAAATCACCATTTTCTGTAGATATTTGCATGCACAGGTTATGTTTGTTATATCTTGAGGTCTTAAATACTAGTAAATAACTATTAGTTTACTTAAATTGTTATTTGATCATCATGGAAATTCATGTTTTTGCTGAAATCTAATCAGAATTGAACATTGAATTAGTTCAAGATTCTGAAACTAGAAAATTTTGTATAATTGAATTTATATGACTAACCCTCATGGTGAAATTGCAGGCACAGGCTTGGAAGCTTTATCCCACCCCACCTCCACTCCCACCCCCCATTTAAGACAAATCGTGTCTTAAACTCTTCAGGTTTTTTGGTTTCCTGTTATTGTATTGTTATAACCTTGAGAGAAATAACTCTTTTTCGCACTTGAAATGAGATTCAAGTGAAACTAAGCTTCAAGTTATCATTGCACGTTGAGAAACATTTTCCTGTACTTTACACAAGCATGGACATATGAATGCACACACACACACACACACACACACACACTCACACAAACGACATATAAATGGACTGATATCAGGAAGTATATTTGAAAAAGTGTTTTTAAGAACCAGTGACATTTTCCCACCAAAATAGTGTTATGTTATTATTCCAATACAAAAGGTTGTTTACCTTATATTTCACGCTATTTCAAATAATGCTTTTTCTGGGATCGTCCTTTTCTAATTTTCCTCTCTAAACGCCAGAAACATAATCCTCTGTACCACTAACCCCAGAAAACCAACCATCACCATAACCTGTAACAACCATGCCGTTTTCAAAGGTATACATGCTATCAGCCAGCACAGTTATCAAACCCAGTGATACCCGGTTAGAATAATCATAGGTTAAGAAGCTATGTTTATATTTTCAAAATGGTAAATAAGTATCATGGTTGTATTCTGAATTTTCAAATCTTGAACACTCCATAAGTTTTGTAATATTAACAAAATGAATAAAGTGTACATTGGTAACAAAACTACAAAGCTTCCTGAAACCACAAAATGCTAATCCCAAAGTGTATGTTATTAAGTACGCTAACCTAAGTTGCATTTGATGCATTCATTTTTGTTTTCTGGTTGTCAGTATTGCTATAGTAACTGAGAATTACACTTTATATTAATCATTTCTTCAAGAAGTCACAATTATTGGAATTAGAAAACCCCTCCCAATTTAGTCATTCACATGGAATGAGAGCAGCAATTACACTCTTGAAACTTATATTCGTAATGTTGGTGAAAGATGTGTTCTTTTTTTCCTAAGAGTGACCTGAGTTTTGATAAGTTTGTTTTCTTGACAAGTAATCACTCTTTAATCAATAGTCCTCCACCTTAGTCAGCTGGGCTGCTATAACAAAATACCACAGGCTGGGCGGCTTAAACAACAGAAATTTATTTCTCATAGTTCTGCAGGCTGAGAAGTCTAAAATCAAGGTACCAGCAGATTCAGGTTGTGGTGAGAGCCCTCTTCCCAGTTTGTAGATGAGGCCACATCTTCTACTGTGTCCTCATATGGCAGAGAGAGAGGCAGAGGCAGAGGCAGAGGCAGTCAGAGACTTCTGGTCTCTCCTCATCTTCTTACAAGGACACTAATGCCATCATGGGTGTCCCACCCTATAAGTCTAATTACCTCCCAATGGTTCCACCTCCCAATACTAACACTTAGTCTTAGGGCTTCAACATATGGATTTGTCCAGTGAGAGGCAAGGCACAAACATTCAGTCCATAACAATCTCTGATTGGAGAATGTGCCTATGAATTTTATCTACATGGTGTTTTCACATGTTTTAAACTGGAATATCTTGGAAAAGTCAAGCATTCTCCAGTTTACCCCAGTCCCTGACACTCCCTACTGATTATTCCTTACCGGATACTCATCAATGTTGTCTACCAAGCCTCTGTGGATACTTGAATAATAATTGACTCTTGATTTAAATCATTTAACTTCTAAAAATTTAGCAAGATTTGGTATCAATACACTCTTTTGATTCTCTCTTATAGGATGGAGAACCTAATAAGGGGAAGGAATCCCCCACAATATCAGAGGAGTCCTTGTAAAGAAGTTCGTGCAGCACTTCGGAAGAGACCTGAAGAAGAGTGTAAGTATGTTTAATAGGATTGTCTATGTCCTAGATAAATTTTGGTGAGTAAAACTGAAAAACTAAACCTTTAAGTAATTAATCGATAATAGAGGTACTTAATACATATTTATTGAATCAAATTGAATTTATTTTTAAAAAACTTATTACCACACGTTACCTGGATTGAGACAACACTAAGAGCTTTGTTAAGATGCTCTGCTGATAATTGGTTTCCATGTTCAAACGAGATTGGAAAAGGGTGTACAATCTAACATATCTTTCTTAGATATTTATATCATGAACATGAATATTTTTAAGGAGTCCAGAAGTTAAAACATTTTTCTTGAAATGTGTTTAAAATCAACATTTTTCAGTTTCCTTTGACCATAATGCTCTTTCAATTTATATATTTTTTAAACTGAGGACTCTTTGGAAACCACTACATTAGACTGAAGAATAAATATGTAGTGGTAAATATAAACTCATTGGACAAGCAGAAACATTTGATTTAATCCCATTTTGGAAAACATTTTTGAAAATGAAAGATATGTATCCCACCATGAACTCATTTTACTCCATCTTCATATTATTTAATGTTAGAATATATAATTGTGTGTAGATAATTTTTAAATATTTCTAGTCTGCAGCATTGTTGGAAACATTTGGCATAATATTTGCATTTTAAGTTTCTAAGCAGTCCCATAATGCTAACTTTCCTCAGGGTAATTGCATGTAATTATTTTCATGGAAGTAAATCACATACCATTATGACAAAAATTTATCTCAATTTTGTCCTTTTCCAGGAACTTCCATTTTATAAGGATAGAGCTAATGCAGTGGGTATACTGGAGGGTACAGTTTAGTAGACTTTTAAAATTACATTGGCATTTTACATTAGTTTGAAGTACACTGTTCTAAATAAAGACCAAATACATGGAAGCTGGGCACCCTCATGGCAAGTAGAATGTTTTTTGTTTTGTTCTGTTTTATTATAAAGTCAGTAGACAACCTGATTTGGCATCTATGTCATTCAATGTAATGTTAGTTTTCTTTTAATTGGTAGATTTATAGTTTCTAACAGTCCAAATGATATCCAATTAAAACTAAACTTTGAAAATGGAGATTGAGTTCATAGGTATTCTAAAACAAAAACTATGATATGAAAACTATAAGATCATACAAAAATGTTGTGGTTTCTTCTGTGTGATAGTTCAACAAAATCAGCTTAGTTACTAGTATAGTTCTGCAAACTTTATTTAAAAACTTTGAAGGGATATTTGTGAATAAAGCTACAGTTGATTCTCACAGAGTTGCTATTTAACGTATACAAAGTAATTTTTCAGTCCTCTATACTGAGTTGGTCTAGGCTAGAGGGCAACCAGCTATGTATGGTATATTGCCCAGTCCAGCCTGACACCTATTTTTGTAAATAAAATGTGATTGAAACACAGCCATCTCCTCTTTATTTAGGTATTGTGTATGGCTGCTTTTGCACTACAAAGGAAGAGTTAAGTAATTGTGACACAGATAATATAGCCCACAAAGCCAAAAGCATTTTTCTGATTCTTCACAGAAAAAGGTTTTTGAACACTGGTGTAGGCCAGTGGTTCTAAAAATGTGGTCTTCAAACCAGCAGCAGCATCTGAGAGTGTGTTAGAAATGCAAATTTTAAGGGCTGCAACTCACATCTACTGAATCAAAAACCTCGTGAGAGTCAGGTCCAGTAACCTGTGTGTTTTGATGTAAGCCCTACAGCAGATTCTGACGTAAGCTCAAGTAGGAAAACCACTAGCTTAAGTCAAATGACTGGCTGCAGATGATAACAAATCATCCTGGATCAAAAGACTAATGGTTATAGGCATATTTCAGAGTCTAATACAAGACACATAATATAACTGATCCTTGTGTTATAACAAGACGGTCCTCATCAGTTGCACGGTGGCAGTCAGGGCCATTTTTAAAATATCACTACAGAAACAAAGCTGGATTGACTATGTTACAGAATATGGAAAGACATAATGAGAAATGAGAAACCTGTAAAATATTATTCTCTTCCAGAGCAGTCTTAATTATCCCTTGTTAGTACAATGAACAGTTCTTTTTGTCCTGTTACAGACCACTGTCAATTCCCTAAGAAAGAAGCCTTTTTATTAGAATACAGGTAGCCTATTATATTAGTTAATTAAGACACTAACTTTAGTTAATTATGTAATTAGTTAATTTTAGCCAATTAGTTAATTAAAACATTAACACAGGAGGGGTTTATTCTCTAATGTGACACTTAATGTGACCAGCTGCAGGACTCTCAGTATTTTTTTTTTTATTCTAAGACTCAGTTTACTTATCTGAAAAATGAGAAAAATGATAGAGCTTATCTTGTAGGATTGTTTTGAGAATTAAGGGAGATGTTTACTTGGCACAGAACCTGAGACAAAGCAAGTTTTCTTTCTTTCCTCTCTCTTTCTTTTCACTTGTTATTATTGTTCTTCTTATTTCAAACTAATCATATGTGTGAGGATAACAAACCATGTTTCCGATCACAGAAAGGAAAATTCACAGAAGTCATCACTATTATTTTTAGAAACAATAACGGGTGGCAAGGAATAGGTGTTAAACAAATGACATAAAGCTGAAATTCTTGCAGCAGTGTTAGTAACACATTTTAAATAGTAATTTGTCTTACACAATGGCGTAGTTCTTTCCCTATCATTCTACAAATTCATAAGGGATATAGACAAAGACTTGTTGGTCAACTCCCAAGGAAAACTGTCACCTTAGAAAATCATCATAGAAAGACAAATGGCAGTGGCTTCCCTGTGCTGAGAATTGAAAGAACAGAGGATCTTCCAGATGCAAAGAGAGACTTCTTGCATTGAGAGATATTGCAGGAAGATTTTGCAAAACAGCGTTATTCATAATGCTTCCTTTCATAACATTTTATACTACTTTTCCAATATTTCAATGTGAAGATCAACATTAGGTCACCACACATAACTCTTAACCAATTGTTTCACGTGAATTATCTAACTATGCTGCATCTAGCATAGCCAAGCAGCTTTCAGTAAAACTTAATTGTTCCTTGTAAAAGACAGACTTTAAAACATGCTCAAGGTACTTCCCATTAGACAACAAAAATAAAATCTTTGTTCTCAAAAAGCACAGCCCACTTCCGCCATAGACCCACATTCTTGTTCTATTCACAGGTGAACCTCTCTAAAAGGTCATCTATGCTCACCCCATTTACTTAACCCCACTCACTCCTCCAAACTCATGCTATCTGGCTCCTACCCAGTTATTCTCCTGAAACAGCTTTCATTCACACCGCCAGTGGTCTCTTCATGTTGCTGTGTTCATTGTCTATTGCTGTGTAACAAATTACCACAAATCTCGTGGCTTCAAAGAGCACTTGTTTATCATCTCGCAGTGTCTGTGGGTCAGGAGTCCAGGCAGGGCTTAGCGGGGTTCTCGGCGTTTAATGTCGTACCAGGCAGAAGTCTCGTCAGAAGCTCAACTGAGGAAGAATTTACTTCCAAGCTTCCTTTGGCTGTTGTCCAAACTTGTTTCCTTGGGTTGTATGACCAAGAGCCCTGCTTTTTGCTGACTTCCAGCTAGAGGCCATTTTTAGGTTTTACAGGCCTCCTGCAGTTCCTTGCTATGCATACCTTATCCATATGACTTCTCACTTCATTGAGCCAGTGAGGAGACTCCCTCAGGGAGGGCCCTGTCCTCCTTTAAAGGGATGTCACCTGCATAAACCAGGCTCAGCCAAGATAATCTCACTTTTGATTAATTTACAACCAACTGATTTGGGGCCTTAACTACACCATCACTTTTCCGGTATTCTGTTGGCTAGAAGCAAGTCCCAGGTCCTGACAATCCAAGGGGAGGAGGGGTTTACACAGGACTTGAACACTTGCGGACGGAGTATAATATCATGAGGCCATCTTAGAATTCTGCCAATGTAAATTCTGCTAAATCTATCAGGCTTCTTTTTCCCCCCAGGGCTCTTTTTACTTCTTAGCATAAATCAATAGTTGATTATTTCCTCCTTTTGAAAACCCTCTAAGGTCTTGGCTATCATAACATTATACTCTCCTGGTTTTCCTCCATCTCTCTGCTTATTCTTTTACATGATCAACTTTCTCTTGCCAGCCATTACATATTAGAATTCTGAAAACTGTTTGAAGTCATCTGCTTCTAAATAAACTCTTTCCATAGACAATCTCATTACACCCACAGCATCAATTACTCCTATAATCGCATGACTCACAAATTGATACCACCAACCCAGACCTCTTTCCATATATCAAAAGGTCTACTTGACACATGCTCTTGGATATTTTGACAGTACTCAAACTCACCAAATCTATGATCTTTCTCTCAAAACCTGAGCTTTTTTCCATGGTTTTTTTTTTTTGTTTTTTGTTGTTTTTTTGTCTGATTGCTAGATGCTCTTAATTAGTTTCAAAGGACATAATCTAGGAGTCATCTTTCATACCTTCTTCTCCTGTTTACTCTCACATCCACTATGATTTCAAGGCCTTCATTTTCAACTTTTGAATATGTTTTGAACCTGTTCATAGATCACCTCCTCTGCACAGATTCTAAGATTCTACCAGATACTCCCGTAAGTAGTTTTCCTATACACAGTTCTGAATGCTTTTCACCTTAAAATGATCCTATGGTGATTGCCCATTCAAGAAAGACACAAGTCTTACTGTAGTTTATAGTATATTGCATAGTCTGGCCTCTAACCGCTCTTCCCCCCTTAGCTTCATCTCACATTTTATTCCTTTGCCCTTTGTGTTCTTTTAATTTCTGAACATATTTACTGATAAAAGAACAGAATATATACTTTTGAAATGTTATAGAACCAGAGAACAAAACAATTTTTCTGGAAATGAAGAATATACTTTTGGGAAATAATGAGTGCAGAAACTAGAAGAAAAACTTAGAAAGTTGTTTAAACTTTTCAAAATCACAAGAAGATGAGTACTATATAAAATAGCTTCAAAATAAATAATACATCCATATTTATGTGGGTTTATTTCTGGGTTTTCAACTCTATTCAGTTATTCTGTGTGTCTGTTTTTCTGCCAATAACATGCTGTTTTGATTGTTGTTCTGTAGTACACGCTGAAGTCAGGGAGTGTGATACCTCCAGTATTGTTCTTTTTTTCTTACGATTGCTTTGGCTATTCAGGGTCTTTTGTGGTTCCAAAGAAATCTGATGATTTTTTGTTCTATTTCTTTAAAAAATGCCATTGGGATTTTGATGGGGATTGCATTAAATCTGAATAGTGCTTTGGGTAATATGGCCATTTTAACTATGTTGATTCTTCCAATCCATGAACATGGAATGTCTTTCCATGTTTTTTGTGTGTCTTCTTCAATTTCTTTTAAAAATGTCTTACAGATTTTAGTGTATAGGTCCTTCACATCCTTGGTTAAGTTTATTCCTAAGTATTTTATTATTTTTGTTGCAATTGCAAAAGGATTTTTTTTTTTCTTTTCCTGAGATTTCATTGTTACTATATAAGAATGCAATGGATTTTTGTACAATGATTTTGTAGCCGGCTACTTTACTGTATTCATTTATTGTTTCTAATATATTTTTGGTGGAGTCTTTAAGGTTTTCTATATGTAGCATCATGTCATCTGCAAAAAGTGATAATTTAGCTTCCTCATTTCCAATTCTAATGCCTTTTATTCCAATAAACTTTAATTTAAAAAATTAATCAAAAATAAATAAACAAACAATATGGAAAAAAGCAATTTTTTATTTCAAAAAATAAAGGAAAGAAATAAAAATGAACACTGATGAGGAAAGGAATTATAAAAAGCTAAACACGAAAGTAGACTTAAAATCTCCCCTGGCGTCAATAAAATAATTAATAATGTAAAAATACAATAAAGAACAAATTTGAGGAACAAATACTGGAAACCCATGAATACAAAAGAAATATGACCAGATAATAAGTATGAAGGGAAATAATGACAAATACGGACAAATAAAGAATGGAAATCCAAGTTAAGAATTATAAATTGTTCTAAGAAAGAAATCAGAGCAATTTACAGGGAAAAAAATCATCAAAGCCTTAATTGAATATATTTTTCAAAGTTATAAAAACATCTGACAATATATTAAAATGTCTTACAGTGTGCTATACTAATCAGTTAAATGAGATCTACACCCAGATACATCAAACAAATATTTTAGAATTATATTATCAGCTCTTTGAAGAGCAAGATATTTTATTTACAATTGTGTCAGCAGCTCCCTGCATAGTGCCTGGGAGTTAGGAGATATTTAACAAATATTTCAGATTGAATGAAGAAATGAATTACTTAACTTTCAAAGTAAAAGTGCACTGCAGGGATCTGCTTGAGGAAAAAGAAAGAGAGGGGGAGGGATAGAAAGTAAGAAAAAGGAGGGAAGGAAAGGAAAACAGACAAACAGAGAGGGAGAGGGAGAGGGTGAAGGAGAAGAAGAAAGTGAAGAAGGTGAAGAAGAAAACGATGAAGGAAGGAAGGAAGGAAGGAAGGAAGGAAGGAAGGAAGGAAGGAAGGAAGGAAGGAAGGAAGGAAGGAAGGGAAGGACAAATTTCTGATTATGGGACAGAAAGCATGGGCTCACCTTTCCCTGTTCCTCCATTCCAAATGCTATTGAACAGCCCAGAAATTCTTCAACAGACCATGGTATTACAACCTAATAAAAGGACTCTGAAAGCTTAAAAGAAGAATGCAGACTGGCTGGGACATCAGGACTTGAGGAAAGACAACATAATGTGTTCCTTGCATTTTCTTTTTATCTTCCATATATCCCTGGACTGGGCACTGGAGAGACCGACAGCCTGACACTGTCAAAAGACATAATAATAATAGTAATACTAATAATTTATTATTACTACTACTACTACTACTACTACTATTATTATTAAGCAAGAAGGGCCTCCTCTCACAATTCACAGGAATGGGAGAGGGGAAGCCCAACAGACCTTACAGAGAGCCCCAACCTCCATTCTGTAATCCATCTGAGCTGACAGGCAGTTTGATCCACCTGCAGCAACACAAGACTGAGACCCCAGGACCTCCCAGCCTGGCTCTCCCTGGCAGGCATACCTACGTGGCAGTAATGGTGACAACAGTGAAACTCTGTGTCTCTGTTCCTTCCACCCAGTGGCATAAGGAGACCCAGGCACATTGCCTTCTGAACCTTCCCAGAAGGTAACTCAGTAACACCAGGGAGCCCAGAAAAGCACCTTCCTACCCTGGCAGATGGCACCAGTAGGGTTTGATTGAGAGCCCAACAGTGCCAGAAGAATAAAGCTGACCAGAACAGCATTAGCATTACAAGGGATCAGAAATTGTTTCCCCTTTCAGTGCCAGCCATGGATTGACTGTGAGTCTGTCTAGTGGCATGGTTTCTACAAAGTCTGGTGAGTAACCCTAGAGGCCATTGCCATGTGGGATTACTTAGGCCTATACAACTGCTGTCATTCTTATTTTTCTCATCGGGAGAATTAACCTCATCATGTTACTAACCCAAAACAGCGCTTGTTACTTCAGAAATGTGTGCCTCCAGGGACCCAGTGAGGCTAAGTGTGTACTCTTTCAAGAAACTTGCTTTCTTCAACATTGTCAGGCCTTGAGTAGAATTTCTTGAGTAGAATATATATATACTTGTTTTTTGGTTTTTTTACAGATGTGAAATAGGCCTGTTGTATTTGATCTCCCTCTATTGGTTTACTGCTTTTTAGGGAAAGGTTACCAGTTAAAATACAAGACAACTGGTTAAATTTAAATTCAGGTAAGCAACAAGTAAATTTTTAGTATAAATATATCTCAGACTATATTTAGGGCATATTTATACTAAAATTTATTCATTCTTTACCTGAAACTCAAATTTAATTGGGTGGCTGTATTAGGGTTTTCCAGAAAAACATAATAGGGGTTACAAAAAAATGTACACAAGTGGACACTTTGGTCAACGTTGCTCAAGCAGTAGTTCACTGTAATCAGAAGTTTCTGGACACTGATGGTAACCACTAAGAGCACCTCTTGTAATTGCAGAAGTCAAACGTGACTTGTATTTATCTTTTGTTATCAGTATATATTAATACAGTTTTTTCCTTTCTTAAAATTTGTATACATTTTTTTGAGATCCCGTGTGTGTGTGTGTGTGTGTGTGTGTGTGTGTGTGTGTGTGTGGAGAGAGAGAGATCTATCTGTGTATATCTATATCTTTTTTAAAGGAAGATCTAACAAAGACAAGACATATGATTTATTAAAGAATTGGCTCACATGCTTATGGAGGTTGGTAAGCCTGAAATGTGCAGGGTAAGTCAGTAGCCTGGAGACCTAGGGAAAGCTAGTGTTGCAGTACAAGTCCATAGGCCATTTACTGGCAAAATGTCTTTTCTTGGGAGGATGCCAGTCTTTTTCTATAAAGACCTTCAACTGATTGGGTGAGGCCCACCCATATTATGGAGGGAAGTCTGCTTTACTCAATGTCTACCAAAATTTAAACATTAATCTCATCCCAAAACACCTTCACAGAAACATCCAGAAAAATGCTTGATCACATATCTAGGCACTGTGGCCCAGTCAAGTTGACATAAAATTAAACATCAGAGTTCCTTTATTTGTATTTGCTAAACCTATAAAACCTATTTCAGGGGGTCTGAACTGAGTTTCTAAAAGTTTAAGTTGTTCCTTTAGTTGATCTATTTCTTTCTTTAACAATATGAAACTAGTACTATTTACTAATACTTATCACTTTTCAGTTCTTTGCTTTTGGACACAAATATATATTTTTCTAACATATTTTCCTAAACTTTGTTTCATGAGGTCTCCCATATGAGAGATATGAAGGCAGTAAGTTCTGAGTCTTTCAAAAGCCTCACTATTCAAACAAGTCATATTCATCCCCACCTTCCTGGATCAGATAATCCCACTGAGAAAGAAATTTTCTCTAAAATCAGCTTTAGACTCAAACTTGGACTTGATCTCTTATTGTTCTGCTGCCTTTTCCTGTAACATGTCTCCTCTAATATGTTTTGTCTTTGCTGGATCTTCCTTTAAAACAGTAATTCTATAAATTTCTGGAATGTTTCTTAATGGCAAGGAAATTCCTGTACCCTCACCTCTAATGATTTTTACCATTTTGAAATTCACTTAAGAATGCTTTAAATATTATTTTGTTGTTTTTCTGCCTTCTACCCTTAATTTTGTTCAGACTTTGTGGAATCTTGGCATCCCCACTCTTCAAGTTGTAGTTCCCAGTTGCTGTCATACTGGACTCTCTCCATAGCTTTAAAAGGCCACATCATCAGTAGTTTCCCAGATTCTGTCCTCTCTCAGGGATTTATTCTAGATTGTCCTCTGAAATTCTGTCTCTCTGCTTTGCTTAGATTTCTTTAGGCTCCAGTCACGGTTGTTTGATTTGGTAAAGCTGAAACATCTCCTGCCTTTTCTGAAAGATTAGTCAGCACTGGGTCTATTCATTTCTTTTTATTGTTTGTTTCTCTTGACTTTCAAGATCCCATTTTCCATTTTATATCTCATTTTCTATTTCATATCCCACTTTCAGGTTCATATCTAATCCCATAAAACCTCAATATTTCTCCTAATCAAATCTCTCGTTTCCTCCCAAGTAAGCACCCAGTTTTCCTTTACTTTGGTTTTATTTTTCTACTGCCTTCTGTTACAGTAATAAAACTGAAACATGCCCTTTTTCACACCACTCCACTTCCGTCTGGATATCTCACATTAACTCAGTTCTTACAGTCCAAGTGCTCCAAACACAGTCTTTGTTATTTCTTTTCATAGTCTTTAGGTGTACAATAATTTCACTGACTTCTGTTATCTCTTTCAGTGTCACCTAAGAGGGGGGAATGTCTTCGTTGTGAGGGCTCCCTATTACCTTTTATTTGTTTATTAATCAAATTCACCACTGTTCTGCTGGGACATCCACAATGAGTGTTCTGTGAATTATAAGGCCATGGATAGTGCTTTTGTGATGATTCAGCCCAAAGTTCAAGTTCATACAGCCATAACTCAAACACTGTGACCAGTATCCACTAAGGTCAGCAGGATCAACGCAGTGTTGATAAAAAGTTGGTAAAAATTTCCATCTTGCTTAGGAGTAAATCTGCTGTGAACCACCATCAACTCTCAAGTCAAATTCTGCATGGCTCACTTGCTAAAGCTGAAAGCCCAAAGCCATATGCCCTGGTCCCAACAAAAACTTCTCCAACTGTTGTTTGAGTCACCAAGATCAAGTAAGCACCCTATTACTTTTTTTGACGACTTGTGTTTATTACTGATAAAACATATTGGAGGATGTTGCTTGAGTGCATGGCTACATTGATCTTAAGATTTAGCCCATCTAGCATCATAACTATGGGGCGTGCTGCTGTACAGCCAAGGCCTTGGTGGGCAAAAGCAGATATCCCAGATGGGCTCCGGAAGGAAGAGAGGAGAAGGGTCTTCCTTCAGATAACTCCTTCCACATCCATGGAGAAAAGAATGAGTCAAGAGCCCAGGAAGTTTAAGGAAAATACCTCCTCGTGGAATCCTTAGAAGTAAGACTTCTACAAGAAGTCCCCTCCTACAAGACTACCTACCATGGCACTTATAATCATGAAACAGCTCTGGCAGTTTTTGTGGGTTCAGTCTGCCGTGAAGTGACTGCATATAAATGTCTACAATACCTGCTCTGGGATGAAAGACCAACCCAAAGAGCTTCTGGTAAAACATTCATGTCCATGAAGCACCGTAACTCCATGAAGATTGTCCTATGCTAGTTTAATTTAGTTTTCAACCCTTGGTACTTTCTTATACTGAGGCCACCTCTCTGGTGCCTGACGAAATGACCCCCTGCCAAAACACTTGATCCAGAATGACTTCCAAACCATGCCCCAGAAAGAAAAGGCTTTATCCAGAGCAGCCATTAACTAAATCAACAAGATGTCTCCCATAATTTGAGAATCCCATCTGGCTCTTCTTTTGTTTTTCTGCTCCCCAGGAATATTCAGAAAAGTGCACAAAATTTCTAGTACCCTTTCTTATCCCTACAACCAAACTCATTACATTCTACTTCTAGCCTAGACATCTTTGTATAAGTAAGATGTTGAACAACCATAGTTTATGACCTAATTGATAGGGAACTATATTTTTGTCTCCCTCTGTCCATTTGAAGGGGGATAATCTTCTCCTACCCCTGATGTCGCTGACCGCCTCTTAGGAAATAGACAGCCCTGTAATTGTTATAAGTCACAAAACAGCCTCAATTTTGTCATTAGATCATGTCAATCTAAATTATTGATCAACACTTTAATCTCCATTTTAATGTAAGACTTTCTTTCCTCACCTCCACACCTGTCTGACTTTACGTAAGAAGGTGTGGTCAGAGCCTTTTCACTCCCACCAGCTTCACTTTCTCTCTGGCTTTCAAGCAACTGTTTCAGATCCCCTCAAATTAAGGAAGGATCTGGAGAAACTTGAAGGGACAGGGAAGCTCTTGTGTGCCTGTAGCTGGAGGACTTTATTCTTTCTAAAGAGACCTTCAAAGTAACTATTTGAGGAGTGAGTTTCATGGCTTCTCTTTGGAGAATCCCTTCTCTGGCAGAACTTCTCCCCGGCCTCTGCAGATACATCTCCTTCCTGAATGTCATTGCAACACTTTCTGCATCTCTTAGAAAGCCAGTGTTTACCTTCAGGTTCTTGCTTGTGGGTTCATCTGCCCCTCTAGGCAACTGTATTGAGCAGGACCTAAGATGACCCCACATGAGTTCTCTCCTTTGTGTGCCCTACTTCTAATGCACGGGAGCACTCACGCCTCCCTCACTCAGGCGAACTTTGGGCATGTAGGCAGATCCCAACGCTGCCATGTAGCTTCCTACACCTCGTTGCACGGGCTGCATTCACCCTCTAAGCACAAGTGAAGCACCAGTCTTCCATGTTTTCAACTGCAGGAAAATAGTTCAAGTTCTCTGAAGGGTTCCATGGAGACCTCTCCTGCCAAGCCTGAAGTGAGGGAAGTAGCATTAGGAATTCCTTACTGATAGATGGGAAGAGCCGTCATACTATAGCAAAGCCAATGAAATCCCGTCACCACTTCTCCTCCTTCAACACTTCAATCCCTTTTAAATCATTAATCAGGCTGAGGGATCCAAAAGCACGTGAGCTTCGCTGGCACAGAACAAATAGGCGAATACAGATCCTGGAGGCAAGCTGCCTGTGTTTGAGTGACAGCTTTACTATTTACTAGGTGTATGATGCAGGCAAGTTGCTTAAACTCTCTGTGCTCCAGTTGACTCTTTGAAGACAATAATGGTAAGGATTAAATTAGTTACTATGTGTAAAGCTCTTGGAATGATTCCTGGCATGTGGCAAACACTACATAATTATTTGCTATTACTATTCCTTTGTAAATTCTGCATACATCATTCTGGCTTTGAACTATAACATCTATGGTATCTTGCTGCCTTTATTGAAGTCTCTATTCAAACATCCTGTCATACTTGTGAGTATATCCAGTTCTTCTGTTGGCCTAGCAGAAACCCACATTAACCTGGCATCTTCATGTGTTGTCCTCACAGCACTGAATGGTAACCAGAATACACCAGTGAGGCCATGAAAGCCTTCTTTCTGTATCACCTGTGAAACTGGTTCTGCCACTTCACAGAGTAGCAGTGGTAGCCCCTAAAAAAGTTATCTAGGAGCTGGCAACATATCTAACTTCCTCACTCATGCCACAGGGGGAAGAGAGGAGTAAAGAGGAAGAAAGGGATAAAGACCTAGAAAATTCCAAAGAACTCAGCAGTAGTAGTCCATAGCTGGTCTCTCTCAAACCATTAAAGTGACTCAGTTCCAAAGATTTGAAATCAGTATCTCCCTACTTCAACTTTTACTTCTCAGCAGAGAGATAATTTGCCCAGCCCAGTTTGAGTCTTTTTTTTTTTTTTTTTTTTTAGTGTGCCAAATCCAGGGTCGTGTGGTGTTGTATATTAAGGCCATTTCCAGGAAGAAGAAATCCTTGTTATCCAGACAACGTCCCAGGAGGTGTCCATTGTAGTTCGGAGTATGCCTCTCTGTCATTAACCTCTGGCATCCTTGATTTCTGACCCGCTGCAGCCCTAGCTGCAAAACCACAAGTGATTTTCAGTAGGGTCAAGGTTTAGTTTTTTGTTTTTTTTAATTATGCTAAGTAAAACTGTACTTGTGG
This sequence comes from Rhinolophus sinicus, assembly GCF_036562045.2. Classification (NCBI taxonomy): domain Eukaryota; kingdom Metazoa; phylum Chordata; class Mammalia; order Chiroptera; family Rhinolophidae; genus Rhinolophus; species Rhinolophus sinicus. The sequence continues at coordinate 35,839,950 of NC_133756.1, forward strand.
CTTTAAAGTGGTGGATAAAAGATAAAGACCAAGCCTCAAGAAATTTCCTCTATAAATTGTCAAATCAGCTGTTGTAAATAAAGGAACAAAGAAGTACATGAAAAGGACAACTTATTAGTTAGGAAATGTATGCATTTTATATATTTCAGGCTCACTGGAATAAAGTTAGTATAAAATAGCCCCCACCCATAAAAAGCAGAAATACTGTTAATAGAACATCATGTTGTGAATTTTGCTTCATGAGAGACGTAGCGCTGTAGAGACAGGATCTGTGTCTCTGTGACACCTGCAGGGCTGAGCCCAGTGCCTGGTACTTGGAGATGCTTGTTAAATACTTGCTCATTGAATGAATGAATAGTAGAAGACATCTTCATTAAAAAAATACATACACTTCAATTTTTGTTGTTGTATCATCCATACTAAATGAAAAGGAGTCCTTACATTGAAAGCATGCTAAAGCCAGTGGTGCACTTATGAATTCATGTTCCTTGGAGTTTACTGAGAGCTCCATTAACAACTAAAACTCTGCTCCTTGTGAGGCTGTTTTTATATGTAGAATAAATGAGTGCTTCTATGTAATAAACATCCTGAAAGCAAGGAATGTATTCTAGTCCCTTTGGAAGATTCTCTGTTTTTTTGTGTGTGTTTTTTTTAAAGAAAACCATTTAATTGGAACACGCTATTTTAGGAAGAGTTGGCTTCATTTATTTCCAAATTAGTACACAGAGGACATTTGTACTCAAAGATTTTAAAAGTATCTCCAGTATTGTATAGGTTGGAGGAGAGATTGCATTTTATCTGTTTTCATTGTTTGAATTGATGGTGGGTCCATGTGGTATGATGTACAGAAAGTTATTGCATCAATAACTTGTAAATTTTGTGTTTAAGTTCATTTACATTTTCATAACAAATGTCCAAAAATCAGGCATTGTGTTGTTTTATTTTGTGTGCATTTGAACATTCTGCTGTCAAAACCAAAGTGAAATACTTTTTAAAAAAATTTAGTTCTTTTAAAATTAAAGTTTATTGGGGGCAACAATTGTTAGTAAAGTTATGTACATAGGTTTCAGGTGTACAACTCTGCAACTTTTTAATTTTAAATTTTAAAAGCAAAAATATATGTGACTTGTTATGCTATTTGGCTGTATGCCTGAAGAGTGAATAATGTCACCTGTCTGCTGACAGGTCACCACACACCACGTTTAATCAAGAACATATTTTCAGCTATAGTATGTGACATGTCACATGCCTATCAGTTTACTGTCAGACAAGATAGAATATCTCATAAAGTGCATCAGTTCTCACTGCTCTCTTTTGGAGCCTAGCACTGCAGATGACAGTAAACATGACAGCTTTTGTGATCAGCACATTTTTGCTGACATCCTGTTCTTAACAATACTCTGGCTAGACAGTATTACCAGGAATAATCCATGGTGGAAGAGTCATTCCTGCATCCTCAACCACCAAATGATTTTTAAGCTTTTCTAAGGTTTTGTTTTTCAGACTTTTGTCCCATTCAGCCAAATTTTTAACTAAACTTGTTATAAAATTAATCGGGAACAGGAAAAAGAGAAAAGAAACTCTTAAAACCTCACTCTTTCATTCTTGACTCAAAGACTATATTTACCAACTTTTAAGAACCACAGTATATAATGAAGGATACAATCAAAACTCAGCGAGAGAGATGTGAACTTAAAGTATATAAAGGAGGCAAAAATGATTTTTGATTGAATATACAATTATAGTGTTTCAGAAACTCATTATTGAGATACATATTTTTGATGATAGGTGAAATGTAGACAATATTTTAGGCACAGTATAATATGTACTGAATAGCCACGATGCCTTTTTGTTGTTGTTTTTTTAAATCAATGAGTCACGAAAGGGTGAGCAGTTTTATGACAAGCCATTATCCAGACATGTTTTCCTCTCCTAGGATCAATTGCAGTGTTTATTACATAGACATGATTTATATTTCTGGTGTTATGTATTATCTACACAGTCATTAAGCAAGTTCATGAGGTGGCCCATTCCCCGGCTCACTGATCCGTCTGCATAGACTCCAGCCTTCAGTTATTTAATGCTTTTTTGTTCTTCTGTGATCCTGGAATAGTCTGAAAACACTAAAACTTTTAAATGAGTCTTACCTCAGATTCACACATGACCTTTCATTTTTGCCTGTCCTGATATATTTTATCTTGAAAATTCTCAGAGAACTGAACCTTTCCTGGCATCATTTTTTAAGATAAGTGGTTAAACAATAGATAAGTACTTTATCTAATTGTTTAATGTTTCAAGGCAAAGACAAATCTTGTTTTACTTTTTTTCATAAAATTTGTGTTCTGTTTTTATATTTCAATATTAAATCTAAGTGTTTCAGATACATTTTTGGATGGGGCTATGAGAATTGAGGAGGAGGTTATTTTTATTCTTAAATTGCACTCGTTAGCTAGTTTATCCAAGAATGGGATAACTTTAGAGTTCTTTATGCTATCCCACTAGTTACATATCTGCATATCTATTCTAAGAATAAATTTAAATCTCTGGTCTATAAAAATCCTTCAGTAGATTATGTAATTGTTGCTTTAAATGCCCCAAATTGTGTAAATATATGTTCGTGAATGTGTGTATGTATATAGCATGTATATAATGTGTATATTAACATATTTTAACTTCAGTTGGAGCCTTGCGCTTTAACTAACATTAATGTTTCATAATAAAAGGGTGTCAACATACGAGGATGGATAGATAGACAGATAGACAGATAGACAGATAGACAGATAGACAGATAGACAGACAGACAGACAGACAGACAGACAGATAGATAGATGGACATAGATAAACATGCACTTAACTTAATCCCTATTCTTTATTTTATTGAACTATCTTCCATTTCCTTTCTAAACTTGAAAAACTAAAGGATTAGGTCAGTGTTTACAGGTAGTCTAGGTTATGAGATACATAAATCAAGAAATTAAACATCTTTAAGAATTTTGCATCAGATTTGATGTGCCTCCTTGAAGCAGATTAAGAATATTTGTGGGTTATCTTTTCTCTTGTTGCCTCTCTTCCAGGAAGCAAAAAGATGCATTCAATGGGAAGGCACGGTAAACATATTAGTCTTATAATAAGATCTTTTCTTTTTTTTTTTCCTTTTTATTTTTCTATTTTTTTCTTTAAAACTATTTTGTACCTACGTTTTATTATAAGCCTCCTCAAATACTTTTATGAAAGAGATAAAGAAAAGGGAAGAAACAAAATGTCTATGTTTTGTGCACTTTATCCATTAGTTCAGTGAGTACTTACCAAGCACTTGCTACTACTATGTGCACAGTTTATTTACTCATTTTTTCTTAGGGACGTCATGTAACATAAATTTCTTCTCATTTTAAGGAATAATTTGTCCACTTGGAAAAGCAAAACTTTTTCAAAAGAAAAATCAACTGGGGAGTAATTTCTTCCAATATACAAATATCTATAATACCTAAGACCTTATTTGTATTTGATAATTTAGAAAACTTTTATTAATGAATATACATTAAAATTGTAAAGGCAAAAAAGAGAATAAAGTACATTTTATGAGCATTTGAAAACCATTTTGCAAATTGTAGAATTACTAAATTGAGTAAATTATCATAATTTTGGCTTTGGGCAACTTTAATTTTTCTGAGCCTCCATTTCTCCTCTATAAAATGGGAAATATATTACTACTTCATAATGACTCATTGAGTTTTTAATGTTACAGAATGGCTTTTGTGCAAAGTAAAGACTGTTTATGGTTATTTGCAATTTTAAATTAATTTTTATTTTGTAAAAATTAACATTTTTAACTTTAACACACTTTTTCATATTTTTTAAAAGTTGAACATACAAATCTTATTCTATTTATAAATCTAGTAAGTTTTTCAAATCAGTTTAAAACGTTATTATTCAAAAACTATTAAATTTTTGAAAACATTTCCATTTTCCTCATAAATCAAATACATTTATCTTCTTGATTAGATATTTTATGACCTGATGAAACAAGTAAAACCTTCTCAAGGAATTACACCACTCTTGAGCATCTAATAAATTAAATGTATAAATGTAGTAAATTTCAAGCTCTCGCAAGCATTACAATGCTATTATTAATCAACTAAATGAAATTCTATGCATTTCCACTTAACCTCATAGCTCAGTAATTCATTTTTCATTTCATTTGGAATCACATGCCCTTATGCCATAACACGTCAGATTTCAAATATTATCAACACTTTTAACACCACTTACAAAATTTTGTTACATTAAACTTAAAATTATGAATGGAAAGTGATTTTCTTCATGATCTCAATTTTTAATTTGTAAGTGTTCCCAGAATTAGACAATTTTACCCACTCCTTATGTAACTTTCCCCGTTGCAATGATAAACAACATTAAACCTTAGTGTTATAACAACAAAGTTTATTTTCATACCATTGCATGTTTGCTACATATTGGCTGAGATTCTGCTCCAACTTCTCTTTGTTCCAGAATCTAGAAAGGAAATGAAGTCCATATCTAGGATTTACAACAGAAGTCAAAGAGCACTAGTAGTAGAAGCATAGGCTGGTTTAAAGCTTCTCCTGGCTTGTCTTCCATTATCCAAAGTGAGTCACATGACCTGGGCTAACATCATTGAGGCAGGAAGTATGATCCTCCTATAGGAAGAAACACCCATAAGGAGGAGCCTGACAATATTGAGAAATGCTGCAAATATTTTGTGATCAATCAATATGTTCTACTACATCTTCCCTCCAAAAACACATGGTCATATTATTACCTAATTATTTCTTATGTGAATTTTCAACCTAGTACTCAGGTTACAGCTTTTTTATTTTTCCCAGTAATTTCTTTACTACATGACAGAATGCTATTTTTTAATGCCTTTATGAGGCCTTACACTCATGATAAATTACCTAAGGCTTAAGTGAGATAATGTAAATAAAAGCATCTACACATCCTTAATAAATATAAGTAGGAATACATTGATTTTTATTCTTTTGTTTCTGACTTCATCCTTTTGGGTTCCATTTTGCTTGCATAGTTGTATGTTTTTTTGTTCAGGCTCAGCCATGTGAAGCAAAATCACTCACCTATGCATGGATAAAGGAATTTTGCTGTTCTATCATCAGTTACTCTGATTTCCAGTCATTCTGGGCTCAGAAACAGAATCTGGAATTTATCATTACTCCGACCCACCCCTCTGACTGCTCTAGAAATTATATTTATATTCATTTAGCCTTTCACATTGGTTTTTTTAGTGGCCAGATCACACTGTTTTCTTATATTAAACTAATGATTGACAATAAGCAAACTGCAAGTCATTTTCACACATGGTTTTAAGCTTTTCAGTTATCTTTTATGTATGTATTTGTGCACTAAGTTTTTTAAGATGCAAGACTAATCTGACTAGCCAGATTATAGAAGGAATGAAAGTCAGGCAGAGGAGTTTAGATTTAATGATGTAGGAAACAGGAAATAATTGAGTTTTCGGAGGCAGGAAATAGGAAAACAGCATGGTGTCAGTATCACAGTGTAGTGAAAAATATGGGATTTCATGTCATACCATCCTGGATTGATCCTGGCACCATCAATATAGCCTCAGTATTCACATCTTGTAATGAAGATCCCACTGCCTAACTCCTAGGGCTATCATTTCTTCACTGATTCCAAAAATACTGGGCTCCTAGTTTTTACTAGATGTTGGTGAACAAATGAAACTTAGTGTTGATCTCATTATGCTCACAGTCTAGGGACAAATACAGAAAATATATAGGAAAAGGAATAACTTACTAGTGAACAGTTGTGATAAGGACTCAGAAAGAAAAAATCAAGTGATAGAAAACTGGGGTATGTGTCTTTAAATTCAGTGGTCGGAGAAAACCTCCCTAAAACAGTGACATTAAACAGAAGTAAATGAGAAAACGGATCTGTAGCTGTTGAGGGCCTTCTCATGTCCTCTTTACCCTTAACATCTGGTATGTTCCCATGGCATCTAAGAGCAAGCCCTGTCACATCTTCCTGAGAACATTCTTTCAGCTTGTGTTCAGTGCAACCTGAAGTCAGAGGAATTAATGTCTCCAAGTGCAACCCTCAGTCGTTGACAGATGGGAGTGGACAATAAGTTGCCCACCTTCCTCCTGACTCCAGCCGCTTACCCTGAGCTATACTGCACAGTGAATCTCAGAGTTCCCAGTAGGATAAAGCTTTAGTTGCCCAGAGTGGTAATCACTTCATTACACACCCCTTACAGGCCTCCTTCCCTTCCCTGTTTCACTTCCTTGCTCTTCCACTGGTGTTTCCTAGGATTGACTCCCCAATAAAGTATTTCTTCTCAAATCTTTGTGTTAGGCAGAATCTGTTGTGGGGTGAAACCAACCTTAGAGAAATACCCTCTCTAATCACCTAGAATAATGTCTGAAATAAAATATGCACCCAGTAAATGTTAATTCTCCTTTTCTTTGCCCTTCTTCCCCTGAGTCAAACATGCAAGACATAAATGTTTTAGGAAGTCATCTCTAGACTATGTTACAGTCTTGGAGGTGGATACAGTTAGAGTCCGAGAGGCTGTTGAGAGGTAGACTATTGCTTTAGAATTGACAAAAAGCAGTAAAGACCCAGCTAGGCCAAGGTGACATGCCAGTGAAATTTAGTCACAACGGCCTGATTATGACTCTCTTGTATCCCTGACTGTGTATGACATACTTTTCTGGACCACATGGTTCTATGAAGTGGTATAAGAGGGAGTGGTGCTATAAAGCTACCCCTGGGTAAAAGAAATTATATATATTATTAGGCCAATGAAAGTAGGTGGAGAGATCAGCAAAGTGTTCTGTGAAATGGGGAAGAGCTTCCCAGGCCTCCTGCTCTTATCTGCCATGTCTGGCCTCCCAGGTAGCAGCGGTCTCGGGGGAAAATGTGGAAGGGCCTCTGATCTCCATCAACACCTCAGAGCCACCATATATATGATATTGTTCCTTCTCCTTGGAATTTCTTTTTAAGGATGTATTTTAACAGAACTGTATCCTTCATGCATTTTATTTTTCTCGGCAGCTAACTTAAAATAATTTCAGCTTTATTTGGGAGAGAAGACAGTGGTAGAAGTCAGAAAGAAAGAGCAAAGATGAGGTACTTAACGAAACCAACTGTGTTCAAGTCTCTCCCACATAGGATCAAAGTGTATCTGCATTATTTTATGTATATAGCGTAAAATTAAACTATAAACAATGCTTTCTATATAAGTGCGTTTTCAAGTCAAGTAAGTGTTCCTTGTCCTCTCTTCCAACTCATTTTCCTCTTCTAAGCTAGCTTTAAACAGACATTCTGAAGTCTCTTGTGGATCTTGGAAATTTAAAAAAGTAACTTCCTACCAGGACCTACAGGTCTGGTCTGTTACCTGCTTATCTTTCCAATCCATTCTGTGACTACTCTCCTTCATGCTGGTTAGGCTGAGGCATACTTGCCATCATTTAGTTCCTCAAAATATGCCCATATCTTAGTGTCTTTTTGGATGTTGTTGTTTCTTCTCTCTAGAATTTTATTATTAGGTACTTACATAGATAGCTCTCTCTCATTCCTAGGTGTCTACTTCAATGTTACCTTCTTAGTGAGGCTTTCCCTGGCCACCTTATCTGAGAAGATGTATCAGTTAGCTAGTAATAAAATAATGCTGCATAACAAACACAAACAAAATCTCAGTAGCATGCAAAAATGAGTATTTATTCATCCCAAATGTCTGGGAACTGGTTGGGGGCTTTTCAAACCAGGCTGGGCCTCCCTCTGTGGCTCTGCTGATGTCATCTGGTCTTGTTCATGTCGGGAAGTTAGCTGATCTATGGTGCTTCTGCTGTTCAACTCTGTTCCATATATATCTCATATATATCTCATCTCCCTTCTAGGACAGTGGGCTAATCTGGACATATTCATTTCATAGCCCATAAACGACAGAGGTGTAACTATCTGAGCAGAAATATGCAAGGCCTTTTAAGTACTAGGCTCAGAACAGTCCATTATTTCCATTTGTTGTATTGTCCAAAGCAAGTCTTAAAGCCAAATCTAGCATCAATAGTGTGCTACTCCCTTGGAAATGTGGGGGGTGTGAAGGGAACATTTCTGAACCATGATCCAATCTGCTCTAATAGGTCTCCTCTGTTATTCTAGTTCAATGTATCATGTTTCCTTCAAAGCATTTTTGTTTTTTGTATACAATTGTCTAATATCTGTCTTGCCCATGAAACTTTGTTTTAGACAAGAAATAGACATACTATGGAAACAAATTAAACCCCAAATATCAGCAGTTTAACAAAGTAAGTTTGTTTCTCCCTCATGTCACAGTACAGTGCAGATTGGGAGGCCTGCCTCTATTATAGTTATATCAGCTAGATCTGTGCAGCCTGCTCAGGGGAAGAGAGAACCAAAAGATCAAATGAGGTGATTTTTTTCCAGGGCCAGAAGTAGCTTCTATTACTTTCACCAATCATTGGCCAAATTTTAGTCACATGACCCCAATCTAGCCGCAGTGAGAGGTAGGAGTCAGAGAAATACAGACTTATTGTATATGCAGGAAAAGGAAATGGTGTGGTGAACACACAGCTTTGTTTCTACTGAGACTGTGAGGTCTTTGATAGCAAGCTATGTCACTAGCACCATAGTGCCTGGAAAATAGAAGTTCTCACTTGTTCAGTGAATGAATGCATGATACCTGACTTCAAAGTCAGTTTTTTCATCTATGAAAGAGGATAATGATACACACCTATCAGAATCATTATAAAGATTAAAGAAGTAATCTCTATAATAGAGAGTTTTATAAGAAGGATGTGCTAGCTGGGGGCCTGCATAATTTATGACTTCATTTCTGTTTTAAAAATGCTTCAGAAATGTTGAGTATGAATTATTGTGATAACGAGGAAAAATTATTGCAAATATGTGTAGACATTTGAAGCAAGACTTTACTTTTCATTTCGTAACATGATGGTCAAGAGTCTATGATCTAAAAAAGACTCAAGACAGGATATATAGGCAGAGAGAGGCAGAAGGGGTGGCCCCATCTAGCCCACTGGCTGCATTATAGCTACTGGGCTTCCTTCTCTTACCAGCACCACCCAGGCCAAGCAGGTCTACACTTATCTATTCTTTCCCACTCCCTGTAGAATTTGAGGGATTTAGAGAGGGAAGTGGATGTAAAAGGAACAATGAAAATATTATAGTGATCCATAAGGCTCTGCTATGTGTGTGTGTGTGTGTGTGTGTGTGTGTGTGTGGTGTTTTTTTGTTTTTGTTTTTTTTCCTTTTTACAGATCTTAAGGTAAAATGCACATATGGGAAAAACAAGGAATCTTGGTTTTGTTAACCTAATTCAATTAAAATTTCAGAAAAGGTATAAAAAGCTAGGGGCATCCGAGGCACTAACTGATCACGGGATTGGAAGGCTTCCATGAAATCCCAGATTGTTCTGAGTGCCCCTTCTCCAGGCTCCCACAGTACAATCTGGACACTTCTGTCATATCACGTCTCTGATTATATTTAAATCTGTTTTGGATCATTGCCCCTCAATGACAAGTTTTTCTAGGGGCCTTATTCACATTGTATCCTAGAGCCCACACAATCTGCCTACCCAGAAGGCCTTAGTCTCATATTAGGAATTCTGTTTGCCCTCTCATTTCTGAAAGGACTTCATGTCTCTACTTTAAAGCTCTGCCTTTAAATTTAAGTGACTTAACAGCACTCACTGCAAAGACAACCCTTGTTCCACCCAGATCTTACAATTCCAATGTTGAGTGTATGGTCTCATGTTTTCTGGAATGCCCTTCAACTTTAGTGCTTCAGGGTGGCACCTGCAAGAGTGACAAAAAATCCTAATGCATTTTCTGAAGATACTGGTGACTTTCAAAATAGAGTAGATTCTCACTCGCTAAGGATGGCGGTGGTGAAATTCCTCCTAAAATTATGAACAGACTATGCTATTTAAAATTTCTTTCAAGCTTATCATGCAACCTGGCCGTGATTCTTGCTTGGATTAGTGCTTATTAAATTTCTTTGATGTGCAGTACCTGTATTTCATTAGCTCCTAGAACATTATTGACAGTAAATAATCAATGATTATTAGTAATCATATCACAAAAACACTGAAACCATTAACCATGAGACAGAGTTCAAGTTCTTAGCCAACTCAGTATCTATTTCAAAACATTCTTGACATTTCAAATCCGCTGAATTTTTCATTTATGCAGTAGTGGGAAACCTAAATCTAAACCTTAACCTTTAGTATTATCATGAGTGCCCATTATGCCCTCTGGTTTCAACAGGTTAATTTTAATGAACATTGAAACATTTGCATTAGGCTGTCTCATTTAATTACAATTGAGACGTGAAGCTGGGAGTTGTAGTGCTTGGCATACAAATCTGGCATTTACTGTGCAGCCATGGCTCGAGTGCTGTAGCAACAATTGTTAAATAGTGCAGTGTCAGCAGAGTGATAAACACTTATTAGAAACATTACTGCACATGGTGTGTTCACCTCTATTATAACCAAGAGGTTCTTTTTTTTTCTCCCTTCAACGTTAGCCTTAAAAATGTGATGTTCCCTGTAACTAAGTATATTAGGTCTCTTATAAAAGAAAAGTAAAGTACTGTATAGAAAAGAGTGTGTGCTCCTAACATTATCTCTCTTCTCTGAAGAGTGTGCGTGTCATGCTAGCCATTGCAGAGCCCAATTCTGGTGATTTGTAAAGAACGAAAACAAATCTACTTATTCTAAAAATAACATAGCTATATATTATACTATTATAATATAACTATAATATAATAATAATATAACTATTATTATAATATTGTAATGTGGTATAGTATACTACAGCACAGTATTTGTATAAATAATAATATAACGATAATAACAATACATTATTGTTCTAAATTCAGACATATATTCCTTTCATTATATTGAATGGGTAATCTGCCTGAAAGTGAAGGGGCTCTTTTCATTTTTAAAAAAACAGCAACAAAATAACAGAAAACAAGATTATAATAATTTATTTTAATTACATATCACTTTGTTGGGTACTAGAATAATAATTTTTAAGCTTATAATTTCATTTTTATAATAAAACAGTAAAAAAATACCTTCCTCCTAAGGAGAATGCTTAGCTGTTAGAACTGTTAAAGAACCAATATTCACTTTTGAAGATCCAGTTGGCTTTACTGAGCAATTCCTAAGTCAGACATCATCCCATCTCACAAATAAAGAGTTGCTCCAAGAAGCTGTAAAATATGGAAGGCTTATGTAGGCAGAAACTAGTCAGGACAACAAAGTTATTAAGCAAAAGAAAAGAAAGGAGTGTTTCAGGGAAGGTTAGTTTCCCTTAGGGGAAGGTGGGAACTTATCAGACAGATTACCTCAGTTCCCTTTGGGGTTTGCTGGGGATGGAACAGGCCCACATGACAAATTACCTCATTGGTACTGACCAAAAAATTCCAGACTGGCCAATTAAGATTACATTCCTGGAGAAGGTTGAAAATGTAAATCAGGTCAGGTATTAAGTCTAGATTCCATGTGATGGGCTTTAGCACAGGTGACTCCATTTTGGGCCTGTTTTCTCTTTTAACAGAACTTATTTTACATTATTTTTTAAAAAACTATTTATGAGCCGCTTAAGATTAATTTTGCAATTTTATAGATAAACAAGTTAAAATAGATTACTTCAGTTTTCTAATCTATAGACCTAGACTGTATTAAATGGTATTTAATCAGACTGTATCTTTGAAATTCTACAAAATTCAGGATAATGTATTGCAGACTATAAGCATTTCATAATGTAACACTGTAATGGTGGTGTGTAAATCACTTTCAATTTTAGTATAAAAATAAAAACCAAAAGTATTAAGAATAATTATAACTACAAAACTTTCTATTTCATTTTAGTAATACATTTGCAATTAGAAAATTAATTCAGCCTAAACACATGGTTTGCTAAGCTTTACTTATTCTAAGACTGCATTTTATACAAGTAAAGAATTGCATCAATTAAATACATAATTTCCAGCATTTTAACTACTCTTTAATATTTTCACTACAGTTTTTATTTCCAAAATATCTTTTAGGTTCTGATTTCAAGAAGAGATTTTTTCAGTATCTAAGTCTTACTATGTACAGTTGAGTTTATTAAGCAGATCTTGAATTTTTTTTGTCCTTTCACTTCCCATTTAATTCTTTTATCAGAAAATTACACTAAATTATAACAAGAGAGCTTCCCTGTATGACTCCTAAAACACACCGGACAGTGCCTGACGCTGTGCATGGACTAGATACTTCTCTGTTCCACTGATAAGTGAAGGTTCCCTGTAGTCCTCATTTACACATTTAATAATTATATAGAGATTCTTGTGTTTTCTAAATGTAAAGCCTTCATATTAAGTATTCAAACAAATAATTTCAAGTTACCATTTTCTTCTTTATTTCTCATATCAACCGTGGTTTGTAAATGTATAGAGTGCAAACCACAACACCAAATAAATGTGGATTTCAGCATTAACCTCATGGCAGTCATTTTTCTAAAACAAATTTATTACAAATGCATATGGGCATTTTAGGCTCAATTATTACAATTACAATATAGCAAACACATTAAGCTATGCATATATACACATGTAATAAGTGCCAGTCTCAAAGCACTTTGTTTTAATGATCACTGGGAATTACCAAATCAAGGTTTAAGGTCTAATAGTGAGAACATAAAACTTTATGTGTTCAAAATAATTAGAGGAAAAGGCAACTATGACTGGTACGAATCTAAATGATGAAATATTTTAAAAGAAATTCCGCTTTTATAACATTTACTATTTAGTTATTAGAACTAAAACAGGAAAGGAGGAAAATCCCTATACAAAGAATTTTCCTTGCAGCTATTGAAGTGTTACTTTAAAAAGGAATATTAGACAATAATGTCATCCTTTTTATCCACACCGGATTTGTGTATTCACAGCTCAAATGTTTAAAGTGGTAGTTTTTGTAGAATTATTCTGATAAGATGTGTAACCTGACAATTAGAAAAACTTCTGGTTAAGCAGTTCACATTCCAGTTTTGCATATTATGTTCATTTAGATGTATTTGTCCATTTATAAGTTCAGTTAATTAAAAGTTTGTACATTTTCTTTTTTTTTTAAAGGAGCCCGCTACACGAAAAAAATGCAAGTCAAAGTGGCCACAACCTAGAAGTCTGCAGAGACAGAAATAACTAGCAAGTAGATACTATGTTATTTTACTATGCTTAAGTATATAGAATCCAGTAGTGTTCTGAGAATTTTACTCTATAATGACTGAATAGTCTCATAATGTTAAATTTATACTTAGTAATATTTATGTTAACTATACATCACAAAAATAGGAAGAAAATAGTAACTATGAATTTAAGGAAAGTAATTTTCTGTCAATAATAATGAAATGATTTTGCTCAGGAAGGTGAGTTTAAATATTGTATCCTCTCTCAGATCTTATTTTTAGAGCTCTAATTCAACAATATATATCTTTATAAAAAGAGTAACAATCTCCCTATACCTTGTGACATATATAACCGCAATATAAATATATTAATTACTCTCATAAACCATGAATAAAAGTTACACTATAATCATTATGTTTTTAACAACTGGAGTGAAACTACATTCACTTTTGAAGGTTACATTTCAAAATTTCAAGGTGATATCAAATGAAATCCAGACACAAAGCAGGAGCTTTCCATTTATCAGTACTTACTGACATTTTCAAGAAATGAAATAGGAGGTTCAATGATGAAATCATGCGATGTTTGGATAAGTGAATAAGAAAAGGGTAAATAAGATTATTTGAATGGGAAGAAGACTCTTTGAAAAATCTCATTGTTCCACATTAAAAAGGTTGGAGTTGATTCTTTCTCCTCAAATGTATCTTGAAAATTGTCATCGCATCACAAAATATTAAAGCTAAAAGGATTTTAGAAAGTATTTACATCAAATCTTTCATTGTACAGATTAAGGAACTAAGTTTGCAATTAGAAATTTATTTTACATGTTATAATTACATATATATGTATAAACACAAACACATAGATTTATATGCACCTATATGCATAATATACATATATTTTTAAGACGAAACAATACAGTTAATTCTTAATTTAGCAAGTATTTTTCAATGGTAATGATTAAAATATGTTTACAAACAGAAATATATAAGAAATGATAGCAATATCCACAATCAAAATGTTTTAGAAATTGTACATATTTTTATATTTGAAACCCTAGGGTAGTAGAAATTTCTACAATTATAAAAAATGTTTAAAATTGTGTTTCAATTGCTTAACAGTACAGATTCCTAAAGAATTATATAAGCCAATAGAAGGTTCTTCCCTTTCAATCTTATTTTACAGCTGTATAAATGACAAGTCATGGATGATAAACACCTCACATATGAACTCTATCAAATATTTATTTGATTGGAACCACACATTTTGACAAGAAGAATGCTAAGCAAATAGAGATGAAAAACATATTATGATGTAAATTATTAGGCCTTAATATATTTGGTTTATAAATTCAGACTTTTTATCTTGGGTTTTCCTACAATGATACAAGCTTACACTGTGAGTCAGTGGAAAGAAAGCTACTTTCAGAAGACGGAGACTTTTCAAATACTTCAATTGGGTTATCTTTGTATTAAAGGAGAGAAAGTTGTGAAGATGTGTTTAGAAATACGTTGGTAATAGTCCAAATCAATTCTAGCTCAGAAGGAAATGAAGACCATAATTTAAAAGGTCTTGAAGAACTTCAAAGAAAAGTTAGTGAAAGGCAAAACATCTGGTAGACTGCTGGGAGAGAGTCTAATGGTGGAAGACCAGGAAATTGATGCATGCAGTAATCCAGATGGAAAATTTTAGGAGTCAAAGTGGTAGCATTAAGATACAGAGCAGGACTTTGATTTGAAAGAAATACCTTCTTCATTGGATTCTACACGAACTTGGATTGGGTGAATATTGATTCCATTATTTGAGATCTGGAACATTAAAAGAAGAGCAGTTAACTTTCCGTAGAGGATGTTAAATGCTAACTTTAGTATGGAAAACTGAAATTCAGGTGCCTCTAGCATAGCGAAATGGGGTATCAGAGAGATGGTGCAAATTCAGAACTGGATCTCTAGGCCTAGAAAACAGACGGGCTTGATTTATCTAAATATAGATAGTGATTGAAGCATCAGAATCAAACCAGGCAGACAACACATACAGAGTGAAAGGGGATCATTACCACAGGTACAAGTCCTAGGATCATCAATATTCAGTCATCAAAATTCTGTGTGGAGGAAGCAGAATCAGCCACAAAAACTGAATAGTCATAAGTATGAAGAAAACTGGCTTCCAATGCTGTTGTTTTGTTTTTTAAAGAAACCAAAGAAGCAGAGAAATTCATAGAGTTTAACAGTGTTAAATGTTGCTGAAGAGTCTAGGAAGAAGATGACTGAGGGAGAAAAAGGTTTTGCATATCACTACTAGTCAGTCATTGGGAACCCTAATGGAGATAAACCAACTTTGGAAACCAGATGGATTTATGAATCCGTTTCAATATAGTCATTTTATTATTTACCTCATCTCCTTCCTATATCAATCCCAATAATAGAATTATATATTTTTTTAGATTTATCTTTGCATAGTTTAATATATTTTTAAATTCAGATTTACTCAGAATATCTTTTGGTTATAAGCATGCTGAAAGATCCCATAATTTTACTTTGGATATGGAAATCTTCATTACTGGGTGATCCCATCAAATATAAGTGGTCTATTATTATTTCATTTAATAATCACATAAATGAAAGCTGGCAAATATTCTGTTTGCCTCTGTGTTGGGAAAACCCCAATCCTCCTCCTGTGGTTCCCCTTTACTCTCACATGACCACACTCACACACTTCTGACAGCAGATGTGTGGGGTTTTACCCGACAACAAGCAATTTTCTGTGACACCAGCTGGGAATCCTACAATTCAACTCAATTCTGACACTATCTATTGGAGATACCATGTTTCCCTAAGACCTAACCGGAAAATAAGCCCTAGCATGATTTTTCAGGATGACATCCCCTGAACATAAGCCCTAATGTGTCTTTTGGAGCAAAAATTAATATAAGACCCAGTCTTATTTTTGGGGAGACGTGGTAGCATCAGATCCTACAGGTTAAAGATTGAGTCCCACAAGACTGCCCCCCACCATGCTTCAGATGGCAACCCCAAGTTGGAGGACCCCAGGTTACCCCCAACTTCTGTCCAACATGACTACAAATTACAGGTCCCCATGACTTCCTCCCCTTGGTTTTTACTGTTTTTTAGAACAGCTCACAGAACTCAGTGAAACACTTGCAATTACCAGTTTATTAAAGGACATGATAAAGGATACAGATGAACAGCCAGATGAAGAGATACATAGGGCCGGGTCTGCGAGGGTTCCCAGCACAGGAGCTTCTGTTTCTATGGAGTTGAAGTATGTCACCCTTCAGGAATGTGGATGTGTTCACCACCTGGAAGCTCTCCGAACCCCATACTATTAAGATATTAAGGAAGTTTACCGATGTAGGCATGATCAATTATTAACTCCATCTCCAGCGCCTCTCCTTGGAGAATGGGAGATGGGACTGAAAATTCCAAGCTTCTAATCATGACTTGGTCTTTCCTGTGGCCAGCCCCTGCCCAGGGGCCCACCCAGGGTCACCTCATTAGAACAAATGACACTCCTATCCCCCAGGAAAAACCAAGAGATTTAGGAGATTCAGGAACTGGGATCAAAGACCAAATATTAAAACAAAAGATGCTTCTAGTGCCCTTATCACTTGGGAATTTACAAGGGTTTCAGAGCCTTGTGGCAGGAAATGGAGGAAGAACCATATATATATATATAAAACTTTAAAATTTCACAGCCTCACATGTAGGTACTTGAAAGTTATTTTTGAATGAATTAATTAATGTGTTTCTCCATTGGGATTATTTCCACATTTTTTTAAAGTACCATCTGCTCTCAGCAAAGACACTCAGAATTATTAGACTATCTTCAAATCCTTTAATAAGCAAATGAGACTAAGTAGAAAATAAGAGTAACACTTTTATGTGAGATTTTTCCACCTATTTCTCATTAGTTCTATTCTTTTATTTTTCTTGCCCTGGAACTATAGACAATTTTAATAGTTGTAATTAGGGCATAAAAGCCATGAAATCTTTTTAAACATTTTATTTAGAAATAGATTACTTTTAAATATCTGTATTTCTTTCTTTCTTTCTTTTCTTTTCTTTTTTTTTTTTTGTCTGCAGTAAAAATAGTCTTATAAAATAGGTTATATAATCTATGTTTATTGTTAAAAAAAAATCAAGGAATGATTGAAAGTATGATGAAGAAAGTAAAAATTGCTTGAAAAGCCAGACAAGTCAAATAGTCACAATTAACATTAACATTCTATGGAACGACCACTTTCTCATTATGCAATGTTCCTTTTTATTTCTAATAATGATTCTTGCTTTGAAGTCTACTCTTTCTGTTTTTAGTACAAATACTGCCAGCTTTCTTCTAGTTAATGTGTGCATGATATTTCTTTAGCATCCTTCTACTTTCAACTTTCTTGTGTTCTTATATTTGTAATTTCTTGTAAGCATCACATAATAAGTAGTATCTTTTACTTGGAATATTTAGTCCATTTACATTTATATTTAATTGCTGATATAGTTGAGTTTATATCTACCAAGTTACCATTTATTTTCTCTTTAATCCACCTGTTTAGGTTCCTTTTTCTCTCTTTCATTGCTCTTTTGGAATTTTGGATTAATATCTACTTCTTGTTATTCATTTATCTCTATTAACTTACTAGACATATATTCTTTTATTGATTGTATAGTGATTACTCTAGAGATTTCAACATTCATCCTTTACTTACTACAGTTTAATGCAATATATTAGAACAAATAACCTGATATTACTTTAAACAATAACCTGATACTGATATAACATTAGAAGATTTTACCTCCATTTTACGCCATTATTATTCTGATACATGTTTCTATGGGTATCTTATCTTAATCCTCACTCAATACATTTCTATTGTACAGTCAATATCCATTTATATTTACCTGCATATTTACCCTTTCCACTGTCTTTCATTTCTTTCTGCCTATCTGTTTTCCATTTGGGAATATTTTTCTTATGTCTGAAGAACTCTCTTTAGTATTTCTTTTAATGCCCGTGTGCTGGAAATAAATTTTCATAGTTTTCATTTTTTTACAATTTCTTTATTGCATCTTTGTTTCTGAAGATTATTTTTACTGATTATAGGATTTCTTTCAGCACTTCAAAGATGTGATTTCAATGTTTTATAGCTTCCATTCTTTCTGTTAAAAAGAAAGTCATCCGTCTTACTGGTTTTCCTTTGGTAATTATTTGTTTTATTCTTTAAATGATTTTTTAAATATTTTTAAATTGTGGTAACCTACACATAATATAAAATTTACAGTCGGAACCATCCTTAAGTGTATGGTTCAATGGCATTAAATACATTCACATTTTTGTGCAACCATCCCTAACATCCATTTTTATAACTCTTCGTCTTGCAAAACTGAAGCTCTGTACCCATTAAAAAACAACTTCTCGTTCTTCTTCCCCCCCAGCCCCTGCCAGCCACCGTTTTACTTTCTGTCTCTGAATGAGGGACTTCATATAAGTAGAATCATATAGTATTTGTCCTTTTGTGATTGGCTTATTTTTCTTAGCATAATTTCCTTCAGTTTCATGTGTATTGTAGCATATGTCAGAATTCCCTTCCTTTTAAGGATGAATAATAATTCATTTTATACATGAATTTTGTTTATTAATCTTGATGGACACTTGGTTTGCTTCCACCTTTTAGCTATTGTGAATAATGCTGGTATGAACATGGGTATACAAATATTTCTTTGAATCTCTGATTTCAATTCTTTTGGGTATATCTCCAGACATTGATATGTTGAATTATATAATAATTTCATTTTTAATGTTTTAAGAAGCTGCCATACTATTTTCCATAGCTGCTACACCATTTTACATTTCCATGAACAGTGTACAAGCAAACTAAATTTTCCATATCCTAGCCAACAAAGTTTTGTGAAAGTGAAAATGGCATAAGTGAACTTTCAGAAAGTGGAGGATACCTATATGTGCCTAGATGTGGTTTGCTTTCAAGTCATTTTGCTTAGAGTTTGCTGATATTCTTAAAATTCTGGGTTAAAGCCTTTCATCAATATTGAATCATTCCTTGCCATCTTTTTGAATACTGTTTTAATCCCCTACTTTCGAGGACTTCAGCTATATATATATATATATATATATTAGATTTTTTTACTATGTCCCATATTTCTCTTAAATTCTATCCTTTGTTTCATATTATTTTTCTTGTTTACATTAATTGAATATTCTCTAGTGATATGCCTTATAGTTCACTAGTCCAATTTCTAACCTGATTTTAAATTCATTTATTGAGTTCTGAATTTTAGATATTATAGTTTTCAATTTTGTAATATTTATTTGATACTTTTTATATATTCTAATTATCTGGTGAAATCCTATTTAATCTGATCTATTTGTTCACCTTTTCCATTATTTTCTTAAACATATCAGTAGCTGTTTAAAGGCCTTGTCTGACAACTCTAGTATCTTGTTAATGTTTTAAGAAACTGCCATACTATCTTCCATAGCTGCTGCGTATGCATTGGTTTTTAGTATGTGTTTATTCCCTTATATTTTGGTCATTGTCTCTTGCAGTAATGTTTTTATTAAATGCCAGATATTGAATACATAGAATTTTAGAATTAGGTGATGATATTGAGGCAAATAAGGTAGAAAAAGTGTTCTACCTAATTCAGGGAATGAGATGAGTAGAGGTTGGGTGACTCAGTCTATCTCTGGTTATCCCCTCTTTCTAAAGTGTAGCCCTCTAGGATTTTCACCTCAAATCTTGGTGGTTTCACCATGATCCTTCCCCCTCTTGAGTCTGTCGGTGAGGCAAGACATTCTTCCATGTGTTTCAGAGGTTTTTAGCTAAAACACTGGTTTTCTATGTCATGAAGCAGCAAAATACAGTAAATGACTCAAAGGAAAGATCGGTACACATCTGAGCTTCCTCAATTCTTCAATTTTTACTTCAAGCTCAATGAATCAGAATACGGAGAACTAGGAAATGTCAATATCAGCTAGGAGGCTATTTCTCTTTTGAGATGAGAAATCTTACAGGCATATATTTGTGAATGGCTGAGAGACTTACAAAAATTGCACAATTGTGTAGTTACTGAATTTTTGTAAATACAATTATTTCAATATAAAATGGGGACTTGCTGTTTTAAAATAAATCCTCTTCAACTGTTATTACAAATAATTATCCATTCATTTATTTGGCTTCTTTAAAATGTAATAAGTCTGTGCTACTACCAAACAAAACAAATAAACAAACAAACAAAACTAATCCCAAACTACCTCCAAGTGCTCAAATACATATCCTGAGAGTGCATCAGTAATTGTGTTTACTAGACAGTCAGCGAGAAATCAAAAATAGTATATATTTTCCATGAAGAATAACCTAAAATTTATAACCAATGTGTATAGGTTACAAGCTGCATCTCTATGGACAGAAATTCAAAATCTAAAGAATGAAATGAATGACGCAATTCTTCAGATTTTATAATGTCAGTATGCAACTTTGGTGTCTAAAGGTTATAAATATTATGAGAAGAAAGAAAGTTGTTGAGCCACAAAGTAGTGATCATATGCTAAGGAAGCCAGAGATAAGCAAGGAAGTTGACACACCGGGTACTTGACTCTTAGGGCCGTGATGAGCAGAGAGAGAGATGACTGCCAGCTGCTCACTGCAGGCTTCTGGCCAGACCTGTGCTGCTTTGGGTGTCTCCATATGAGCCAGCAACCTGGCTTCTGTGCCCTGAAGTGTTGCCAGGTGAATGAGTTCCTGATGCTGCCATGTCTGTCTGACTTAATTCCTAAATTATCTGTGCAGAACAAAGAACCCAGTTCCTACCCGCCGTCTGGTTGAGGACTTTGAAGCTGGAATTTAGGAATTGAGTTTTGTTGTTTAAACCATAGCTGAAACTATAAACCTGGAGAGGAAAGGATGAAGGGAAGAAAACTGACATTTATTAACTTTTGTGTAGTTTTACATTTATACACCCATTTTCTCACGTAGCCTTCATGATACCTCTATAAGAGGGATGAGAAACTAAGCAGCAGAGAAGTTAGTTAAGTAACTTTTCATTACTAAGGGGAAAAACCAGTATTACAACCTATTTCTATGTGACTTGTAAGACCACTCTCTTTCTACTGTATTGCCAGGACGAAAGAGTTTGCATGTGAGACATTAGATCAAGAGACCATCATAAAATGTTACCACTATCATGAAACTCTGTTATAGAGTCATAGCTTCATGCAATAGAAATGGAACTTCTTAAAGCAACAACAAAGGACCAATGGCAATAGCAGCCAATATTTATGCTTTGAATGTGATGCCTCTGGCCGGAGTATAAAGGGTACATTAGTGGGAGGTAGGAAAATGGCTATCTGGAACAGCCATGGAAAAATTCAGGGAACAATACCAAGTGGGCTTTTTTTTTTATCATAGGACAGAGATCTGAGCGCCTAAGGATGTGGATTCAGGAGCTTTCTCCAGGAAAAGGGGAACTAAAACCAAGAGTGTAAATAAGATTTCCCAAGAAAAAAATGCAAAGCCAAGTCAGAAGAGAACCAAAAACAAAACTTGGATTAATAAAACAAACAAACGAAGAACTCATTTAGAGAGGTAGAAAGAAATGAATTTACAGAAGCAAAAGAGGAAAAAGGTGCTCAAAAAAAAATGCTCAGCAGAGTTAAATAAAAACTGCAAAGAATTCTAAAAGTTAATGGTATCTGGTAGTGAAGATATCGTAGGGGACCTGTGGGAGAACTTCACAACAGTGTAGATTAAGGAATAGAGTGTGTCCTGAGGTAAAGTTCCTTGGAAACAGGCTCTGAGATAAAGAGAATTATTGGGAGTGGCAGGTAGAGAGAGAAATTAAACTGTGATGAGGTTACAACAGAAGCCTTTGTAGAGCCTAGGGATAGCCCTGGAGCTGGGAAAACCTTTCAGATTTATGCCACAGTGAAGCAAGGTGGCTGGGCTTTTAAACCAGCATCAACCAGTCATTGGAGGAGTGTAATGTGGACAAGTCGACCTCCAGTAAAAGCAGTGCCGAGAGGGATGCACCTATGAGCCATTAACAGGCATCCTTCCAGCAGCTAAAAAAATGAATGGTTCCTTCCTGTAAGGGATGTGGGCTGGAGAGTGCCTCACAGCATCCCAGGAGAGAGTGGGGAAAATGAATGTGCAGGGCTAGGCTACTATTTTAAATACTTTGCTATAAGGGGTTTTATTATTGCAGCCACTAATTTTCTCTTCCAAATCCAGCCCCCTCCCCAGCTATCTTCTTGCCAGCTAACTCCTTTACTGCCAGATTTTCTTCTTAGAAAAATGCTTCATTTACTAATAAGACCTCCAATTAAGTAGCTCTCTTTCCCTTGACTGTCCTTTATGAATTGTTACTCTTAACCTATCTGTACCATAAGGATGGATACAAGCCTAAGTGGATTCCTATAGCCACCCACATTAATATGTGTTATGTGAAAAACAAGCATATTTTACAGAATTGCTTTTTCTGTATCAATTGCCATTAGAAAAGAAGCTTCCTAGGGGAACGCTAAGTTAAGGAATTTAAAAATTACAAACCGAGACTTGCTGTATCATGGTGAGGCTTTGATTGCAATGAATAGTCTCATTTCACATATTTCATGTGGGGCTTTACATTTTCTTAGAAGATGCTAAATAAGCAGATTGAACAATTATAAATATAAAATCTTACCATAATAACATGCTCATGAATATAGAAAAAAAGTTAAATAAAGGCTGTTAATCATTTTGGTGATTATTAATTTATGGCAACTCTGAGTGTAGGGGTAGTGTCAAAATAGTCCCCAGGAGGGATTTCAGTGGACACGTTTTTACTTCTTAGGGCAACTGCAATGATCACCTTGCATCCTTATGATCACTGTATGTGCTTAATGCAATATCAAGTCTCTTGCCTGGAATACGTAAATACTGGCAGTTTCATTCCTTTTTTTCAGAATAGATGGAACAATACTTTTATTTCTCTTTTTAAATTATAAATAGAATAGTTTAATATTTAAGATGTATTGGTAGATTTTTTTTGTGGGAAACTGAAGTTCTAATATATTAAATCCCCATTTAACCATAAAAATACCCCCCCACATACACATAAAAACTAACAAACAAACAAACAAGAAAACGTGTATAGCTTTATGTTCTAACTAGAGTTCTAACTAGAGACTCCTTGAAAAAAAGGTAGATTTGTTCTTGCTTTGAAAATACCATATAAACATTAAAAAACAATCCATCCCATCTGTCAAATTGCCTGGAGAATGCTTTTAACAAGGAACGAAGCTACATTAAAGGCCATCAAATATGCAGCAAGGGAAGGAAGGATAAAGCTATCCTGCCGTTCATTGGCATCTCCTACTGTGCAGTGTTCTCCTTGTGAACAAGACAGATTGGGTAGTTATTACTACTACATCAAAATATCTGCCATTGTGGGAAATAAGAGAATTAGAAAGAGAACACTGGACTCCAAATTTCAGTTCCTTCCATGATTATTAGCCAAGAAAATGTGAAAATTAATGACATTTCCTTTCATTTTAAGGGAACGGATCAACTTTTCTACTAAGAAAAAGAAATCCACTAATTTTATTTGCAGCCAAGGAGACTTCAACTCCATTAATATTATTACCCATCTGGCAAATGAGAGAAGGGGACTTTGACTTAACAGTTTTGCAGCTATGCCTAGAGGAAAGGAACACATTACAAAAGAGTATGCTTATAAGCTTGATATTGACAATTGTATAAATGTATTACTATTTTACCAAAATTTGGAAACAGCCAAGAAAATAAGACTCATTTGGAGGATGCTAACAAAAGACTAAACTGCACCTAATGTAAGCTTCTGAATAAAAGAGATAAGACAAATCATCGAGACAGCCTTTTCCAAAGTAGATTGTTGCTTGGATTGTAATTTTGAAAGGTGTTCACTTTGCTATCAAATAACAAATTGGAAAACTGTTATTTGGAACAAAATTTTCAATGCTAAACTTATTGAAAGTGGTCTCTATCTGCGAATGTCAGCAAATCTGTCCAAGGATTGTCTGTTGATGCATTTTGAGGACAAAAGAATAACATGATGTTTGAACAGTTTATAAGCACTTATGAAATAGGAGTGACACTATTAGAAGATTTTGCTTGTTATTAAGAAAGTATTATTTGGTATTTCCAGATGAAATGTGAAATGTCCTCTATATGTCCCTGATTTTCTCCCTTTATACGAAAACAATGACATTTTTAGAGCTAACTAGATAATTTACTTAAGAACAGTAGACAAAGTATTTTACTTTATTTCTTTATACATACTATGGAACTATTCTTCAAACCATCTAATGCCTAGGAAATGTAATAAAATAACAAAGCAGTCACTCAATAAAAATATATTACATTGCAAAAATAATCCAATTTAGTAGTAATAATAATCAGCTGATTTTAAAAATGCTGAGTATCTTTAAAAAGGTTTTGAACATAACCAAGAAAAATGTTTGTTTGTTTTTTGTTTTTTAAAATACAGGAAACATTTAACACTATGGCAGAAAAACTAATTTTTAAAAGGCTTTTTAATGTTTTGAAAAGTTGGACATTGTTATACAATCTAGTGAAAAATAGAAACATACATAGCCAATCATCCAAAAGAAGATTGCACAATTATAACTAAAATATGCAATCACTGAGAAATTCCAAAAGTTTTAGTCAATTAAAAAGACGTATACCTAAAAACTTAGAAATAATGAATCTAAATATCTTGTCCAAATTTAGGAAATATAAAACAGTAATTATTTTAAAGTTCTGTATGTTAAAATTCTGTTGTGAAGGAATGAAACAAAGATTGTTTCATATTGACAGAGACATAAACTAGAGAAAAATTAGATTTAAGTAAATGTAATAATGGACCCCTTCCTCCCCTGCCATTGAAGAAGATATAGAGTGTTTCTACAATGCTCAGTTGGGATTAAGATATACTTGCAGTATTTCGAATCTAAATTTCTTTTTTTTTCTTTTAGTCCTTGATTCCTTTATTTATTTATTTATTTTTTATTAGTTTCAGGTGCACAAGACAGAGCAAAACTTAGATATTTATCATTTATATCCCTCACACTGTGTGAACCCCCCTCCCCCCATCCACTATCCCTCTGTACGTTCCCCAAATTAATTTTCAAAACCCCGTGGCCATCTTGTGGTTACCGACTATTTTCTAAACCTCTCACCTTCCCCTTATCCCCACCACCCCGCCCCTCTAGCAACCCTCAGTTTTTCCTCCATGTTTCTAAAACTGTCTCTGATTAGTTCATTCACTTATTCTTTTCTTTAGATCGAATCTAAATTTTGACAAAATGAAAAACATAGTTGGCTCTATCTCCTTTTTATAAAAAAAAAATATTTCTTCTTGTACTCAAAAATGAGATGTGAATGAAAACTGGGGTATAACCAACATGTTCCTTTGAATATAAATGTTTGCCAAAATGTACGTCTGTAGAGTAGATATAAAGCATTTTTATGGTTAGTAGGACCTCCATACATTCCTGAGACAGTGGGAGTTAGTCAATGGCTCAGGATCCATTGTTCCAGAGGCTCTGTACCAGCTAGATGTGAAAGGAATATCTAATTCCTAGGGAAGATGCCAGTGTAGGAAGAGATCTCGATGGGTTTTCATAGAAAAAAACAAAGAAAAAAATACGTTAAATATGTATTTTTTTATCTAAGACACAGTAAATTTAGGAAGTCATAGAAACAGGGACCAATGTACTCTATTTATACATGAGGACACTTAAAAATAAAAGGTGATTTGACTCAGATTATGTGGCTACTTAATGGCAGAACTGGGATTAGAATTCAAGTCTCCTGACTCTTAATCCAAAACGTGTTAATGGAATTCTGGCAAGATTCCTGATGGTACTTGATGTTCCCTGTTAGACATGCAATTAAGCTTATAATTGGTCCTTGTTCCACTTCTCTGTGAACATGCCTTTCTTCAGAGTCTATGAGAGGGCACATTATTCACCCAGGGACAGAGAAGAGAGTGTGAAAATTAAGTCAGTGAAGTAATTTTATTTAAGTCATCCAGAAAACAAGGATAATAACATGATTTGATTATTTGTCATTTTCTGCTCATGTTTCCTTATTTGCATTAAATGAGTACCTAATTCATCTATCTTAGGTACAAGTGACTACCAATGTATTTTGAATTTTATTTCTGAATAATGGTGGAAAATTGTTGTAAATTGCAGCCTCCCACAGCAATTCTTGCAGACTTCCCCTTCATTTTGGCATTAAGTGTCCTGCCCAACTTTTCTCTTCTTTAAGCCGTCAAAACATACTTTGCTAGTGCTAAGAAGCTCTTCCACTGATTTCTCAACATTGTACCTATTTTTATGCAAATAATGTCCTTGCTAAACTTGTAATTTTCTTCAAAGGCAGTTAGCTTTACTCTATCAGATTGTGCAGCTCTACAAGCAGGAGTTTTCCATCTCAGAAAGTATCCACCCTGCTTTCTATCACTGTTAATTTCCCTCATCTAGGACGTAACTCAGCTAGGCTTAGTGTTTTCTGGTGCTGTTTTAGGTGGTCACAAATAGGAGTTAGAGTTGGTGATGTGATTCAGTTCTTTGTAATAAGGTACACAGCAAAGTTAGAGCTTCACGTAAAATGGCATAAATAGCAGAGATTGAGGATGGGGGAGTCACATATGTCAAAAATCCAAGATCATGCTTAACTACTTTGTTTTATATATTTTTTTTAATTTATACTAAAACAAAACACAGTCATTGTAGAAAAGTTAAAAAATACATATAATCAAAATGAATAAAATTTAAAACATCCATAAACCATCAGAGATAACCCCTATTAAGTTTTGGGTACATTTATCTAAATATACTTACACACACATGCACACACACACACACACAAATACACACACACACACGAAAGGGACTAATTCTGAATCTTTTCTATGTTAAGGTTTTTTTGCTCTTAGCAATATATGACAAATATTTTCTCTCTTTAAATATAATCAGTTTCAAATTAAAAAAATAGTGATATGTGGATTTTACATTAATATTATCTATAAATGAGATTTATAGGAACCAGAGTAGAGTAATATAACCAATGTAAACATCTTATCATTATTTATCTATATCATTTTCAAAGGTAGCGTAGTATTCCATTATGAGTACATGCTATATTTATTTAACCAGTCCTCTATGACTATATTTTAAGTTATTCTAAATTTTCTTTGCTTTTTTAAGTAATCATGCATGGCTTTATACACATTCAATTCTGGATAGATTTTTAAGGTAGAATTACTGTTAAGTAAAATACCTGAATGATGGTTTTGAACTCTTCAATTCTTATCTTTTTTTACTTCCTAGTCCCATTGGTAATTCATTTTTATGCTTGAGGCAGATTTTTCTAAATTTTAATTTTAGGGCACTATAGACAAAATGTCTGATAATTTTCAAAAGTTGTGTGGATAAACAGCATCTATGGTAATATACAAAAAATTATAAAAACAATAAAAAATATTTTCTAAATTTTCAGAAATGTCTGTATCTATAAATAACTAAGAATAGGAAATGATAGCCCTTACATCCTTTTCCTAGATTCACCAATTGTCAACATTTACCCACATTAGCTTTAACTATCTATAAGTGGTAGACATCATGATACTTCGTCTTTCATTATTTCTCTCTATAGCTCCTAAAATAAAGACTGTCTTTTCTAGAACTAAAACACCCTTGTCAGGTCCAAGAAAATTTACAATTATTCCATAATATCATTCAATATTAGTCCATATTTAAATTTCCCCAATTATCCCTCAAATGACATTTACGACTGTTTTGTTTGGAATCCAATGTTCATGCATCGTGGTCATTACATCCCTTCAGTCTCACATCTGAAGTATCACATCAGAACACATATAATGTCAGTTTGTCCCATAATTGATGATATTAAATTTGACCACTTAGTTGAGGTTGTGCCAAACTGTGCCATTGTACATTTGTCCTTTGTAATTGGTAACTGATGTGTGGGTTTTGAAACTGTGAGAATATTCTAACTCCAACTTTTTACCCAATAGCTTTAGCAGCCATTGATGATCCTTGACTGAATTACCATTAGGGATTATAAAATGGGCGTAGTGTGTCATTGTTCTACATTGTATTGGTATTCTTTAAAGAAGTTCCCCTTTAGATCCCAGTCTCTCTCTCTTTCTCTCTCTCATTACTATAGACTCGTGGATTTATAATTCAAGTATATATATATTTTTTTAATTTAAGAAAAGCAATAGAAACTTAATTGTTAGTCTAGCCTGCTTTTGCTGTTAAAAATGCTCAAATTTGGTGCTTGGGAAAATGTATGAATTTAGTAATACTAACATCGCTTCATTATTTGTTTAAAATAATAATTTTACTGCTTTTCTGCAAGTCTGTGTGACATATGTTGAAATTATTTCACAATTTTTATTTTGAAAAATGACATTTGAAATTTTCAAGATTAAGCACTGCAGAAAAAGTATTATATAGCTTGCTTTTTAAATTCCCATAATGTTTGATTACTTTTTTGATCAGTTCACTAAAAATAGATAATTATTAATTTGTTCATTAACTCTACAGTGTTTAATATTTGAACATTTACTAAGTCACTTTGCTGTGTCTTCACTCCTTTGAGAGAAAAGGAACTTTATAATTACAAGTTTTTATTTTCAGTTTTAGTTTTCTTACACAAATAAAATGTGCTTAATACTTCCTCCATATTTGAATGTAACCCAATAGTATTTGAATAATAATGAGACATTTTAGATCATCAAAAGCTAATTTTAAAATATATTCCATCAGTGTTTTTGAATAAGTTATGATTCTCCTTCAGAGGAACAGAACATCTGAAAGATGAAAATTTGTATCTGGAAAGTTACCAGAAAATTTGGGTGAATTTTGATATGAAGGTCCATTCTCAGAGGGAGTGTGTGTAGACGGTACATACAGATTTTGTAGTTAAACCATTGTGTGTTTGAATCTTGGTGTGTTTACTGCTTTGGGACTTAGTTTCCTTGTCTATGTAAAGGGATTAAAGCTGCCAGCTCTTTCATCTTGTTGGGAGATTCATGGTAGGACTTCATCTAATTAATATTGCTACCATGATTATTACTATTACCATCGTTATCTTATATTGCTTTTGATGTTATCAGCCCTTGAACTGATTGGAGACAATCAAGTTGTAAACAAATGTCCTGAAAGTATGAGTCTGTTATATAAATGAGTTAAAGATGACCTCGTGTATTGGCTCCTATATTGTTTACTTCTTCTCAACAAGCTAGGACTGTCAGCTCAACACGTGCCAGAGCCATGCTTAAATTCTTACATATTCAATTGCTTTAAATAGAGCCCCCCAAAGCATAGGTTTTACCATTCGGAGCCTATCCGCTTTGTATACCCCACAACACTGCATCCAGTATATGCTAGCCATACACGAGACAAATCCTGTGGCCGGAAAAGAGCCCACAGGGCTGCTACCCTTCACAGCTCTCCTACACAGAGACCCCCCAGCTTGCTGCAAAGTAGCATCACCTAGACATAAAAGCCTCTTCTCCAAGTCACCTCCCCATGAAGGAGGTCCCCTTCTGGGTGGTAGTCCCACACCACCATCTCTTGATGGTCTCCCACAGTGAGGTACATCTTAGGACTCTTGCAAACCTTCCACATGCCACCCAGGAAAGCTGGTTGTGAAATTCTGAATTCTGCCGTCCTATGTTCCTCTCTTTCCCTTGATCAGCCCTGATAGCCTCAAATTTACCACAGTCTTGTACTGGAATTTCGGATCAAAGACTAAGAAGCTGAGGCTTTTCATAAATATTAGGCCAGGAATTTACTCTTTTGCTTTTTTTAACAGAGAAGGGAAAAGGAAGAAGGGGATTTTTGCTGCATTTATTTCACAACCTCGTCTCAGGGAATTTTATTGTGAGCTCACATTGTACTTGTCCAACAGAGAATCTAACTGTGTTTGGCAGAAACCACCTTATTTTATTTCAGAGGGCAAAATATCTGCTGTGGCTCTCTGAGAACTGTTTTGGGTGCCAAATGAGTGCTAAATTGCTTGAGGGGAGCCACCTTTATCTTACTGGGAACATAGAAGGAAAATGTACTGAATTCTAGTAAGGAATTTTGCATTGATTACGTCATTGAGTCCTGTTCAGAAGACATTATTTCTATTTTGTTGGGAAGGTAACTGAAATGATAGAGCTAGTAATTGGTAGAGGTGGAATTTAAATCTATATCTTATCATTTCATAGGCCATGTCCTTACCCTGTCATCATTCTGCGTTGGCTACTCCATGGCTTATACGGCTTATATAATCTGCAGCTAAGTATTTTATAGGATCTCTAATAATGATGAAACCTTACTTTAAAAAAAAATGTTTCCAGTTTTTACTTTTTTTTCTCTTCTATTGACAATTTACCTTATAAATTGAAACCTGGAACTATTTAAAACAAAATGCCTACTTTTAAAAAATTGCCTTTTATGTGTTTTTCTTATTATGCAAAATGTTAGTTTATCCGCTGCTGTATGAGTCAGTCTCTTAGAAATATTAAATAGTACCTCTTTGAGAGAGAGAGAGAGAGAGAGGCTGTTTTTATTCAAAAACAGCACACTGATGGATCTGTTAGTTATAAAAGGCAAGGCCCCTCCCCCTTCAGGGGTAGTTGATGTGAGAGAAATAAGACATAGAAAGAGCTAAACTGCTTTACTTAGTAAGTTATCAGGTATTATAAATTTAACTCTTGGCAGCTTGTAAAGAAAAAAAAAAACTTAACTGAACCCTGGAGACTCAGTAAAATGTAGAAAGGCAGGAGTAAGTTCTTGGAGGACTCTTAAGAGCTTAAAAACAAACAGGACGTAGCAAAAGATGGTCAAGTAAGAAATTCCTTACAGAGGGAAAACAGATTATAATTATGCCCCAAACAGCAGTTTTTAGGCTACTGGATATAATGCAAAATTCCTATATTGAACAATAAGAGGGTGTGAGAAACCTAACTAATAGCAAGACAACAGTATAGCCAGTGGTCACTATGGTAACCAGAGATGAAATGATGCTGATGGGAAAGAACACCGTTAAGATTAGGTGGAGGCCATAAAGAAAGAAGTCAAGTTGCTTTTTCCCATTTATTTCTTTCTGACTTTGAAAAGGAAAGATACAAGAATAGGCACTAGCTAGGAAATACCACAATATGAATTACATAGTTTTCCCTGGTCTTGGGGTTAGCAGAGGGCAGGCAGTGATAAGGATAGGGACGATAATTAAAGGTGTTAGTCATAGAAGGGGACAGCTATAGGCTTTACCTCCAGGAATATAGTAGAAGAAATGCTTCCAACCCACCCAGGATCAGGATGGCTTGCAGCCATGTTTCTACTGCCAATTCTGCTTAGCAGCTACATGATGGTTTAAACTGTACAGTCTCAAAACGGATACGACATAAGAGAGCACAAGATTAAAATAAGATTGGGAACACATTTTTATAAAGTTAATTGATTTGTGTTCATGTTTTTTCAATTGCTTTGAATATTTACATTTTTTATTATCATAGGGGAAGCAATCTGTTTACTGGTTAACTGGGCAATATATTGGTGATATGTGGAAGATAATTTACATCTCATTTAATTCAATGAGAGAGCTAGTTATTCAAGAAATAAGGTCATATTTTGCCAAAAACATTTTAATTTGTGTACAATGATGGCTATAAATCTGAATTTTCAAGATGTCAATCACCAGAGAAGAAACTGGCTGCCCGTTTATGCTATTAGATAAGGAACTATTATTAGGCAAACTGAATTCACTTGACAAGTTAACGGTAAAAAAATGGCCTTGTCATCTGTTGGTCAGAATCTGGTTTCATAACTACCCAGCTTTCACAGATATGAGCAACTTCAGAAAAGACCTCTAATATACAAAGGAACCAAGTGGGGAAAATAAATAAAACATGAGAGTTTATGTGCTCTACTGTATGATTGGTCAGTTTTCTAAATAGAAGGGGAAAAGAATACTGAATTATGATGTCTATATACACTAAGGATTGCTATACTAGTCTGCTAGGGCTACCACAACAAAATATCATAGCCTGGATGGCTTAAACAATAGAAATTTTACATTCTCACGGTTCTAGGGGCTGGGAGTCCAAGATAAATGTGCTGGCAGAGTTGGTTTCTCCTGAGGCTTCCCTCCTTGGCTTGTAGATGGCCACCTTCTCAGGGTCCTCACATGATCTTTTTTCTGTTTGCACATCCCTGGTGTCTCTTCCTCTTTTTATAAAGACATCAGTCCTATCAGATTAGGGACGTAATCCTTGTGACTTCATTCAACCTTAATTGCCTCTATAAAGACCCTCTGTTCAAATTCAGTCACATTGAAGATGTTGGGGGGGACACAATTCAATTCATAGCAATTGCCAACCCTCAAAACAGAGCAAGCTAGTAGAAGTATCTACTTATAGATTAACACAAGAAATATTTATTAAACATTCACTATGTGTCAGATACGGCACTAGACACTGGAGGAACTGCAGTGAGGAAAGGCAGACTTGGATGTTAGTCTGAAGATTAATGGGGAAGGGAGTCATTTAAACAATTTTATTACATTAGGTAAAAAGTGGTGGGTTCACTGAGCTATATAGGGGCATGTAAAAGAGATTCCAAATCTAGTCTTTCCACATGAAAAATAGAAAACCCAGTTAAATATGAATTTCAATTTTTTTTCAGTATAAACATGTTCCAAATATTGCACGGGACATACTCATCTGTCCATTGTTTATCTGAATTTTATATGTATTTACTTTTTAAAATTAAGTTTATTGGGGTGACATTGGTTAGTATAATTACATAGGTTTCAAGTATACAATTCTATAATACATCATCTATATATTGCATTGTATTCACCACCCAAAGTCAGTTCTGTTTCCATCACCATGTATTTGACCTCCTTTACCCTCTTCTACCACCCCCACCTCCTTACCCGCTAGTAACCACTAAACTGTTGTCTGTGTCTATGAGGATTTTTCTTTGTTTTGTTTGTTTGTTACTTTCAGTTTTATATCCCATATATGAGTGAAATCATATTTAACTGGGCATCCTATTTTTTATTGTTGCTGTTTGTTCTGTTTTGTTTTGTTTTAGTTTGTTTGTTGTTTTTGTTTTGCTAAACCTGGCAACTCTATAATCCAATCCATAAGGATTAGGAAAACTCCAGAAAGGAGGTGACATGTCACCTGAGACCTGAGGGAATGAATTAAACCAGGAAAAGAATAGGAAACCAAAAGAAAAGGAAGAAGAAAAGAATCCTGCACAAAAGAAAGATGCTAAAGACCAGCAGTGAAGATAGAAATCACTAAAATGCAGAGTATATGAGAACCAGTGTTGAGAAGCAGACATTTGACAATGATGATCCACAAAATTAAAGAACAGAGGCAAGCATGGGGAGGAGATGGAAGGAATACCAAATGTTACTAGCCTCCAAAGTTTCTCAGTATAAAAGCAAACTAAAGGAGATATACCAGTTGTGACCAATCAATCACCGAGTTTGGGGAGTGTCACTCTAATTTATTTATTTACTTAATCTGTTACTTTGCTTACTTCTCTCATCTCTACCTCCTTTCTGACGGCACTTTCTCAAAACCTCCTGACTGTCAAATGCTTTTTCTGCATCTATTGATATGATCATATGATTTTTATTTTTCATTTTGTTAATGTGGTGTATCACATTAATTGATTTGCAGATGTTGAACCACCCTTGCATACCAGGAATGAATCCCAGTTGATCATGGTGTATGATCTTCTTAATGTATTGCTGAATTCTGTTCGCTAATATTTGAGTGAGGATTTTTGCATCTATGTTCATTAGGGATGACCTGTAGTTTTCTTTTTTTTGTAACGTCTTTGTCTGATTTAGGGATCAGGGTGATAATGGCCTCGTAAAAAGTGTTTGGCAGCCTTCCCTCCTTCTGGGCTTTTTGGAATAGTTTGAGGAGAATAGGTGATAATTCTTTTTTGAATGTTTTGTAAAATTCACATGTAAAGCCATCCAGTCCAGGGCTTTTGTTTGTTGGGAGCTTGTTGATTACTGATTCAATTTCTCTGGTGGTAATCAGTCTATTCAGGTTTTCCATTTCTTCTTGAGTTAGCTTTGAAAGGTATGTTTCTAGGAATCTAAAAAAAAAAAAAGAATAAGTGAATGAACTAATCAGAAACAGTCTCAGAGACATAGAGGAAAAACTGAGGGTTGCTAGATAGGAGGGGGTGGGGATAAGGGAGAAGGTGAGAGGATTAGAAAGCACAATTGGTAACCACAAGATTGCCACGGATATATGAAAGTCATTTTGGGGAATAATCAATAATGTTGTAAAGATTTTGTAGGGTATCCGATGGACACTTGTCTCATTAGGGAGACCATCTCAAGGATGATGTAGATGCCTGATCACTGCACTGTACACCTGAAGCTGAAGCTGAACAATAATGAATGTCAACTATAATTTTATATATATTTATATATATAACTATAGATAGATAGATATAGATATAGATATATAGTTACAAGAAACAGAGTACAGCATTAGGAATAGAGACAGGTGGAAATGTAATGGCTGTATGTGATGTCAGAGGGGTAGTAGATGGGGCGGGGGGATTAATCACTGTGTGAGGGGTATAAATGATAAATGTCTAACTATTGCATTGTTTTCTACACCTGAAACTAATTTTAAAAAAAGAATAAAACAAAAAAGAAACCCTCCTGATTGGTTTCCCAGCCTTCTTCAAACTATTCTTCACTGAGCAGCAAGATACAAAACAGATCTGATCAGATCTTCCCCACACCGAGAACTCTCAGGACATTTCAAGATGAACTTCTATCTTGTTTAAGCCAGTACAAATTATTCAGAAAGTGATGCTAAGATTTAAGAAGCTGATGGAGATTTTAAGATAATTTTTAAAAAGCAAGATTGGAAATATAAAATCTATAAGTATGTGTATGTGTGTGTATGTATTTATGCAAGTTTTGTGACATAAAAACTCCAAAGGAAAACTGCCTAAAATCCTTACAGATTCTAAATCATTTAAAGCACAGCAGAGCTATGTATATGAAATAATTAGAATGATACATCATTACTTTTGGTAAAGATTTGAGTAATTCCATTCAAAAATTATTATTTTCTATTTGAAAAACTGAGCATCAAATAGTGTAAGATACTTACTAGTGAGCATCAGAATTAAAATTAGAATGAAGGTTTCCTGGTATCTTAATATCATATACTTGTACTTTTATCATGCTGCTTTGTATAAATTATATATAAACACCTAATAGAATATTTCCAGTGAAAAGATTTCCAAGCAAATAGTAATTTTAGCGGCCAATATTTTTTATGAGTAAAATAATTTTATATTACCTTATGAATTTAATTTGGATGTGTTTAGTGTCCAGATTATATGGTCATTAGGTTTTGTTTTGTTTGTGTGTTTGTGTGTGTGTGTGTGTGTGTGTGTGTTATGTATGTGTGTGTGTGTTTACATATTGTGAAATATCTCAGCAATAGCTATGAATAATTTTAGGATATGAGACCCATTTATTTAATAATGTTTACCCAATTCTATATTAGGTGGTCAGTCATTCTCAGATTAAAACAGAAAAACAGTGACTATTATTTCACAAAGATATGCCATAGACCTTAATTATTTTAAATTTTGGTGATTGACAATATAATTACATTAGTGCTTTTAATTTTGTCAAATATTTTGTTGTTCACAGAGCATAACTGTGATGCATAAGTGACAAAGAATTTTTAAAGTTTAATGTGTATTATTTTGTACCTGAAGCAAAGTAGCATTCTATTGTTAAAGACAGCAGAGTTAGTGTCTGGTTTGTTTATAACCTGCTAGCAAGTTATTTAGAACATAAATATTACTATAAAAGACATTTCATAAGAAAGAGGATTCATCATTTAGATGTCGCCTATATGTAATGTCTAGTAAAGCATGAAAGTGCTATTACTTTTCTTTCTGGCAAAATTTTAAAAGACATCTAAATTGTCAGCTTGCTAGGAAGGGATAGAATTGTCAGCTTGCTAGTGAAGAATTCTGGAATCGTCTGTCTCGTTTAGGGTTGTAGTCATGATGATTCCTCGGAATGAGCTTTGACAATTTACCACAATAAATGTTAGAAAGTGCTCTAAGGATAAACGAAGAGTAACTTACATTCTGAGGAAGTTGGAAGGATTCATAGAGGGCATGACATTTGAGCTGTTTTGAGGATGAACGATTAAGATTTCTTCAAGTTAAAAGAAGAATGAACATTCCTGGCAGAAAAATGCATTGGACAATGCATAGAAAAATGCAGAGGCATTGTGAATATGTGTTGGGTGGAAGAAGTTGACAACATTTATAGAGTAGGCTATGTGGAAACCAACTAGAAAGCTATTTCAGCTGTCAAGGGAAGAGAAGGCAACATCATCCAGCATTCCAGCAATGATTACACAGAGGAGGGGCCACATTGGAAAATCTGACTCATTCGTGACATTGAAAGTGGAAAATTATAGAAAATATAGAGTAGGAGATGGTTCCCAAGGCTTAGCTTAGGAGACTGAACGAGTTGTCAGTTCATTAACTGAAAGATGGCGGTACATTTTGAAGGCAGGATTTGGGGGAGCAAATAATGAGAGGATGCAGTAAACATTGTTATCAGTTTAAAGAACAGTAAAAGTAGTAGTCAATAAGAAAGTCTATACAGGGGAAGAAATTCACTGAGGAAATTAATCTAGTGAGGCTTACTTGAAGTATACATTTTTATCAAGAAAAAAAGGGTTTTGCCTCTTACTCTGATATTGAGGTTAAATGATTGTACATATTTACTCTATTTCTACATAAAAGTAGAAAATGTCTAAAAAATATGATAACATATTCTTAAATTTCTATACTCTGACCAATTATATCTGTTATAATGTTTACAAAGCAGATTACCAAATCTCATGGTAACTCTGAGACAAGCAGGAAAATTTAATTATTCTAAATATGTTCTTTTTACTATAATTGGGGAAAAAAATTTTAAAATATAAATAAACCACTTAACCTAAGAAGTGAAAGGATTACTCTAATTATATGGTATAGTCACTTATCTCAAAATATCCATCTATCCCCCTACTTTGACACTGCACCCTCTCAACCTCAACACTCAGATACACGCGCACACACACACAAGCACAGTGCAGATAAACCCATTTAATGAATTCTTTTCTAGTTTCCTTAAAAACTAAACAGATGGTCCAGGAGAATGATGAAATTATGTTACTTTTCTGCTTCAGATTAGATTTGGTCCTTGGTTCAGAGCCAGTCTAGGTAGACAGTTTTTGCTACTTTATAAGAAAACAGGTACGTTTTTGTCTTCATTGATGTCCATTTCTGTACCTTATTTTGTTCTACATTTATCTAGAAAATGTGAAATAGAAAGAAGATTTGTTCTGACAGCATCTGTATGTTAATCTCACTGTAATTGCTAGAGGTGGATTGAGTTCTAACTGGGTTCATGGAAGAAAGTAAAACTTTGAATTTATATTACTAGGAGTTATTTGGTCTGTGGCATCCTGCATCAGTGAGAAAAATAAATATTTGTTATCTAGGGCTTGGTGCAAAATTTCAAGGTCAGTCAACATAAGTGCTATCAAGAGGCATTTCCATTTGAAAGGGTTCATTAGTGACAAAGGAGAAAAAATCTTAGAAATATTTTCTCTCCATTTATTCATATTATTGTAAATATCACTTCCCTGAAAACACAAAGCCAAATGAGGGCTTAAATTCTATTACCCCTTAACATATAAAGCTATACCCTTTATGTAATCATTTACGTGATTCTCTTTAATGGACCACCTGCTCGAAATCAAACCATGGCCACTAGTAAAGTTCCAAAAATATCTGCATTATTCACACATTATGCTGGCACTATACCTGAAAATGAGTCTAATTATCTGAACGAGACTATTCCTACATTATATAACTATAAAATTAGAAAACTTTGGGAATTGTATAAGCTCTTGTCTGAGAAGGGAGAAGAGAGTTTCCAAAGATGATGTGTAAAAGCAGTGATTGGTGAAAAATGTAGTGTTTCCTATTTGTAAGCCCTTCAGTTAAGTCCATTCAACAAAGTGGTTTTGTAAGCATAAATCAAGGGAGGGACAAATAAAGGAAAAAAAATTAAAACACCTTATATTATATTTTGCTCTATCAAACTGACAGAGATTGAAAATAAACTGATAACATCTGCTGGCAATGGTGAAAGGAAATGGATAGTTATATATAATACTCTGGTCAGTATTATTTAATACAAATAATTGAGCAATTTTGCAATATTTATCAAGAAGAATAAAAGTGTTCTAGTCCTTTTCACACAATAAATGCACAAGAACTTACATTTGAGGTTGTTTATCAAGGCATTAATTACAATTTGGAAAAATACTGAACTGTATAAATTTCTAGAATAAGAAAAAGATTGGTCAAATATTTTGGTAGACATATTCACAACAGAATATTTCATAGTCTTCAAAAAGAATGTTTTAAGGAATGTTTAATGATATAAAAAATGTTCACAATATAATGCTAAGTAGAAAAGCGTGACAAAAAACAATATAGTTAATCTTAATAATATATGTGTATGTTGCATGTGTGTATGTGTGTTAGGGGGGGAGGGAGTTTGGGTTTGTATGTACTCTGTTTCCCCAAAAAATAAGACCTAGCTGGACAATCAACTCTAATGTGTCTTTTGGAGCAAAAATAAATATAAGACATAGTGTTACTTTATTATATTATATTATATTATATTATATTATATTATATTATATTATATTATATTATATCATAGACCCAGTCTTCTACTATAGTAGAATAAGACCGGGTCTTATATTAATTTTTGCTCCAAAAGATGCATTAGAGCTGATTGTCAGCTAGGTCTTATTTTTGAGGAAACATGGTACGTACTTGGAGTGCAACCTTGAATGATAAGAAATAGTCCATTGTGTTAATAGTGCTTTATATTTGGATGATAGTAGTATGTTGAATTTTATTTTCTTATACCTTTCTATATTTTCCAAATGCTTCATAATAAATATACATTACCTTTATATTATGAAGAAAACAAGTGGAATTTTAAATAGCAAAATTTCAAGTGAGCAGAATTATATATCCAAAATCTCTAAACAGTTCTTCTTTCTTTCTTACTCTTATTTTTTTTTTTTCTGTGCCAGTATAATAATGTTCATTAGAAAAGTATCACTCAGGTATATTTCATGTGATTGAATGGTTAATAGTGTACTTTCTAAAGTAATACAATTTCTACTTTTATCCTCTCTCAAATGTTTTTCAATTTACTTCTATTATCAATTTAGGATGTCCATATTAACATATAATACTCTCTCTTTTCTGTTAGAACTGCTTCTTCTAAACAAGATATGCCCGTCATTTCTGTATGGTAACGATCATACCAATTTTTCAAGATACTTCTGAAATACTTATGTAACTATTTGGGTTCAATTTTTAGGTTCAAGTAGTTTATTATATTCACTATGCATATTGATTCAAGACATTCAGTCATTTATTTTCCTGGATGTCTGTTTCTGAGGAATGGGTAACCTATCCGTTCTGTTCTTTCTGTGATGTCACATACTTTTCTTCAGAGTATCTAATTATATACTTTTGTTGGGCAATTTTACTTATATGTGAAATTGCAGTTTTAAGTCTTTTTCAACAGGTTAGTGAATCTAAGGCAAAACAAAGTTTCTATTTTTGCCTCTAATGCAACATTTCTCTGTATAAAAAAGAATTTCACATTGCATATCTGTCTTGGATTAGGAATACAAATAAAAGAGAGACCTCATGGTCTAATTAAGAATCATTCTACCTCAAGAGATTGACAAGGAAACAACTGTAATAAATTTATGCCATATTGGGCCCTTGTCATTTCTGTATGGTAACAGAAATTTACTGGAGAAGACACACCTAACTTTTGGTTGGAAGCTAAAGAGGAGGTTGTATTAATTTACAAGGGCTGCAACCATAACAAAGTACAAACTGGATGGCTTAAGCAGAAATTCATTGTTTCATAAGTTTGGAGGCTGGAAGTACAAAAATCAAGTATTATCAGGTTCGGACCCTTTTGAGGACTATGAGAGAAGGATCTGTTCCAAAACTCTCTCCTGGGCTTGTAGGTGGGTATCATCTCCATGTTTCCACATCATCCCTCTATGTGCATCT
The DNA here is from genome assembly GCF_036562045.2 of Rhinolophus sinicus. NCBI lineage: Eukaryota > Metazoa > Chordata > Mammalia > Chiroptera > Rhinolophidae > Rhinolophus > Rhinolophus sinicus. The sequence continues at coordinate 35,880,468 of NC_133756.1, forward strand.
CTTTTCATATGGCCTTCTTTTTATAAAAATACCTCTATGACCTCCTCTTAACTAGTAATTACATCTGCAACAAACCTATTTCTAAATATGGCCACATTCTGAGGTCCTGAAAATCGAGGCTTCAACACATGAATTTGAAAAGACCCTGGGATAATAGAGGAAAATATTTCTACAGGGATAATCTTTAAATTTAATTGAAAATGATAAGGAAGAGTAATCTGGAAGGGATGAACAGGCAAGAAGGTTTAGGAAAAGAAATAGATAATGCAAAGGCCCCAAATCATGAAAGGTAAGGTGTGAGTGTGGTGGGGAGAGGAGATTAAAACCATGGCAGCTGCTTACATACCTGGCTGTGCAACCCTAAGGGGTTGGTAGTGAGGGTCGCAGGGAGCCAGTGAAGAATTGTACACATATTCTCACACAGATGTGAATTTGGGAAACGGTTGTTGTGGTAGTGCTGTGATCTTTTTGAGGTGCATTCTGTCCTCCAACGGGACCCCATCACTTAGACATGGTCTTTTCATTTAAAAGCTCATCTGCTTTCTTGAAATCATTTCCAATTCTCTTTGCAAAACTTTGACTCCTGATTGTAGTCTCTTCATTCTCTCAACTCCTGTTGCCTTTCATTATTGTTTAAAGAATTTAATCCAGGAAGAATTTAAACTGAAAAAAATCCATATATGGCATTCATTACTTATAAGGTAAATAAAGATATGTATTTAAATACTCAGAATATTTTACATTGTTGTTTGAAATTGGACTTTTAATCTCACATTGTAGACTAACAATGAAAACAAAATTCAGAATCATAACAAAATAGTTTGGTTTTAAAATGAGCCCTGATTGTGCCATTTTAAGCTTTCATAAACCTTTCATTTAACTGTTATTCTATCTAAGAGTGCATTCTCACATGCTTTTAACTTACTTGCAGCTTTAAACTTCTTAAATTAATTTCCCTTTTATTTTAACTCTTCTTTCAGCCTGAGGGTGACCAAGCAGGCTTGTATGTTTTATGAATCTCTTGAAATCTTTCCAATTATAAAGTAACTGCCTAGATTTATACCCAAAGCAACTTAATTTATTAAAAGATTATCACTACAATCCCTGTTTATTTAGTTTTTAAAAATTGCAGCATTTGCTCTAAGTATCCTGAACACACAAGTACCACCATCATTAGCATTAATTAAAATATTAATAAACATAGATACTTTCAGAAGTTATCTATTGTTAAGATTGAAAAATGAATATAGAGCAACATGAGGTGCCATTTAAAAATGCTTTCTCCGAGTTGTTTATATCAGATCGAAAACAGGTCTTTCATCACGTCTTGTGAAGGGCACCGTATTGACATTGTGTCACATCACAAAAGGCAAGGAGTCCCTGAGATGAGACAGCTCCGTGGAAAATGCTTTCTTACGAGCTCCTACTCAAATCTTTGAAAGAAGGTTTGGAGTGAAGTGTTTCACATAAAGTGGAACTTTTGACAGAATTAATATTAACCACCATGCACCCAAATTTTCATTAAATAAAATATTTGACTAACCTACGTCTAAATATACTATACACATCTCTGGCTTCTCAACACATCATGCTGAATAACTGATCTTTCTCTTAATAACACATTCATCATTAACATAAATCATTATGCTACAGTATAAAATATCTCAGGAGATATTGAGGTCTAAGACCACAATATGAGTAATTTATTTAAGGATGAGACGAGTGATTAGATAAGGTTCCAACCAAAACCTAAGATTCTATTAATTAAATAGCCTCTATCTGACTACTTCTGTTCCATTCTCTTATTCTGTATCTCTGTAAGCAAATCTTCAGATATTATTCCAGAAACTTATTACTTTAGGTTGTTACCTTATGAAAGTTAGATCTTTGAGAGTATCTTAATGCTTAGAAATTTGTTTCCTCATACTGCTCTTGGCTAAGGTTCACAACTTGCCTGAAAGCAAAGTTCTTTTTTTTTTTATTAAAGTTTATTGGGGTGACAATTGTTAGTAAAGTTACATAGGTTTCAGGTGTACTGTAAGAGTTTCTTACAGAATTGGAATTTTTTTCTGAACTTGGGCTATTTTAATCTTATCTTGAAGTCTGCTTTCTACTGTCCTCTATAGCTATATTTTCATATTTAAATAGATCAATAGATGAGAATTCCAAGAGGCGATGTGTGGAGAGAGAAGGACAGAAGTATTAAAAGATTGTTATTTACCTGTGTGATACAGTAAGGAGAGATTTTTGAGTAAGCTTGTATATGCCACTACTTAGTAGAAATCTTCTCTCAAGAGAATTTTTCCAGAATGATTCTATAATGCTTAGGTTGATGTTCTTTAGTTAGTTAAGATTATAGTAATAACGGTGATGAGGAGGAGGAAGACAAGGAAAATAGCATTATTTATAGTCTGGAACAGTTAAAGAAGACTTTAAAAAGGATTTGAGCTTCAATAAGTGATCCAAACTCAAATTCTATGGATTTTTTGTGAACACACACTGTGACTCATAGGCAATGACCTAAATAAATTAAAGAGTAAAACAGAATATTCTATTTATCATTCCAAGGTGTTCCAGTTTACAGATTTCTTTAACAGCAACTACTGTGATGTTTTAAGACCTGCAAACAAATATAATAACCAATGAATAAAAATCATTCCACATGGTTTAAAAGGATATTGTGGTTTTACCATAGATTGGCAGGATTGGTATAGATGAAGAAAATGGATAAAGGACTTTAAGTAGTGGGTGTGGTGTAAGCGAGAGCATGGAATTGGAAAAGTATGCTTTTGGAAATACTGGTAAAAGAGCTGAAAAGTTAGGCTGAAGAGAGTTTGAATGTCAAGCTAAAAAATGTCATAGATCAGCTTTCCCTAAAACGTGTGGTTCAGAATACTAATTCCTAATTACAATAATAAACTTTAACATTTTTAATCTTTTAAAAAAAGTGGTTAGGAAACACTGGTTTAAACAAAGATAAGCGTATTTCTTTATCACAAGACATCTCTGAGCTGTTAATATGCTAATGAGCACTGCTTTTTCTCAGAGGAAATGCAACTCAGGAACTTGGACTGGCAAATACGGCTATTGAAAATGTGGACTCAGTGAAGGGTCTAGAACTGGGGAATGGACGTGCATTTTAGTAGATTAGTCAAGATACTTAGTGTATGTGTTAATATATAAAATGGACACAAATCTAATATTTACTTTTATAGCAATTATAATAATATGCAATTATGGACTTATCTGTATAACTTTCTATTCAATGGTCATTCTCCCTCAGTATCCAGGTAATTTATTAGAGCATGGACCTGAGCTCTTACTCACTGGTGTTTTCCATTTATATAACCCAATAAGTACCTATCTAGCACATAGTAGACATTTATTAATATTTGTTGAATAAATGATGGTAAAGGAAAGATAACCTGGAAATAGTTTACTTCCATACAGTTATAGTTTGGTAGTACTACTACCAAATGATATGGGTCTAAACCAGATTGAATGGTAAAGAAAGAGGAAGATGTAAAATATTTAGTATACAAGTAAAGAAAGGAGCAGTAAAAGAAGAATTCAAGGTACAGAATTAAGAGAATTAAAACACAACTAATCAAAACAAGAAATCAAGGAGGAAGGCAGTGTCTAGTACAGAATAGAAGATTAGTAAATATTTCCAAGTTTTGCTTTAGACTTTTTGAGTTTTGTTTTAAGATAGGTAGCTCATTAAACAAAAAATAAATTAGGGGTGATGGTTTGTATTAGGAAACATTCATAGAAAGAGACTCTTGAAATCAGTAGATGAAAATTCTTGGGAAGAATGTGAATGGAGAGAACAGAAGCATCGCTGTTCTTAAAAGAAGTAACTTGTCTAAAAGCATAACTTAGAAGTATTTGATAAGCTTCTTTTTGGTACCAGGCACCACACTTACCTTCTTGATTTTTTGTTTTGATTGCTAATGTAATTATATCATCATTAAAGACTATTAGAATTTTGTCCTGATAATCCATTGATCTTTATCAAGACAAACTGATATCCACATATTGACAGCAAATCAAATCATGTATAACAATTGCAGGCTTCCAGATAATTGTAATTATAAGATGAAAACAAACCCATGAAATCTGAGTGTTTTTGAAATGTGATCATTTCAATGGTCAAAAAGCAAACAAAGCTTCAGATGCTCCACTTGGAGTCCTAGAATCAACATGCATGGTGTCTTGATAAGGGGGTTTCAGAGACGTACTGGAGGTTAGGTAATGGTTTTAAAGATGTTTCTTGAAGTAGGACATGGAGAGAGCTTGGCAGCTTTCCATATCCCTGTGGCACATTTAGTGAGGCAAATGGTTTCTCAGTGAATAAATTAGAAACATTTGTCATTTGAAAAATGTAAGACTGTGCCAACTAATGAGGACAGCCAGAGTATTTGTCACAAGAAATCTTGGAAAGATTGAACTTTCCTTTATCCCCTTATCTTTCAAGGTATGGAATATTATGCAAGGATAACATAGACACAGGTCTAAAATCCTAAGAAATACGGACGTATTGAAACCTAGGTATTTTGATACATATATCCTTATAGCTTGAGTCAACTATTGCAGGTATAATTCTCAAATGGTTAAAATTCTTTTTGGTTTAAATTATCAGTAGAGAAGAATTTGAAGAATGTAGCAAGATGAGTCTTCTTTTTACTTCTCCTAGGTTAGTTAGGCCATGTTAGCAAGCCATGCTATTTAAATGCATTTGATTCTGGGAGAGTGTTGAAATGAAGGCTGCTCCCTGTACTGTGGTTGTAGAAAAAAAATCGACTTTAGCTACTCAATTTAGATTTTTAAAAAATATGATTAAGAGAGAAGGGAATCCATGCAGTGTTGTGAAAATCCAGAAAAGGATGCTCTTACCACTGATTTCAAGGAATTTACATGAAGGGCCTTAACAGAAAGAGATGAATACCTGTTTTGCTTTTGCCTTTTTAACTCCCTTTGAAAAACTGAAAATCCAAGAACTTGTCATTTGGATGTATGCTAAGGATAGGTAGTAACACAGGAGATTAGAATGAATCCGAGTCACACTCCAAACCCTGGTTTGAAACTACATGCCTCTGTGGTCTACTGGGCAATGGTCATGTTTCAGCCAAAAGCAAATATTTGCTTCTGTGTATCATATATGTAACGTGCATTCTTGTGTTTTGTGCTTCACTCAATTCCTGAAAGTATTTCTCAATTCTACCTATTTTCCTTTCCATACTTTTGACATTCAAATAATTTAAAACCGATCGCTAGGTAAGAGGATGATATGAGATCCCATCTTAGGTCTACTAAGTATTGTATGTGACTTTATGCACGTCACAGACTCATTAAACCTTAACTAGCTTATTATAAAATATGGGAAATAATACATAAGTGCCTATTTCTTATGAAAAAACAAGGTGATAGATTATAAATTGTTTTGTAAATTTTTCAAAGACACTACAAATAAAAGTCATAATTAGCTCCCATATTTATTTGCTAATATTGATAATACTTTTAAAGTATCTTCTCTGAACCAGGTACTAGACCAGGGAAATGTGCCTTGCAGAGGCAGCCCTATTTCTGAAGGCCCTAATAAGAAAGATCATGTAGTCTTAGGAATATAAAAGAAGCTGTGATTGCAAAGAGCACAGAAAGCAATGAGAAGAGTGACAACGGGTGAGGCAATGCAGGGGATGGTCCATGCGTGTGGAAGGCAGCAGTCAGACCCCAGAACCGTATCATTTCTGGATAAGACTCAGTAAAAAGACTGGACTTTTCCTAGAGGTCAGAGAGGACTCATGGAAGTATTTGTAGCAAAAGCCTGGCATCACAATATTGATGTTTTAAAAAGGTCACTCCAGCAGCACTGTGAAGGGAAAACCGTAGAAAGAGATCCATATAAATGCAAGAGATAATTGTTTGAGCTAGTGTTCAAAGCAGTTGAAATGAAGAAAAATAGTCTTGGTTCGGGAAATGCTAAGGCTGTTTAATGGTCAGGACTTGATGATAAATGTGGGACGTGAGGGAACTAAAGTCAAGAAAAGTGCCAAGGTTTCTATATTGAGAAACCAGGTGAATGGTTTGCCATTCAATGAGGTTGAGAACACAGGAGGAGGTGGGGGTTTGGGCAGAACCATCATCTCTAACACTGTGAATGATTAAAACTATAAATCACAATTTTAAGTGCTTTGTGTGTACTCTGTTATTTCACAGACAACTAATCTGATAGAAATAAAATAATATGCCCAAAATCACACACCAGGGAGTTAGCTACAGAATCTTGACCCTCATGATGTTTTCCATACCTTTTGAGAGCATCATTTCAATTTTGAACATGTTACACTTGAGATGCCCATAAAATGTAAAGTGGAAATAATAAGGGAATTAAATCTGAGTAGAGATAAAAAAATACTTTACAGCCATCCACTCATTGACATTAAGTGAGAGTTGGGAAAGATGAATGTGATTGTAAAGGGAGAGAGAGTGTATAATTAGAAGGACAACAGGCCTGGTGGGGGCGGGGGGGTGGGGGGGGACTCTAATACTATCAATCTTTGGTGGAGAAGATGGCACCTTCTTAAAAGATTGAAATGGAGGAACTGAAAGGGAAGGATAAATCTCAGAAGAGTATGATGTAAGAGGAGCCAAAGAAAGAAAGTGTTTCCGGAAGAAGGATGTGGTTCTCTGCCTAGTTCTCCTAATAGGTTGAGGGATTAAAAGCATGCAAGCAATTTAAAGGAAAATTTTCCTTTATGCATGGAAGTTAACCTCCCACCTTCCTTATTTATCTATTCTTACAACCAAGATTCAACTAAGCAAAAAGAAATTTTAAAATACATATACTCACAAGGACAGAGAAAATAGCAGACATCAGGATATAAGAAATTTCAGCAAATTTTGAGCATCCAGGAAACAGAGATGCTGTGTATACTCATCTACATGCAAAGTGCATTGTTGACTCCATTATAAAATACCCACAAAGAGATACAAAAATTTATTTACTCTATGGACCTCTTGAAAGTCTTGAAGACAACAGGTACCAAGCAAGTACCTGAAAAGATTTAGTACTGAAAATAGGCAAATTGACTGAAATTCTCTATGTACAAAACTATACCCCAGGCAGAACATGAGAATATTCTTTGGCTTGCTGCCAGATCATCCTGCAATGAAACCTATTGTGCATACAAAGCTTTCAATTAGCTTTTTAGAGCTTCACTGTTCAACACTGAAGGACAGCCGGGATCACCAGATATTTTAATAAAACCCCTATCATGAAAGATAAAGAACTAAATAGACAAACAAAAAAATAGAACTCAGAAATAATGCCAGAAGCAGGGGTAAAAAGATTTAGTTTATAGTTAATATCTTCTGAGAGAACATGAAAACTGTATGGCCCCCAGAAATACAAACAAGATACTATGAATAAGGAACATGCATTCAAGTAGCAACAAGTAATTTTTGGAGAGTAAAACTATATTATAAGATAAAGATAATACAGTAGATGGATTTAGAAGATAAAGTTGAGAAAAATCTCCCAGAAAATAGAATAAAAAGACACAGACATGGAAATTACAAGAGAAATCATAATTAAATTATCAGATAAATCTAGGAGGTAGGGTCTAATCCAGTTAATCAGGATTGCAGAAAAAGAAAATAGAAACAATGAAGAGGAAAAAATGTCAAATAATAACAGAAATAAATTTTTTTTAATTTATTGGGGTGACAATTGTTAGTAAAATTACATAGATTTCAGGTGTACAATTCTGTATTACATTATCTATAAATCCCATTGTGTAAAATTTAACAGAACTGGCAGAGAAGTGCTTCCAAAGTGAAAAGGTCCCCATCAAGCACCAGCTCAATGGATTGAAAAAAGATTAAAATTAAAGCACCCTATCATGAAATTTCAAAAAACTAAGAAAAGACAAAAATTCTAAAATGATCTAGTGTAAGGGAAGGTGGGTATAAAACAGGATTTTGAATAGTAATGGAACTGAATTTCCTGACAACAGCTTTAAAAACTAGAAAATAATAAATTAAAAAGGCCTTCAAATTTATGAAGGAAAATTATTTCTGACCTGAAAGTATATATGTGTATATATCAAGCTAAAATTTTAGTTTTTTGTGAGTGAAATAATACCATGTTCAGACATGCAAAGTTCTCAAAAGATGTACCTACCATAGATGCTTTCTCAGAAAGTTATTGGATATTATATTCCACCTTTGGATGTTTTCCAATAAATCTAGAAAGGCATGGGATCCAGGAAGTAGGAGATATAACTCAAAAAAGAATTGAAAAATTCACAGAATGATAGTGAAGAGAAATTCCAGGATGACAGATATATGGCAGGTCTAGAACAGCAACCACTCCAGACAGGAGCAGGTGTGACTGCACGAGAGGAGACAGGGAATTGAATTAGTGGAAGGTACATAGAAAAACCAAGCAAAGAAAACAAGAGACAATTTTTAAAGAAACAAAAAGATGCATAAGAAATAAAATATGATTGAATTGCAAATGTATATAATCATCATAAAATAAATCCTATTAATTTAAAAGAAAATTGCAGAGAAAGAGAGAGAGAGGTCGGTAAGAAGTATGTGGGAATCTACTAGAAGAAGGTAAATTGCCACATTACATACTAATAACCTGTAATTTAAAAATTCAAGATTAGCACTATAATCAAGTTATTTAGAAATTTAGGGTAGAAAAAAGTTCTAAAAATTTGGAAGTTATTATGTGTAGGGAGCATAATTCAGGAATGGAAGGAATTGAGAGTCCATGCATTAAATACCAAAATTATCACTAGGTGGAAGAGGATGTTCAAGAGATGCTAAGTTAATGGTGTAAGAAGAGTAGTGAGATGTCACTGCCAGGTAATGAGACCATCAAAGAAACAGGAATTTTGGAGGATGAGAGAAGAGTACTAATTTTTAGAGAGCAAGGAGGATAACAATTCCACTTTCTAACCGGGAAGTGTTTAAGGTGTTTGAATATCAATGTGCTCCACTTGTAAAGGCTGTAAGTGAAGGAACATTCAGTGAAGAGGATGAGGCTCAATGACATGTTGATCTTGATAGAAGGCATAATCTTTGAGTTCAGAGGGAGTCCAGGAAAGAGAAGTTGGGCTGGGGGAAGAACTCAGCACATTGTGGGGGACAGAAAAGATGACCAAAAGAGCCCACGTTTTGGGCCAATGAAAGGCAAAGCAGTTCTAAGTGAGTTCAAGTCCAAAAATTTCAGTGGACAGTGAATACTCTGTCCAAATGGTTCAGGAACAGACCTAGATATTCTGTTTTTTTTCTCTTGGTTCATAATAAAAAAATTTTGGTGGTAGCAACAGATAAGTAATAAAAAACAAATAAATACCCATGTGGTTCAGCACAAAAGGATAAATGCAAGGTACGATGCAACAAAAAGCATGAACAATTGATTCCACACTCATTTGTGGGTCATCGAGGCAGACAGGGTATATGCCTTCAGTCAGCACTATGGCATCACAGCTGAGTGGTCAATATGGCGACTAGTGACTCAAATTAAAAACCTGGGAATCTCTCAAGATACCGTCCTCCCCCCCCCCAGCCTCCCCTTTCATCTCTCATTTAATCCATCACCAACACTTTGGATTCTGCCTCTTAAATAATCTTTCCATCACTTCTGTCCATACTTACTGTTGCTGTCATAGTCTGAGCCATCATCATTTTTCTTTACAACTGCAATAACCTCAACAAACACTTAGTAGGTGCCTAATATATGTCAGGTATTTACTAGGTGCATTTACTGGTTGCCTAATATGTTCTAGATCCCTCATAGAGATGTGGAAGTCACCAATCTATGATCAAGGATTTCAGGTAAGGTCAAGTATAATAACAGTTACAAAACCTTATGATTCAGGCTCCCAGAAATGAGAAGTGTAGGAATTCGAGAGATAGAAAGTAATGGAAAAGAAAGGTCATCTTTTTAAATGTTTTTTAGTTGGCCTTCTACAGATTACCATGTGGAAATAACCACCCATTGAGGAGAGAGAGAATCCCCTCCTCTAACACTTTAGTTTATATGGCTGGACTAGTAATTAAAACAGTAAAATTGACACAAGACTAAACTAATAGGAGAACAATTAATTTAATATATACACACAGGAGAATCATAAGATGCTCAGATCATAAAATGAGGCTCAAAGAAATGATCAAACCAGGCACCTTTTTATACTTTTTAGACAAAGAAATAATACATTTGTGAGAAATTGAAAGGGCAAAGAAAGTTAGTGCTCATTACAAGGAATCCAAGCAGGGTTCAGGTATTCGTTAGTGAGGAATCTAAACAAAGTTCGAGCTTGGGTAGTAAATTAGTAAAGGCCTTAACAAAGCTTGTTTATACAAGCTTTTGACTCCGTATTCTTTTATAATAAATCTCGTGATAAGGTTGTCTTAACCCTCAGGAGTAGGGAGGGCACGTATCACATGGGAAATGTATTTCCTAATTTTAGAGGGACAGAGTGGTCAGGGCTTTCTTCTTCCATGAGCAGTTGCTTTTTTTTTTGTTTTCCTTACGTTTTCAAGGTCAGCACCTTAGGTACCTATTTCTTTTTTTTTTTTTTTCCTTTTTTTTTCTTTTTTTTTTAATTAAAGTTTATTGGGATGACAATTGTTAGTAAAGTTACATAAATGTCAGGTGTACAAGTGCATGGGCAGTTTCTTAATTAAGTTTAATTCAAAATACTCAGCATACCATTGTGGGATATCTTGAGGTGGCCTGCCCTGAGCCCAAACAGAACCCACTTAGTGTATAGGGAAATTGTACGCATAATTAAGAAGCAACATGATTAATGCTCTGAGAACTCAGAGGAAGATGCGCGTCATTATTCTTCCTTGGGAGACACACAGAGATTGTGACCTTTTAGTTAGGATGAGAAGGTTTCAAGAGAATTATCAGTAACTGATGGTGCTTGTGGAGGAAGAGTCCCAAACATGTTCATTTATTCCTTCATGCATTTATTTGCTCATTCTAGATTTGTTAATTGAGCATCTATTATTTGTCAAGCACCAAGACAAATGCAAAAAATGAATAAAACATAGTTCTACCCTCAAGAGGTTTACAGTCTATGAGAAGAATGACATGAAAAAAAATAGATTTAATAAAATGTTATAGGTATCTAAGTCTGTGCAAGATGTCATGGCATTTAGTTTGTTTCACCTAGAGAGGGACTTGTCAAGGATGTCACAGGTTTCTATCATGATTACAAGTTGTTTTCTTCCATTAAAATCATAGGATTCCTAAAGATAGGCCCTCATTCTTAAGCACAGATCAATCCAACTCGAATCTGTAGCTCCAATAGAATATAAGCTTTCTAGAAACAGAGAATGTGTTCAATTCTTCACTCTGTCCCCAGTACCTGGATCAGTGCCTCGAAAAGAATTGTTATCCAATGAGTATAGGTTGACTGATGGAATGAATTTGTGGTCAAAAAGAAGACATCTTAAATGTCAGGGGTGAAACTTGAATATTTTTGAAGAAATGGGAGAAAGTGTTTTTTCCCAAAAATTCTGGAGGTTTCCATTCTGTACTGTAATTTGTGTGAAATGAAAACCATATTATAGATCCACATTTCAAGTGAGAGTGTAAACATAGCGATAGTATTGCACTGAGTCCTGATTGTACTCTGGCCAATCCTGCCATTCCAAAGCTGTGTGATGGTGGGACGCCTGTTACCCTCTCTACATCTATTTATTTATGTATTAAATGGGAATAAAACCTATCTCACCTACCTTATAAAACTGCTTAAAGGTTTAAATGATATAATGCATGTGCATATACAATACCAACTTGAAAGTATTATGTAATTATAAAATATATACTAACATTAAATTTCTCAGTTTTAAATATAACAAGAATGCCATCCAAAGGCAATTGATTAAGCAGTTGTTTTCTTTTGTTTGTTTGTTTTTCTCTAGTGCAGTGCCTGGAGATGACCACCAAACGGAAAATAATCGGCCGTCTAGTGCCGTGCCGATGTTTCCGAGGTGAAGAAGAAATCATCTCCGTTTTAGATTACTCTCACTGCAGCCTTCAGCAGGTGCCAAAAGAGGTCTTCAACTTTGAAAGGACATTAGAGGAGCTTTATCTAGATGCTAACCAAATTGAAGAGCTACCCAAGGTAATTTTTGACAACCTGAAATATACCCTGCAAATGAGTGTTTCATAATTTCCCAAAACTTGGCATAATGATAATGCTAACCACAGCTCTCTGTGCGGGTAATTTACAATTCATTCAAATTGGTATAACTTTCCCCAATATTCTCATTGCCTTTTAATACCACTCCATTTGTAACTTCATGTAATATGTCAATAATCAGTTGACTTCCATGGAAATCACCATTTTATGGATTATGCCTTGTTGTTTTAATTTAAAATGCCCCCCCAAGAAAATACAGATTGGTGGATGAGATCAACAGCTAATGTGTAAAAAAGAAAGGAAAAACATGACACTGTTTCAAAACTGAAAGTTTTATATGTTGTATATTAGGGGGACATTGTTTTAAAACTTGAATTATATGATCTAAGAAATACCTTTTACACACACACACACACACACACACACACACATGCAATTAATACTATTATGGAAAACATGCTGTTGTTTCTGGAATTTGAAATCATAGATTATTACAAACATCACTGAATGTATATGGCATACAATTAAAAAACACAGTGTAGCAATATGTTTAATTAATATCAAACTTTGCACTCGCGCACACACACACAGACACACAGACACACAAAGAGCCATTATAACATTGTGCTATGCAAAGAAAATGTCTCCTGTGATCTTGTTCTCCATGGCAGAAAAGATTGGATGAGAAGAGATTAGCTACTGCAGACCAAGGCCACGCAACAGGGAGGGTCAAAATCTAAACCACTGGATCCTAATGATCACTTAAATAAGTGACTCAGATTAAGTAGTCAGAATGGCATTACCTGTGAAAGATTTGCACAATGGCTCTGAGGGGGAAAAAATGTCATGCAACATGTTTTCATTATTGATACGAAATCAAATGCGTATTAAATATCTAGGAACTAGAAAAAGAATCTTCCATAATAAAACTAACTTCATTATCAAAAATCTAAGTATAACATGCTGAGCAAAACAAACTATGAATAATTATTTCCATTTAGGATTATTAATTATGGTGTTTATAAACACTTCAGAGGCAAGAACTATTTAATGTGTACATCCAACCCAATATGCTTCATTTTTGACAACCTAAGAGTACAGTGTCATCTTAGCTCTTTGCTCAGGAGAGCTGGGTCAAGGCTAAAAAATAATTGACAATATGGATTATCATCTGGATTGCACATCAGGTAGAGGCTGGATTGAATTGGTGTCTCTTCTACCACACTATGAACTACTTGAGGTAAAGATGACATCTTATTCATCTTGGCCTCCCTGTATGCATGCATGCCTGCTTTCACATAATGGTTACTCAGTTGATCGGTTGTCACTGCCAGGTGGAACAATGCAGAGAACTTCATGCATTACGGGACTCGATTAGCAAAATTATATAAGGGTAAACAATTGCTAAATGTGGCATTTAGCTCTAATTTAGAAAAATAAGCACAGGTGTTTTTGTAGGGAAAGCCAATCTAGGATTTCCAGATAAATAACATCCAGTGATATTTGAATTTTAAACTAAAAAACAGACACTTTTTTTAGTATATGCATAATTATGCCCCAAATATTGCATTAGATGTGCTTATATTTAAAAAAAGTTTCATTATTTATCTGAAATTTAAATTTAACTGGGCATCCAATATTTTTATTTGCCAGATCTGGAAACCCTAAGCCCATCTAGTCATTTAAAATCTTTTTTAGGTCTATGTGACAGATTCTGTAAGACAAATAGTAAAAACACGGTTAAGGTTGATTAATCAAGCAATATTTATTTAATATCTATTATGAAGTATGTGAGGCTTTACTGGTGATATAAAAGAATTAAGTATCAATCCTTGCTCTCCATGATCTGACAACCTAATTACAGAGAAATCGGAAGCATTCAAGGTAAATGCACAGTAACTTATAATCAGAGCCAAAGAGCCAAATACTGTGGCAGAGCTTATGTATAAAGAAGAGCTCTGTTCTTGGAGGGGAGTGAGGAGTGCTTGACCCAAAAGCACAGATGTAAAACTTAAGATGGTACGTATGGAGAGGGAGACAAGAGAGAGCAGAGTTATGAAAAGTCTGGAGCTGAAGGAGCACGTGGTGAGTTCTGACTACATGTAGGTACAGTAGGGAGAGTGGGAGGACCCAGATTATGAAAGGTTTTAAGAGTCACACAGCATTGTTTCACTTAATGCATTAGGCAGATAGTGCCATTAGGGAGTTCTATACATCAAGTAAGTCACGAGGAGCTTAAATAGGCTTGCATTTGTAGTAAATTTAAATAATAAAAATGAACCAACGACCTCCTCAATGGATTAGATGTACACTTCCCAATGCATTATAATTAAGATAAGAAGAAAGTATCTTTTATTATTGGTATGCTTTATATATTTCAAAGATCTTTCACATAATCCCTCAAGGTTTCTATAGTCCCCAAATTCAATTTTTTTGCTTTCATAAAGCAGCCCTGTAAGTTAGTTTCTTCTGAAGTATCTGATTTTGACCTGTAATCTAAATTATCTGACATTGAGATATATCTTAATGATGCATTTTTTGTGTATCATTATATTTGTGCATTTTTAGAAAAATAGGAAATTAAGAAACAAAAGGAGTGATGTATCAGTTGCCTTCCCTATATGTGTTACAAGTAATAGAAAACCCAATCCAAACTAACTTAAACAAGAAATAGTATTTATTGGCTCACATAACTGGAAGATCCATCTTAGGACAGGCTCCAGAGCTGGTATGTTTTTATTCACCTTGTGTGGGATCAAGTTTATTCTGAGGCTCGCTTCTCTCATGGTGGCAGGCTGGTCACAACAGTTCTAGAGTCCACTTCTACAGCATCCAAAAAGAAACATCTGGCTCCTGAAACTTTTTTTCTGAGAAGGACAAGAAAGTATCTCCCTCAGAATTGCTCAACTAACTTTTCCTCAGGTCTCATTGGCCTTAATTGTGTCACATGTTTATGGCTGATTTAATCCCTTTGCTATGCAATCGCATATGGCAAGAAAAAAGGGATCATTATGATTGGGTTAAACAATGATGGCCACCTCTATGGAGCAGTGATTGTTGCCAGCAACACAAGAGGGAGGGTTGGAAGGACTGCTGGGGAGATTACCACAATGGACACTATAAACAAAATGTTATACAATGATTTCATGAGATCAATTTGTTCTTAAGCAAAGACAACATATAACAATTTTAAGGACTTGTAAATAAAATCTTAAGCCCTTCTGGAATTTAAATCTTTAAAACTAGATTAAATAACATGTTTTTGTCTGCCATCTTATTTTATTGTTTTCTTAATATTCCTCTGGCATTGTTGCCATGTGGTTTCCGATATATTCAGTAATGAGATAGCCATTCCTATTCTTGATTTTACATTATGGCAAGACTTGCCTTTTATAAACATTTTTATTCTTTTCTTCCTGATATTTTATACTGAGAATATTCTAGCTGGCCATGACTCCCTCCTGTAAGATGTTATACAACAGGTAGAGAACAGAGTCAAGGTTAATGGCATTAGGAAAAGATATGTCAAGAGTGTGTCAGAAAAGATGCAAAAATAGATAGGAAAGAACATGAAGTTTTTTGATGAGGAATGGTTCAATCAGTGTTGCTTAATTCTCTGTTGTAAAGGATAAAAATACAAAGTGACATGCCTTTCACACAGTGATAGAAAGCCCCACAACGTATAATTCAGTACTTTTTTGCTTATTATTTTAAATTGGAAACTTAAAATTATAGAAAGATAATTTTAATAGACCATACCAGGTGTACATAACACATGAAGTAGTGTGGGAAGGCAAATGTGAAAAAAGCAATAAAGAGAAAAACTATAGAGAAACTTCCTGAAACTGAAGAGGAACTTTTAAAATGAGAATAGACATAATTTTGGAAAAGCCAATATGTGATCAAAGTTGAAAGACATGGAGAGTGAATTTAGTAGAGGAGGTAAATTTAAACATGTGTACAAGAGGGTGGGACTAAATCTGAAGCACCATACTTTAAAAGTTTTCTCCATTTAAAAGTGTACAACCTACTCCAGAAATATTTTAAAGATTTGAACCTGAGCTTTGGACCCAGACAAACCTGGGATTAGATCCTAGCACTGCTATTTGGTTGGGAAGGGATTTTATTTTCTGGAATCCTCAATATTCTCATTAGCAAAACTGAGAAAATAATAGCACTACCTCCTGTGCCTAAATAGATGGCAGTTAGATGATAGATAGATGATAGATAGATAGATAGATAGATAGATAGATAGATAGATAGATAGATGATAGATATTATAGATAGAATGTTGGGTGACATAATGAATGTGGAATACCTGGAATAGAAAAATATTTAATAATTTCTATTCATCATTTTCCTATCACAGATGAAAAAAATTTATGTAATTACACTGAGTCAAACATAAATAAGATTTGGTAACATCTCAAGATAGTTCTGGGTATTGACTCTCCAAAAGAAACATGTTGTGTCATGACTTCATCTCTTTCTGAAATGTCCAAAGACAACTTCTAGAAAAACAATACCCTGCCCATAATGGGTAAAATGTTTTTGACCCTAACAGCTACACTAGCACATTTGGGATAACACCACCACTTCCCCAGAGAATTTCCTTGATTCACAAAGTCACAATGTCACATCATTTTTGAGTAGATGCAATCATGGAAATTATTTTATTTAGCCCTTGTTGGTACTAATAAGCAAGTCCAAGCCAGAAAAGTTAATGAACTTCCCTTAGGCCACATGGGATGTTATCGTCTATCCAAAACTATTATGAAAAGATTATGTATTAGTCAGGATAAAATAGGTTATACTACAGTAACAAGTCAAAATTTCAGTGGATAACTGAACAACTGCTTTGTGTCCCGTGAGTGTTCACAGGGACCACTGCTCTTGAGGAGCCCACAGCTAATAACTAGTTTAACTTTCCACCCATGCAGAAGTATCTGTTTTTGTCTTTCAACAGTCATCCAACCTCTTTATGTACATTTCTGTTATGGAAGAAATCACTAACTTAAAAAGCAGATCATTGCATTAGTGGAGAGTTGTGATTATAAGAAAATTCTGTAATTTGTTGATGTTTCCAAATGGCCATCTATCTATCTACCCCAAATGGCCATCTATCTATCTACCCATCCAACACTTGGCTGGGCACTCAGGGTTATAAAAAGATTATCAAAGCATGTTTTCTCTGGACAAGGAACTATGCTTTTCTCATTACTGCCTTGATCCTTGAAATATTTTAAAGGAATTCGTGTACTTTGCCTTAGAGTTCTTTTTTTCCAGGACTAGTTTACAAGTTTCTTTGACCATTTTCAAGGACAGGCTTTATAGTTGCTGCACAGTCTTGGTTCCTTTCCTCTGGACACATTCTAATTATTAGTTTGACTTATCAAATTGCAATATTTGTCCAAGTGGAAGTACCCAACAAAGTGATAAACAAATGGTAATGAAATTCAAGAGCAAGGTTAGAGTTAGAGATGGATTTAAGAGTCATCCTCCTAGAGGTGAGAATTAAAACAATGAGACAAGATGATATCCCTTAGAGAGAAAGGAAAAAGAAAATTGCAGAGAAATAAATGTTAAACTTTAAAAAGCAAAATAATACTACAAACTCATACTAGAACTTGCTAGAAATTACTTGTGTTTTCCCCAGCCGTCATGGCAACTTTGTATACAGGGATAAAATTTAGAAATTTTATTGTGCTCATGAAGCTAAGAGACTGTGGGTAAGACAAATCTGGCATTTCAACTGATTTTTATCTAGCTTCTAAAGCATACAAAAATCTGTTGTTCATAGTGAACAGAAGAAAAGGATATAGCCTTTACTATGTAGCACTTTCAAAGCTAACTCTGGATATTTCCAATCTTTCAAGACATTTGAAATTTAAGATCGTGAGCATTTCACACATAGAGACCTCAAATGAATTGTTTGTTTTATATATGAGGAAGGCAATGTCCTACGTTCCTATCAGAGAGCCATAAAACAGTTGGCGGGACACAAAACACGTGAGATATAGGGAGGTCATTCAGATATTTTAAAATAATTAGGAAAGCCAAAGAAACAAATATTAATTTGAATGTTAAGCTCTGTGTTCTTAAAATTTGCTCATTTTTTTGGAGACATATTGATAATATCTCTATTTGGGCTCTAGTTTTGCCTCAGCATGACCCAGATCAGTAGATCCCACACTTCTCAAATTGATAATCCAGCAAAATGCGGAAACTGACATTCTCTTTCTCTTGATAAATAAATATTTTAAAAGTCTTATGTAAGACTTTTATTATTTTATTGTAAAAGCATAATTTTACAGCCAAATATGAAAAACACTCATAAATACCAAATAAATGGTACACCTTTACAAGAACTGTGCGGCAGTAACCCTATACTCTCTTTTTTTCAAATAGCAGTTTTATTGAGATATATTTCACGTACCTTCAAATTTAACCTTACAAAGTGTTCAATTCAGTGGTTTCATTATATTCACAGAATTGTACAACCATCACCACTGTCTAACTCTAGAAATTTTAATCACTTCCCCCAAAACACAGTATCCCTGCTAGCAATCACTTCATATTCTCTGCTTCTCCTCATCCCAGGGAATCTTTTTCTCCATGGATTTGTCTGTTCTGGACATTTCATGAAAGTGGAATCATACAGCGCTGGGGGTATTTTGTGACTGGCTTCCTTCACTGTGCATAATGTTTTCAAGGTTTATCCATGTTGTAGTGTATTCCTTTTATTGCCAAATAATATTGCTTTGCATGGATATATCCTATACACTTTTTAAAAATAGGATATAATACTTTTTGAAATGCAGACATATTGCTAAAAAATGTTATTTTGCTATAACATATTTGTTTTCTCAGTACAAATTCATCAGTTTGCGGTCTTGTAGTCTATAGTACACATGAAGTTGACCTCCAGTACCCAACTTCTTCCAGTGCTTTGTTTTTTATTAAGTAATTGTTGAAATTCAATTTCATAAACACACACACACTCTCTCTCTCTCTCTCTCTCTCTCTCTCTCTCACACACACACACACACACACACACACACACACACACACACAGAGGGTGCCAAAAAAATGTATACACATTTTAAGAAAGACAAACTGTATGTCAGTCCTCCACGTTGCCACTCGTGTATGGCTGTGGAGCTGAAACAGATCATTCAATATGAAGCAACCAGGAATTTATCAAAGAGAGATGTTTTAGACTAGTGAAAATATTGTCATGGCCTGCCTCCAGTCACTGGACCATAAATAGCAAAAATCCTCATTGACTCTCCATAAAATAAATGAGCAACAAAACATGAACCCGAATCGTGCCAGCAGCCAGCAGGTAAAATAAAGTTCCAAGTTAATGACCAGCAAATGGGCTATGACAACTGTGTGGGAGCATTTGTGCTGAGCCTTTACATAAAAGCTATGCAAGCTCTCTGCTCAGAGACTTGGCCCCTGCTCTTTCTTCTACTAGCGTTGCTTTTCCACAGGCCTGCTCCTTCATTTCCTTCAGGTCTCTGCTCAGAATCACCTTACCAGAGAAGCTACACCCCTTTGTCATATACAAAATAACAACACCCACCACCACCACCACTACTTATTCCCGCTAACAAAATTTTAGGCTTAATTGTATCTCTAGAAAATTTCTAGTACAATTCAATTACGTTAACCCGTATTAAGATGCTGTCTAAATATCATTTCTATAAAACATCAGCATAAAAAGCTCCCTCTGATATGGTGTCTATTATTTTACAAAGAGTCAGATCTTTGACTGTGGCCGGAGGTCAGGAAGGGCGGGAAAAGTTGGAGCATATCTGCATAGGACACAGAAAATAAAACTCTCTCGCTTAATGGCGTTTTATTTTATTCTATCCTATTCTAACTTTTTGATGCTGATTCTGTAGGTTGAAGTGAGGTGGGATAATTTTTGTGGCTCCCCCACAAGTTATTACCTAATACAGCGCACTCTGCAATTTTTTTGTACTCTCAAGCTCTGAGCACTTTATCCATATAAATTAGAGCTGCCACACAATATGTTCTTAAATAAAGGAATGTTGTCTCTGACTCTAGAAGCAGTCAAAGGGGGGGTGTCATGGAAAGTATTTTTACATGTGTGGGGGTGGAGAAGGGAACAAGTCAGCAGCTCTGGTTTACAGATTCCATCTAGGCTGCCACTGACATTGAAGTTACCTATCCAGCTCCTGTAGGAAATTGAACGATATATACTTTGCTGATCACTGGGAAAATAGTGATTGAACAGACTTATGTACTCTTTAGCATGAAAGACAGACATTAAACAAGTAACTGCATCAGATAAGCTGTCTTTTATGATAGAAGGGGAAGCAACAGGTGTTTTAGACACATTCAGTGGAGCATCCTCCCTGAAGAATGTCACTACAACTAAGTCTTAAGGATTAGAAAGAGTTCAGTTGGAGAGGAATGGCCAGGTTCCAGAGACAATACAAATGAGACATATTTAAGGAACAGAAAAAATTTAAGTATTGCTTAAATATGTAGTGCAAGAGTGACAATGGGAGAAACAAGGATGGAGAATTATAAAGACCTTCCATGATAAGATAGGAAGTTTGAATTTTCTCTGGACGTTTCACTTGTGGGTGTTCTGGGTAGCTGCAATATCACATATGTATTTTAGAAAGATAGTTCTAGCTGCACTAAAAATAGACATAAAAGTGTAAACCTAGAGGCAAGAAGACCAGTAGACATTTGTGAGAGGATGATGACCTAGTTCAGGGTAGTGACGCTGAGGATGGAACACAGGACACAGTTTGAGAGACTTCTTGGAGGCAAAATTTACTGGATTTGGTCATCTGTTTGATCTCTTGATTTGGAGGGAAGCGGCCAAATGAGTCACACATGACTCCCAGTTTTCTACTAGAGAACAAGGAGTGAACCAAAAGATGGAGGTATGGAGTCCAGGAAACCAGAACCCAGTTCAGGAAGGTAGCAAATGAATATCTATGGAAGCCATGTGTGTGTCACACAGAGAGAAATCCGCCCATCCGCCCAGACTGGAGCCAGCTATACCAGGTGCAGGAATGAGTTCCTCCAGAATAAAATGTAGACCTAGTAATTTATCTGATGTGCTTTAGCAATTGGAAATATAATCGCTGGGCATTTGACAGAGCTGTTTGAGTATTTGGGGGGAAAGAATTAAGGCTAAATGTGTAGAGAACCTAGCAAATAAAGAATAAAGCAACTTCAGAAAAAAAATTAAGAGTTAAAAAAAAACACAGTGTGCAAATAAACATTAATATCAGCATTAACTACTGATATAACAAAAAATTAGATGTAAATATATCAGGAAGATAAGAAAAAAGAATGATGATGGTTGTTGTAGTGAGAAATATGATTTTTCACCTGCCTTAATATGAAATAAATGTGCAGTATTTGTAATTGATAAAACTAGAAGTGGAAACACATGTGTATTCTATAGAAATATAGAAGAATATACAAAAAATAATAGCTAAAGAAGTTGAAAGCCACTACCTCTAGAAATGGGATTGTGGGATGCGAATAACGGGATAAAGAACCAATGTAATGCTTTTACAAAAATAAAAATTAATTTTAAAGAAAGAGAATTGAACTGGAAGAGAAAAGCATGAGAGGTTAACCTTTTGGTAGCTCTGATCAAATTATGGTACTTCTTTTTGAAAATGGTCCCTATGGCACACTAATAAATGTAAATGTCTGCTGCTCGAGTAAATTGTAAAGTAACATTTGAGCAAATTACATGACATAAGTTAAAATGTAAATTTATAAAGGTGGGTCAGTCGATATTTGCCATCTACTCTTCACTAGTTCTTATAATACTAGTTAACTTATTATTACATGTTTTCATGTTATTTCATTCCTGGCTCACTCCTTAGTAAGTGAAGTAGTTCTAAATCAGAGGGCATTTACTAACACGGCAATTTGGACTGACTTCTAGAATAAAATCTGCATTTAGGGAATTAATTTCTCTAAAGTATACTTTTTCTTCTGAAGTTGCTTTATTTTTTATTGCTTGTTTTGTATCTATCTACCCTCTCAATTTTTAGACTAATTCGAGTATAATGTCTCTATAGTATTTATTATTATACTCTAGAGAAATCCCTTAAAGGCTGATTTCATTCTAGAAATGAGCAAATTGCTGCATTAGTGGAATACCTTCTTTGACTGAGAACCACATCAAGATAATAGTTCTTGACCAGTGACTCCTGGGAAGTCAGGCCATTCTCAACTTGTTATAGGAACATGGAATTACTCCAGTGTGATTCCAAGGTTGACCTTCCCTAAAATGGGTCTGTAGACATGTGAAAATCACCATGTGAACATTTGCTTCCAAAATTGGTACAGGTGTATGAGGCTGTGAGTTAGGATCTGCTATAGCATACAAGTGACACATTTTTTAAGAATGACAATGAACTAAAAGATTTCTAAGAGAGAAACATGAATGTGTTATGGAATCAAACGCAAAATTCAGCTAAATTGCTGGGCTAAAAAAATCATGTTCACTGTATTCTGTTGTTAGAAGAACTGTGGTAGAAGTTTAAGAGACCATAGACTAAACTTTAGAGATAATGATAGTTCCTCAGGTAATGATAGGAATGCAGAGAAGGATACAAATAATGTAAATTCACACTTATTGCTGGCTAGCTACTATATTTAACTTCAAAGGTCAGATCCAAAAATCCCACTAGAACCTCTAGTTACCGAGATGAAGAGCAGTTAGAAGTGAAATGTCTGGTGTGATAGAAAGCAGTAGAGCTTTAAAATCAGGCAAATTTGAATTAGAAACCCAGTGTGGGGAAGGTTCTCCATCTACCCTATTTAGAATAAAACATCTACCCTGCAGGATTGTTTTACCTGTACCTTGTTTTCATCATGTACCGACCTTGTGGTCATTCTTCTTCCCTGTTATAGCTTAAATAACACATCTGTGAAGTATGAGTATGGGGCCTGGCGAAACGCAAAGCCTCCAACAAATGGTGGCAATTGTTAAGAGCTGTAGTACCATAAAGAAAACCAAAAAGTTGACTTTTTCCTATAAAATGAGAAATGGTAGTTCCACTTCACAAACAGGAAACTATTTTCTTTTCTAAGTTAATAGTGATATAAAAAGAGAGACAATCTTTTGCAGATATCTATTCTTCCAAAATTTATGTGAAAATTATTTTTAACAAAATCCTAGAGATACTTATCTGTCTAATACAAAGAGGCGGTTTGCTGTTTCTGTAATGAACCCAAAACAACAATAAGTAAGTTAAATTTTGACCAGAGATTAGAGGAAATACCAATATTCTATCTTTCTCTTTAGAACGTTTTTACAGATTCTTGATTTCCTGGTAACAGTGTAGCCTTGCTCTTATTTTTCATTTTGGCATCTGTGTGTATGTGTGTGGTATTTATCGCCTAGAAAGTTAAGTTTTCTCTTTTCTTTAAATTTTAAATGTGTGTGTTAAAGATTTGTGTTCTTTTTTTCTTTTTTTAAGTGACAATAAAGGTTAATTAAGTTGACTTTAACTCCCATGGTCCTTCATGGTATCTTTTCTGTCTGTCAGTGGCTTTAATAGGATAAAGGTTCTCTTTATTTGTTCTAAATAATTAAGAATTGACTACATAAAAGCTTGCAATCTATGTTCACCCCATAAATTTACCCATTAACATTAATGATGGCTGTTTCCACCATTGCCAGTGAAGCACCACCAGCCTGCAGAGAAGTTCTAACTCTTAGGAGAAATGGAGCAGGTCCAAGGCCAACAGGGCAGGGTGTGGGAATGCTAAGAAACAGGAGAACAGAGTTACAGAAACCAAGGGAGAGGAGAGTTCTAAGGAGGGAGGGGTGACACTGTCAAATGGAATAGGAAAGCCAAGTAAGGCAAAAACTAGAGAATCCATTAGAATGGGTGGTAAAGTTTCATTCGTGACTTTTTTTTTGTCTTTGAAACATTTAGTTATTCAGTTTATTTTTTTTCTATTAAAATATATTGGGGTGACAGTGGTCAACAAAACTGCAGGTTTCAAGGGTACGATTCTATAATACATCATCTATGTGTTACATTGTGTGCTCACCCCTCAGAGTAAGTTCTCCTTCCATCACCATATATTTGGTCCCCTATACCCCCTCCCTCCTACCCTCTCGTACCCCCTAAACAGTTGTCTGTGTCTATGAGTTTTGATTCTTTACTTGTTTGTCTTCTTCCTTTGTTGCCTTCAGTTTTATATCCCACGTATGAGTGAAGTCCTGGTTCTTGACTTCTTCTGTCTGACTTATTTCACTTAGCGTAATGATCTCAAGATCCATCCGTGGAGTCGTAAATGGCAGTATTCATGACTTTTACAATAACAGCTTCGGGGGGGAAGGAGGGAGTAGCTTCTTGATCTTCCAGTTCTTTCTAGGTGATCACATTCATCCATTCTCATGTTCTCAGCCTCTGCACTGAAGACTTACAAATCGATTTTGCCAGCTACGCCCTATTTCTCAAGCTTTAGATTTATACATGCTTTCTGGATTTATTTGAATATTTGTCTTCAACAAATTTCCCCCCTTGAAACCTGTCTCCTGTCCTATATTCTCTGTCTCATTTGAGTGACTATCGAGTCCCAATACCAAGACCCTGTCATCTTTTACTCTTACTCCTTACTCACCTTCCTCATCAAATCAACTGCCAAGTCCTGTCAATTTTGCCACTGATTTCTTAAATCTAATCTCAGCTCTCCATCACAGAACCTTTGACAGGCCTTCATCCATCTCTCAGTGAACTAATGGAACAGTCTTCTTATTGATATGTCTTAAAGCCACTTTTCTCCCCCAATTTATTCTTCACACAGCCGACAGTGATATTTCCAAATGTAAATATGACCAGGCCGATAACCTCGGTTGAGGCTGTTCTGTTTCCTCTCTAATTTGGGGGGAGGGGGCGACGGGACTGAGAATTTATGCTGATATGAGGCCTCCTGTTGTCTGCCTACAACCTCCCTCTCCAACCTCTTCTGTTCTCACACCAAGTGTTCTGGAAACACAGAACTCTTTCTTGCCTCTAACCTTACGCTGTTTCCTCTGTCTCCTATGCTACTTCAAAATTCATCTCAGTTGTCACGTCCTCCCACAGTCTTCATTCTGCACTCACTGGCACAGTGATTTAACTCTTCTCTGTGCTCCATATTACCATGTGTACAGTTCTACAAATGCACTTATCAAACCGATGGCAATTGTTCATTCGATGCATATTTATTGAATGCCACCTCTACTCCAGGGACACAGGGTTGAAGAAGGAAGACAGTAGAATTATCCCTACTCCAGGGATAATGTCTACTTCATCTTTAAACTATTACTACTTAATCTTTAATCTTGTTTGGTTCAAAGTTAGGATCTCACTAAATATTTATTGCACAAATAATTGTAATCTGATTTTGTAAAAGTGGGTCATAGAAATATGTATACAAGACCATACGAAAGCACAATGGAGAGACAACTAATCCTGCTTTCCTGAGGGATCAGGGAAATCTGACTGGCAGAAAGCATTGCTAAAGATAAGACTAGAAAACAGTGTAACGGGGCTTTTTAAGTGGTAAATGTGAGCCTTAGAGAAAATGTATGGAACTTGCTCAGTAGCATGTGGCTAGTTAAGGGTGGAGTCAAAATTCAAAGTTAAGTCCTCTGATTCCAAAGTTTGTAATCTTTCCATTATGACCACAAGTGGAGGAAAGACTCCAGCTATACCATAAGCCATCTTTTTTCTGGTTTGCTGACCTGAACAAAAAGTTGCATATATATATATATGCAACTCAACTGTTCACACATCACATTGACTACTGTCTATAGCCAGAGCCAAAACCTTCATAAATGTCAATTACCAAAAATTTTACCAACTCGTAGTTACTAAAGAAGTAATTAAAAAAACAACCCAATGCATACCTGTGCTTGTATACACACACACATACACACACTCACACACACACGCATGCATCACTTGCCTTAAAGCTTGTCTTATGTATAGCAGAGTTATCAGGAATTTGCCCCAAATGCCTATTAACAATAAAAATTAAACATTTTAAGCGGTGCTTTTATATTCAGCTTTCACTTTTTCCAGTTTTCTTCTTGGTGTTATTAACTTGTTTACAAGTAAAGTAACCATAGATATATAAGTTAAAGAACATTTTCATTTTTAAAAATGTAAATGCATTTGTTATTAAGTAGAGAGTGTCTGGTAAGGTGCTATGCCTTGTATATTCAAACCAACAGCTGTTATTCCAATAAAATATATTCCCTTCCTTCTAAACAATGACAAATGCTAAAATAACCTTGCTGTTCTAAAGGGAAAAAAATGATTTCAAGAATGCCTTTGTACAAATTGTTGCTGAAAAGATCTGTATTTTAAAAGTAACAGCAGTGGTATTTATTGTTCTCTAGGATAAAGTGCCTAGGTATTTATTGTAGATGCCATCTTTCTGCAGGGAAGAAAAGCTCTCGTTTCTGCAGCACATTCAGTGTTACTGAAATGCTGTAGAAGGTGTTGTAAGGCCTGCCTTTTCCTTATTTAATGCTGCCAGCACTTGTCCAGCTCCACACTGCCCACGTCAGCCCACAGCTCCGTTGCTTCTGAGACCTTAAAGTGTTGTCAGACCACAAAACTTTCCCTCCTTTGACTGTGATATACTACTGGCGCCAAGTGTTAATGATTTCTCCTCATGAGTCACCCCTCCTGACAGCGCCTTAAGATTCATTATGTTTTACCTAGATGTTCTCTAATCATCTACCTGTCGGCTTCTGGTCACAAATGCCAGTTGTTTCTCAAAAACAAAATTCCGAGTCAGTCACATCACGACTTATGAACAGTTAAGGGGTAGATGTTAATGTGAGGGAGCGGTGTATAGAGTACTTTGAAAAGCAGGCAAATCCACACGTACAAATTCTCTAGGTCAAAGGCAAGGTCTAGGAAAGGTATATTTTTATTATTATTATTAAAATGCAATGGGCAAAGCCCTCTCTCTTTCTGATAGTATTTATTTAGTATTTTTTACATTGCATTTTATTTTATATTTTTGTGTTTATAACCACTGCATACTTGAGGAAGGGGATACTTTGTAGAGCTGTGCCTGCTAGCCCGGAAGCAGATGTTTAAGAGATGCTCTCTGAGTACAAGCCATCAGGAAGGAAGGGAGATGGGAAGAAAAGAAGGGAAGAAGAAAGGAGGAAAGGAAGGAGGGAGGGAGGGAAAGAAAGACAAGAGTCAATTGCTGTCATAATTAGAAGCTTACAATTTCACCAAGTGCACAGATAAAACCATATTTACACTATTGTTTTTGAGTTGGCTCTTTTCTAACTAAAGATAATTATTCACACTTGTATTAAACTAAAGAATTTTAAAACATTTTATTATAATGTGCACAAAAGAATTATTTCCTTGAAACAGCTTTCAAACAAACTTGAAAATACTATACCCTGAACACTTTTAAAGTGATTCAAAGGAAGAACTTCTAAGAAACGAGTCATTCAGTGATGCCAACTCATTAGACAATCCTTTTTCCTGGTGGAATCCGCTTGTGCCAACACATGGCATCAATATCCTTCTCATTGAATATTTATGATTTTATATGAAACTTTTCAGGAAAAGCAGTTATCTTTTTAAAATTCACAAGCCATTGATGCTTTTTTATTTGTGGTGGAAAAATAAACAGCTTATTTCATATTTTTTCTAAGGAACTGTTTTAAGATAGAGTCATTCACATTGACGGAGTTTTTATTGTATCTTTATTTCTCTACGCTAGAGTATGAAAGGGAAAATAAAATCCAAATACAAATGATAACAGTTTGCATTTATATAGCACTTCTGTGTTAGCAACGTGCTATAACATATACTCACATTTACTTTAATTTAGGTCCTTGCTTTCAGTAGTCATTGAGTCTGAGTCTTCTTTCCTAACCCCCCTTGAACCATTGTGGCTCAAAGTTCCCAGTCTCATTCACTCTCCCCTCCCAGGCATCCTGCAACTGTTGTCAGTTGTCACTGTTATCTTTCCAAAGCACAGATCTGCTGGTGCAGAGGGAGCAGTGCTCTGCAGTGGAAATGGCTTTGTATCAGACAAAATTGAATTTGAAGTCTGGCTCTGGCACTTCTTAAGTATATGGCCTTGTAAAAGTTAACTTTCTGAGTTTTCCCACCTGCAAAATAAGGATAATAATACCTTCCCTGAAACACTGTTGCAAGAACTAGAGATAATATATTTTTAAAACTAGTTTAATGCCCTGCACATATATAATAGGCACTCAACAAATGGCGACCATCTTATTTGCCACTTCCCTACATAAAAACATTCATGGAAGAACAACTAGTTTACTGAGAAAGTACCATGTGACAGGCATTGCATTATACACTGCAGGTGCTACAGGGACTAGAGAAGTTTACAGCCTGATAATTCCAAAGCAGGGACATCCAGGCTTCAGTAGAGATAAATACAGAATGTTATGCAAGTACAGGAGTGGAGCATGTAAACTGGTATTAGGCTGTGACTTCAGAGTTGGGAGGGTCTCACCGTGGAGAAGGGGATAGTGAGGTAGTGGGACCAACACTTCAACCGGAAAGCTGGCATTTATTTGCAAAGGTGAGAAAGAGCATGGTGGGTGCAGAATCTGTCAGCCACTGAGTGTGGCTGCAGATATGGTAACACAGGACAATACAGGGCAAAGTATGAGCAAGAGACAGGGAACAGGAATGACAAGATGAGAAACTGGAGAGGTGAAGGGCACTGACAGCCATATTAAGGAATTTGGACTTTGTCCTGAAGAGAGCAGAGAACAACTAGGGGGGAAAATTATCAGGAGATGGACCTGATCACATTTGCTTATTCAGAAGTCACATGTCAAGACCTGTCACAGGGGTCCTTCACCTGGTCCACAGATCCATGCATGGGCGTCTGGTGATTTGCAAGTTCCTTGAAATCGAACGCAAATAGGTATGTGTGTGTGTGCTTGTGCATATGCATGTATTTTTCTGGAGATAGTATCCGTAAGGTTGACTCAAAAATGACTGAAAATCATCATCTGAGCACCTCCTGTAGGCTAAAGCCCAGACTTATACCTTTTCTTTCACATTCTGGCTAAATTTTTCATTTTCTACTCACCTCTACAAAATTTAGAATATACCCACTTTTAATTTATTGCCATTCCTAATAGGCCCCTGTGTCTTTTCTCCGACATAGTACAGCACTCTGGACTGCCTTCCTCTTCCAAATTCTCCCTTCCTCGCCACCTCACCCCCTGCTCACAGAGCTACCCCTCTCTCAAAACCTAGATTAGCTCTTTCTTCCTTCTCCAGCCATTCTCTCATTTTCCTTCCCCAGTCTTCTTTAGCTCAAGCACAAATCACAGTCACAGAGTGCAATTGATCCAGCTGGACTGAGAGATGGACAAATAGACCAGTGGACTAGAAATAGAAAGTTCAGAGACTGACCCATACTTATGTGGAAGTCAGATGTACAACAGAGCTTGTCGTGCAAATCAGAGAAGAGATAATTGATTGTTTTCAAAATGGTCATCTATAAAGGGAAAAGAATGGATGCTTACTTCACATCATTCTTAAAAATGAATCCCAAATGCGTCAAATCAAAGCATTAAAACTTTCAGGGAAAAAAAATATAGGAGACATCTGCACATATTAAAACTGAGATAAATTTGACTACTATAAACATTTATTGAAAGATACCATAAAAAGAATGAAAAGTTGAGCCATATATTGAGACAACTGTCAAAGAATTATTATCCAAAATATGTGACAAACTTGTTCCCATTAATAAAACAAGAAAAAAATGTTCAATTTTATTAGTAATTTGGGAAAAGATGTTACTATTTTACATTCTACAGACTGGAAAAAATTAAGTAGTCTGAAAATACAAATTTTGAATATAGTATGAAGAAATAAAAGTTCTTTTCCTTGTTGGTGGCAATTTAAATTGTTATAGCCACATTGGAAAACCATTCTATTACTTAGTAAATTTGAACTTATGCCTACCTCCTCAGAGAAACTTGTGTATGTGCACTAGCAGATATATTTAAGAATGTTCTTAGAAGTGTTGTTCATATTTGAAAAATTGGGATCAACTCAAAAGTCTATGAACAGTAGAATATATAAGAAAATTGTGTTCTATGAAGCATAAAGTAGTAAAAATGAATGAATAGATTTTGTACATCAAGATGGTAACAACACAATATTGAATGGAAAAAGTCAACTTGCAGAAGAAAGCATACAATATTATTCTATGCATACAAAGATAAACAGAGAAATCTATGTGTGTTTTTTAATGTTCTAGAACAAGTTTTAGTCTAAGTACAATAATACATTTTTTCTTTTATTTTTTTAATTTATTTTTTAAATTTATTGGGGTGACAATTGTTAGTAAAATTACATAGATTTCAGATGTACAATTCTGTAACACATCATCTATAAATCCCATTGTGTGTTCACCACCCAGAGTCAGTTCTCCTTCCATCACCATATATTTGATCCCCCTTACCCTCATCTCCCACCCCTCACCCCCCTTACCCTCTGGTTAAATATGTGTTTTTAGGATTACTAGACCTGTGGTAAACATATAGTAAACAGAAAAAAAGGGAATTTTATTAATTCCAGAAATGAGTTGCCTCTCGATGGGTCGGGTAAGACAAAGGGACACGATTGGGAAAGACATCAAGTAGCTTTCTAAAGCTGGACTGAGGAATATGAGTCCTTGTTTTATTGTCTAATTTTTGAGGAGCATACATATTCCATAAACTCTTGTGTTGTGTATTGCACCATAAAAATTTTAAATGACAAAAACAATTATAAGATACATGCAATGACCCATCAAAGATATGGTTCATCTCTTGAAGAGCTCCCAGTTTCATACTTGTTTCAGAATCTCTATCCTTTCTACTTCATATACTGTTGTAAGGGACTCTTTTCTTTCTTGTTTCTTCCTTCTACATTCTGTTACTTTTTTTCTGTCTTCTTAAGTTGCATGCTTAATGCATTCTTTTCACCCTTTTTTCTTTTCTAATATAAGCTTTTCAGGCTACAATTTACTCCCAGATACTCTAGCTATATCCTGCCATTTTTAACTTGTAATGTTTTATTATCATTTGCTTGCATTTTTAAAATTTTCAGTATGGTTTTTTCTTTGACCCATCAATTATATATATTGTAAAAGCTTTTAAAGTTATCTTTTGGTTGATAATTTAATCACATCATGGACCAAGAATTTGGTCATTTTATGAGTAATTTTTTGAAGTTTGTTGAGAATTCCTTTAGGTCTAGTACATCGAAATTTTTTTCTTATTTGCCTTAAAAAAAAGCACTCTGTAGCAGTCAAGTTCAGTGTTCCATATGTGTCCACTAAAACCAGTTGTGGCCATCAATTATTCCTATAGCTTTTCTTCTATTTCTGTCTGCTTTTAATCAATTATTGAGAGAAATGTGTTAAAATACCCTGTTAGGATAGTAGATTTAGAATATCTCTTTGTAGATATGCCTAATTTCTCTTTAAATATTTTAAGGCTATGATACTAGGTGCATACATGTTCAGAATTATATGTTCCTGGTGAGCTGAAGTGTTTATTAACATATCATTCTCTCTAATAATGCATGTTGCTTTAAAACAGTATTGCCACATAAACTTTCTTTTAGTTAATTTTGCCAGTTTTATCTTTTTTCCCTCAAGTTTTAGGTCCACCCCTGGTAATAGAAGATAGCCTATCTTTAATTTTATCCACTCTGATAATCCTTGTTTTTAAATTGGAGAAATTAATCCATATTTATTTATGGTAACTATTGGTATATTTGCATTAATTTATTCCACTCTAGTCTTCATTTTTCTCTATCTTGTTTCTCCAAAGTATTTACTTCTTTTCCATTATATTTATTAAAGATATTTTTTCTCTTTATCTCATTTCATTTATTTTGCCTCTATCTGCTAGGAAATTATACATCTCATTTCTATTTCTTTAGTTGTTACTCTAGCAATTTTAACATGTACATTTAACTTTAATCTAAAATTAATCAGTATCTTTACCCTCCTCCCAAACAGTGCAAAAATCTGAGAATGTGTTTAATCTGATTGTCTTTTTTTCTGATCCATATGCCTTTGTTGTTCAGAGTTTTAGTTCCACATGGATTTTTCCCCAGCTGTATTGCAATATTATTAACTTATATGTAAGTTTAAGGTGTACAATATGATGATTAGATATATGTATCTATTGCAAAATAATTACCACAATAAGCTAATAAGGTACCACATCTCCATCCCTGCACATAATAATGATTTGTGTGTATATGTTGATAACATTTAAAATCTAATTTCTTAAAAACTTTCAAGAAACAACAAAGTATTGATAATAATAGTCCTCATGCTATGCATTAGGTCCCCAGATCTTCTTTATTTACAGCTCAGAATTTGTCCCCTTTGACAAACATCTTGCCATTTCTCCTACCACCCCAGCCCCTGCCAACCAACATTCAACTGTCTATTTCTATGAATTTGACTTTTTTATACCTACATACAAGTGAGAATAAACAGTGTTTGTCTTTCACTGTCTCTCATATTTCATTTAGCATAATGCCCTAAAGGTCCATCATGTTGTCATAAGTGGCAGAATGTCTTTCTTTTTATGGCTAAAATATTCCATATTACATGTATTTCACATATTCTTTATCCATTCATCTCTTGGTGGACACTTAGATTGTTTCCTTGTCTTGGCTATTGTGAATAATACTGCAATGAACATGGGGTGTACAGATATCTCTTCGAGACAATGTTTTCATTTCCTTTGGATATTTACCCAGAAGTGGATTTCTGCATCATATGGCAGTTCTATTTTTAATTTTCTGAGGAAACTCCATACTGTTTTCCATAGAGGATGTACCAATTTACATTCCCACCAGCAGTACATAAGAGTTTCATTTTCTCCACAGCCTTGCCACCACTTGTTACTGTCTTTTTGATGATAGTCATTCTAACAGGTGAGAGGTGATATCTCATTGTGGTTTTGATTTGCATTTTCCAGACAATTAGTTATTCAAGCATCTTTTCATATACCTGTGAGTTTTTTATACCAGGGGTGCTAAAACAATGTATACAAGTGGACACTTTTGTCAACGTTGCTCAAGCAGTGGTTCACCATAATCAGAAGTGTCTGGACACTGATGGTAACCACTTTGAGCACCTCTTGTAATTGCAGAAGTCATACATGACTTGTATTCATCTTTTGTTACCAGTAGATATTGAGTATTACAATTTAAATACAGTTTTCCTTTCTTAAAATGTGTATACATTTTTTTGGCACCCTCTGTATATTTTGAGTAGTAAACCCTTATCAAATAAATGGCTTGGAAATGTTTTCTCCCATTCCATAGGTTGCATTTTTATTTTATTGATTGTTTCTTTTTCTGTGCACAAACATTTTAGTTTTATGCAGTCCTATTTGCTTACTTTTGCTTTTATTGCTTGTGTGTTTGGTGTCATAGCTAAATAATATTTGCCAAGACCAACGTCGAAGAGCTTTACCCAGCTTTCTTTGAGTAGTTCTACAGTTTTGGATCTTATTTTTAAGTCTTTAATCCATTTTCAGTTAATTTTTGTGAGTGGGATAAGATAGGGTCCAGTTTTATTCTTCTACATGTGGTTATCCAGTTTTTTTCAACACCATTTATTAAAGAGGCAATCCTTTCCCCCATTGCATCTTTATGGTTCCCTAGTCAAGTATTAGTTGTCAATATATAAGGGTTCATTTTGGGGCTCTCAATTCTGTTCCATAGATCTATCTATATCTTTATGCCATTTCTATACTGATTTGATCTACACTGATGTTTTTATTACACAATTAGACATATTGTTAGTCATTTTATATATTTGATATTTGTTTAGATTTGACCAAATGTTTTCCTTTAAAAAAGTACATTTTATTGCTATTCCTTCTTGCAACTCAGACTTCTTTGCAAGGGTCATTTGCCTTCTTCCAGAAAGATATCTTTTGACAGCTGCTTTAGTGAAAGTCTCTTGGTGGTAAATTCAGTTTGTCTTATCTGAAATTAAGTCACTTTGCCCTTTTCGTTAAAAAAAGCTATAATTTGCTCTCAGTTCTTTAGCAAAAAATATCTAACGAATCATTGCTTAAATCAAGTTCTCTGCATTTCTCATTCTCAGTCATTTGAAAACAATCTTTTCTCTCTGACAATGTCAAGATCTACTGCCTTTGATACTCTGCAATTTCATTTATCTTGTTTAGAATTTGTTAAATTTCCTCAATCTGAAGATGTTTGTGGAATTGCTCAGCACTTCATCCTCTTTCTCTACAAACTTTTCCTAGAATTTCAAAAAGATCTTCACTCTTTCATGTGCTTTAACCAGTCTTTTCTATTTTTCATCTCCTTGTCTCTCATGTTACATTCAGCTAATTTCTTTTTACCATCTCATTCGCTATTATTTTCTCCAGCAACGTTTAATCTCCTAATCTAGTAAACTCTCTTTAACAGTCTCTTATTTTATCACCATGCTTTCAAATTCCACTTTTATTTCTTTAAACATATTAAATGCATATATTTTGTACTTTGAATTTATAATTGTAATATCTGCATCATCTGCAGCAAGATTATTTGTTCTTTTACATCTCATTCAGGTCAATTTTTTAGTCATATATTTAGTGGTTTATTTTTTTGATGACTTCATGTTTATTGGAACTTTATTTATGGGACTTCATTGAGGCCTGGATTTAAAGTTTATTGCATCAGAGGAGATTTGTGTTTACTTCTACCAGGCACTTGGGGGCAATACTAATACAGAACCACCTGAAACTCTGGATTGGGTTTTAGGGAGTTTCATAGATACTGGTAATTCTGTGCCTAACTCAAGGGAAGTTAGGTTTGTGGTTGGTACCATGTATCCCCGAAAATAAGACCTAGATGGACAATCAGCTCTAATGCGTCTTTTGGAGCAAAAATTAATATAAGACCCGGTCTTATTTTATTATAATATAAGACTGGGTCTAATATAATATAATAGAGTAGAACATAACATAACATAACATAACATAACATAACATAACATAACATAACATAACATAACATAATATAATACCGGGTATAATATAATATAATATAATATAATATAATATAATATAATATAATATAATATAATATAATATAATATAATATAATATAATACCGTGTTTCCCCAAAAATAAGACCTAGCCAGAAAATCAGCTCTAATGCGTCTTTTGGAGCAAAAATTAATATAAGACCTGGTATTATATTGTAGTATATTATATTACATTACATTACATTACATTATATTATAAAGACCCAGTCTTATAGTAAAATAAGACAGTGTCTTATATTAATTTTTGCTCCAAAAGACGCATTAGTTGATTATCCAGCTAGGTATTATTTTCAGGGAAACACAGTAGGTAATCCCTAGAGGACTAATTTCATCTTTCTTTCTGTTTTATTATTATTGTTGTTGTTACTATTATTATTTCTTCCTTTTCTTTCCTTTCTTTCTCCTTTCCTTCCCTCCCTCTGTTTTTTCTTCCTTCCATCCATCCTTGCTTTCCTTTCCTTTCTTTCTTTTTTCATCTTTCTTGTTTTTCTTTCCATATATATATATATATAAATCAAGATATCTTTCTTCCTTCCTTCCTTCCTTCCTTCCTTCCTTCCTTCCTTCCTTCCTTCCTTCCTTCCCTCTTTTCTTTCTTTCTTTCCTTCTCTCCCCTTTCTTTCTTCTTCCTTTTATCTATTTTCTTTCTACTCACTTTACTCAGAGATAAAACTGAGAAAGGCATGTATTCCCCTACTGACTTCTTCTGAAGGACTCTGATCATATAGACACCAACTCTATATGGAGTGGTCTCTAAGCCAGTCTCCCACTTCATTCAGACCCCAGGCAGTCTTCTATCCTTCATTTGCTAAAAAAAACCAGGTTTCAGCCACCAGTGACCAACAGATACCAACAGAGTAAAAGCTAAATACAGACCTACTTAACTCTATGAGTTAGTATTAACTTGTTGTCCTGGAATTTGAGGAATTCCTGTACTTTACAGCCAGAGCTCAGTTGTCCATTGAGAGAGAGAGAGAGAGAGAGAGAGAGAGAGAGAGAGAGAGAGAGTAGTTTTGCTATACTGAAAGGTTTTTCTTTGAATATTTAGTCCACCATACTGCTGAAAACAGAAATTGATGATATCTTTGCATGTCTTTATCTTCAGTGCTAAATGAAGGCCATAGCTTATAATGGATATTCAGAAAATTTATTTGAAATGCATTAGAAGTTGTATACTCTTGGATCTTCACTCCAAGATCCAAGTCTCTTTATACTATCAGGCAAATGTGCAAAACTAGTTTGATTTATAAATTTGTTGAACTGGGAATGTCTTTGGACGCTACAAAAAAGGTGCAACATTATCCCTCTTTGGTCTTCATCTGCTTACTTGTGCTGACTTTTGGGTAATCCATTTTTTCCTCACCTCTTTCAGGAATACTTTCATGAGTCAAACCCACCACCATCATCCACATAATCTGGTGCAGATATCTTATCTGTGTGTTTTTATCACATCTGATGTTTACCTTGGCACAGTTTTTTCACATTGTGTTTAATTTATTGTCTAATATTAAATTGTAAGTAGTCTGAGCTCAGCTGTTATGTCTTGTTCACTTAGTGTCCCTTGTACTTGGCATAGTGTTTAGTTTGTAATGCGTATCAATTAATGGTTTTCCAGTAATGAATGAATAGTACCTTTTAGAATATACATTTTAGCTCTAAATATGCTTTTATTCTCAATCCTCAGGCCTTTCTCTTTTGTATCATCACTCTTAGAAAACACCTAGCTATTACTTTTTTGAGTCAGTAATTTGAATTGCATACTCTTCTCAAACTATTTTCTATGAGAGTTAAATAACTTCCATTAGCCTAAGTAAAAGAACACTTTAATACACAAATATTTTTAAACTAAAAACTATTTCATCTTTTTTGAAATGGGAAATATCATTAGCAAATGAAAGGCAAGATAACTATAACCATTAA
Source organism: Rhinolophus sinicus (assembly GCF_036562045.2). NCBI lineage: Eukaryota > Metazoa > Chordata > Mammalia > Chiroptera > Rhinolophidae > Rhinolophus > Rhinolophus sinicus. The sequence continues at coordinate 35,917,697 of NC_133756.1, forward strand.
CAGTCTTCCTCTAATTAGCAATGAATTATATTTGCTATTTTATACTATGTTGAAGAATTACAGCTATTTCATAATCTTCCTTCACTTTGTTTTCATTCAAAGTTTGAATCTTGAAAGAATCATTACAATGTCTTTTTAATTTCTTTTCAATTTATTGACATCATGACTCATTCATATTCAAGAGTTCACTGCTTTGTTTATGAAATTAGATTCCGCTGAGATTTTTACCGCTATGAAACTGCCAATACAGAAAAGTACCACATTCAGTGGCAACTCAGCACTCTCCTCATTTTCCCTTTACTTATCTAAGTAGACATTCAAATAGGCAGAGGGTGCCAGAACAATGTATACACATTTTAAGAAAGGAAACCTGTATTAAAATTGTAATACTCAATATATACCTATAACGAAAGATGAATAGGAGTCACATTTGACTTCTGCAATTACAAGAGGTGTTCAAAGTGGTTACCATCAGTGTCCAGACACTTCTGATTATAGCAAATTACTGCTTGAGCAACGTTGACCAAAGTGTCCACTTATATATATATTTTTTGGCACCCCCAGTATTTATTAAGCATGTGGTACGTACAAGATACTGTGCTGGTGACTTTGGTACATACAAAGGTAACACAGGTTAATAACAAGGTGAATTAGATATGACTTCTACCTTCAAAACCTCATCATCTAGACAAGTAAGAAATAGATTAATTATATAAATGTGCCTCGGTATCCATGTAGTTAAATATTAATAATGGCTAATAGTTATCAACTCTTACTATGTGACAATCATACAGTTTTACATGCTCACAAGTAATTCACTTCATCAAATCAAGACCATTGGTTATTTATACACATCATTATTGCAGTAACACTTAGAAAGAAACATTCCTTAAAAATTATAACTTACTCTTGATTGTAAGATGCATCCCAAATATCAAAGATGTTAATATGTAAAACAATGTAGGCCTTACAATTGATGAAATCTATTTACTCATTTAATGCTATCAATAACCCTTCAAGTTAGGTAATATCATTGTTCCCATTTTACAGATAGGGAAATTGATAGGGTTCAGAGATGTTAGGTAACTGGCCAAAGGCCATAGAGCTAATAAGTAGATGAGTAGGGATTGGACCCAAAACAGTATAATTTGAAATGTCATGCTCTTCACCTCTATACCAGAGAGGTCTTGGGTTCTTTCTGTAATAGGGTGTTCAGGAGGTTCTGTATCTTTTGTTCCTGATGTGGTTTCATTTAAAGTTGGAGAAGAATACAGGAACCTCTTTTAATTCCTGAGGGAAATTGAGAATTTAGTTGAGATTATGAGACTTGAATTTCAAAAAAAAACTCTTTTTTGGAAATTATTGTCTAAATTTAGCATGAAATTGTTATAGTAATCAGACTAAATAATAGTACATCTTACCAACAACAGGCCTGAGGCAATTTACTTTTTTTAAATCCATGAATTTATAACTTACCACCCTGCATGCAGATGAATGATCCTTATAGGATGATATAGATTGGGCAAAAATTTAAATTAACTTGTACTATGAGTGTATGTAGACATCTGTTTTTCATTTTTTTTGTTTTTGGCTTTCTATTTTTTAAGAGAAAAAGTAGTTAGTAAAAAGTATCCATCACAGTTCCTTTTTTTAGCTTGTATTTAAAAAGTAGCAATATTTGAGATGACTAACCAAAAGTAAGAAACTGTCTATTTCATCTTAGGTAGCTATTTTTTAAAAGCTAATGAGTTAAGAAATAACAACCATGTGCTACATTGTTTTTGCCTATAAATAATGAATTACATGTAAGAACAAGAGGAAGTTAAATATACGCTGGGCCAATTGCATAATCATGGATACCAGAGACTTTATCTGTAGAAATTTAGCAAAACACAATTAGAAATGTCAAACAGAAAAGATGTCACTAAGATAATTCTTCCAGAAATGAATAAAACTTCTGTCCCAGCTGTTCCTATCTTGAATAGTCAAGAGGAGATGGACATAGCTAAAAAAAATCTTACTGTTTCCCAAAATATGGTACTGGAAACACCTACATTAAAATAACCAGAGCGGTAGAATGCTTGTTAAAAACACAGATTGTGTCTTCTATCCCAGACCCATGGGATTGGTCCTTCTTTGGGTAGAGCTCAAGAATCCACATATTAAACAACAACTCCATCCACTGGTGATTGTAAGCCTGCTGGGTTTGAGAACCATTGTTTTAACACTTGGTTCTTCCCCACCCAGTACTTTGGCCTGATGGCAGAAATGAACCAATCATTAGTGATTGTTTTCACCAAATATCAGAGTTTGAATGGTTGGTTTACTAGATATCTATGAATCAGTGTATGTGTTGGGGGTGGGGAGGGAGTGGTTGACACTGAAGAAATGTGAGCTCATGTACTCAAATTTATATCAGTTCTTGCATGCCATATAAGCAACTGTTCAACATCACTAAATAGAAGTAATACTTTCTGACATCTAACATAGTTGCAGGAAAATAAAATTAAGATAATCCTAATAGCTATGGGAATGGAAAAAAAGAGATAACTCCAGTTTTTTTCAAAGAAAAAAATATCTGTAAGATCATTGACAAATCGAACGTTAATGGTAAACAGAAGGAGGAAAAGTAGAATACCTTGGGTTGAATCTGGGTAGCAGAAAAAAGTGAGGCACTAACATGGGGATGGAATGTGAAAACATTCTGAAAACAATTTCGAGTATGGGTGTGAAAGAAGGTGAGATTTTAGAGCTGGCCTTTTATAGAGATGGTGAATTGAATTTTATTACTGAGTTGACATATGAATGGATTTAACCAAATTGAGATCTAATCAATCATTATGTTTTTTACAGCAATTGTTCAACTGTCAAGCTCTACGAAAACTAAGTATTCCTGATAATGACCTTTCAAATCTGCCAACCACTATTGCTAGTTTAGTTAATCTTAAAGAACTCGACATCAGTAAAAATGGTAAGATTTCATCTCATCTCTAAATAACTTGAATTTTTTTTTTACTGAAAATACGCTTTAATGTTTTCTCTTAGCAAATGATATAACACTTTTCCTCTGATTTTGTTATAACTCTAAGTTAATTTTATTGAAAAATTAAATCTTAATTGATAAGTCAAAGACAGAAAACCTCTCTCCCCTTCTCTCGCTAGTGTGCCTGGCATGTTCAGCCCTTATTTACCTCTGCATTCAGATGTTATTTAATCTTTTCCAGAATATTTTACTGCCTTAAACTGCTTATTTTCCTCATCTCAGGATGTGGGGTGGAGAGCCAGGAGGAATTTATATAAAAATAGAAAACATAGATCCTTTCTTCAAGACATTATAATTGAGTTGGAGATATGTTTGATATTAAAAATAGTGTCTATAATTAACAATATAGCATTGTGAACTTCAAAATTTAAGAGGGTAACACACATTAAGTGTTTTTAACACATACACACACACACACACACACACACACACTCACAGCAAAAAACAAAAGATGAAAAGCAAAACCAACAAGGGGACACAGGGAAACTCTGGGAGGTATTGGCTATATCTGTAAGCTTGATTGTGGTGATGCTGTCATTGGTGTTTGTATTATGTCCAAACTTGTCAAATTGCACATATTAAATATGTATAGCTCTTTGTGTATCAATCATACTTCAATAAATCTATTTTTTAAAGGTAAAAGACTAATTTAAGTACCCTAAAAAAAATCAAATCGAAGTTAGGTAGGATTGGCTTGACATTCTAGGTAAATAGGATCTTAAATTAATCTGTTTTGTTAAGCACCACCAGGAAAACCTCTATTAACCACATTAAATTGACATTTCTAAGAAATCCTGGAACATCCTGCTTACAACTAAGATCTTTTTGGTAACAGCCACTAGAAGCAGACCGTATTTCTCTTCCCAGTCTTATTTTCTTAATAACACTTATGAGAAACTGACATACTATGTATTTAAATCATTTATGTATTGTCCAGACTCCTATTACTAGAATTAAAGTTCAGTGATGTCTCAATGTTGTTGTTGTTTTCATTACTGGTATATCTGTATTGCCTAAAACAGTGATTGGCACATTGTTGGAGCTCAACAAATAGTTATTCAACGAATCATGAATTAACGGCTCTGCCGGATGAACATGGGACATTTGTTGAAATGTACCAGTGTGAATGACGATTAAAATATCTTCAGTTTAAGTCCATGAGAGTCCTAGAGAAGTTTACAGTGTCGCTGGAAAGATAAGACTAAATAATCAGTGAATATCATAAAACACTATATAACGAGTTGCTCCGTTATTTGGCCCTAATTACACTTGTGAATTCTTAGAGAGTAGGAAGATTAATTAAGACTGCTTTAGTATTAGGGGAGAGTTCAAGTAAAGGATATAAGCTGAGGATTTCCATGAAGCACAGTAGTATCAGAATAAAGGAGAGCATTTCATTTAAAGAAAACAGTAAGAATGCAAACGGGGAAACGCACACACATTCTTCTATACCAACTTGACTTACCACTTAGAGGGTTTTCAGGAAAACAGTTTTTAAAAGACCTTATGCAGACATAGAAAGAGAACACCAATTAGATTAAGGCCCATTTAGAGATGATATTAGGCCTACCTTTATTCTTTTACGGTTAGATTTACAGGCCACGCTTTTATATGGATTGGTATTTCTGTACTTGAGTAACAATTAATACTGCTTATATACAGAGGGTGCCAAAAAATGCATACACATTTTAAGAAAGGAAAAACTATCAAAATTGTAATACTCAATATGTACCCATAACAAAGATGAATACAAGTCATGTTTGACTTCTGCAATTAATTACAAGCTCTGCTCAAAGTGGTTACCATCAGCATCCAGACACTTCTGATTACTGGGAACTACTGCTTGAGAAACATTGACCAAAGTGTCTACTTGTATACATTTTTGGGGCACCCCCAGTATTTATATACATTCACACATCAAATGCTATTTTCAACTTACAATTTCTGAGAAATATCATATGGCCAAATATATTACATCCTTTGACCTTTAGAAAGGTTGGGCTGCAGAATCCACATAAAATCTATCTTATTTTTAAAGAGGGTCAGAAAAAAATCATCACCAAATACAAACACAAAACTCCTGAGACATATGAGATTTCTGTGAGCATTATAATTATCTCTTAGTAGCTCTTTTGCATCATAAAATTTCGTTGCCAGGAAGTGCATTGCAAGTTCGACTTCTTCAGCTTAGAATTAAATCCATGAGCATCCTTAGAAGTCCTTGTGAGTATTATTTAGGGACTTTTAGACATACTTATGATCTCTATGTCCTGGAAGCATTTATGCACATAGACATGCGAGACATGGCAAGCCATTCTGCAAAGTCAGTACAGTATAAAAGTTTTGATGAGCATGATGATATATGAGCCATTGCCAGAAGTTACAGCAAAAGATGTCAACACATCACCCCTTTCAGAAAACCATACCTAAAAAAGCTGTCACTGAATTCTATGGCAGAGACCTTGACAATTACTGAGGAGCATAATATATCCTTTGGGAATCTGTCAAGTGAAGAAGGAGCAGAGACCAGAAATTAAGTGCAGTGTCAGCCTCAGAGTTCTGGTGGAAAAAGAGTCAAGACATGCGACAACATATTATGAGAGAATATCAGTATTAGTATTTAGTATTAGTATTAGTATTAGTATTTAGGAGCAGAAAATAGAAAATGTTTTATTTTGAGACAGGCTCATTTAACTACTAGTCAATCTAGGTAAAAAAAATTTGCCTGAAATGTGTGTGAAGTTGATGAGTGACACCTTATGATGAAACTAATTCACTTGGATGCTGAGTTTAAACCTGATTGGTCATCCATGTGGCCTCCAGTCTTTACTTTTCATTTCCAATTCTTCCACCTGCCCTCCTGATTCCCCATTTTTCCTTCCATAATTCAAAGGTACTATTTTATATTAAAACCTTTAAATAAATGACTGTTGTGTGCAGAAAAGTACCTACATAATTTGTGTGAACAGCTTTCACCTACCTCTCTAGCCACTCCCGCTAACCCTTCTCCCTTCCATGCCATCCCCAGGTAATTCTCAAATTCATCAACTGTTTACTTGTGACACAAGGAACTACAATATTTTCTCGCTCAAAGTATTCCTTCCTCCCCACTGCTGTCCCTCATTAACCAGACGTAGGTCCTCTTCACCTTTAAAAGGACGTTTTACATGTCATTATTCTTGGAAATTTTCCTGACACCCTATACACAAAGAGAATTAATTGTTCCTTCCTCTGGTATACTTCGTATATGTTTTTGATTTGAACTTACCTCACTCTGTAATTTAATTTCTATGCATCCCTATTTATTTGACTAGATTGTGAAACCCTTGAAATCGGGGACTATCTTGTTCATCTCTCTATGTGGAGTGGCTAACACAATTCCCAGCATACATGATGGTGCGCAATAAATGTTTGGCAGGTGAATACCATTATGCAGAAGCATTGTTTTGAAGTATATAGTGTGTATTTATATTACATTACATACATTAGGGACCCAACATAGGATGAGATCTTCACCTTATATTGGGGTCTTGTTAAATAGTGTAACTGAATGCTGGCAAACATAGAAATGGCATTGTAATAAGTAAGGAGTAACCACTAAAATCAGTGTTCTTTGGGGTAATGATTACTTCATGTCAAGTTTTGTGCTTCCCTCCAGCTTCAGACTGGTATAGCCAACTGCATGCTGGACTTAGCTATGATATATTCAACAAACACCCCCAAACATAATATATCTAAAACCAAATTCATCATCCATCCCAAAATGCTTTTCCTCCATTATCCAGTTATCTGTTAATGTTACTATCATCCACAAAGGCATTGAATGCAAACATTGATTCTTTCCTCTGACTCCCCTATGCAGTCAGTCACCAAATCCTGCCAAATAGACCTTCTAAATATAGTCAACTCTGTTTTCTTCTCACCATTCCCATACAATTTTAATTTAGTCTTTCTTTTTCCTAGACTGCTTACATCACCTCCTAATCGGTGTCCCCAGCCCCATTAATTGCCGCAACCATTCACAAACCCATCTTCCACAAAGGAGCTTTATCACTCTTTTTAAATTGCAAATGTGGTTAGTTTACTCTCCTACTTACGATATTTCAGTTGATCTAGGATAGAATGTAGGTTCCCTAACAAAGCACTAAAAGTCCCCACAATTGACCTCCATCTACACTTGCATTTCATCTGCCCACTTCACAAAGATGATTAGCATTTTTTAACCTTATGGTCTAGAAACTGAAGAGTTGCCTCAAATATTTAATGCTGTTTCACCATCTCCGTGACTGTGTTATTTTCTCAGCCTAAATCACCTTTCACACACCTCTTTCACCTGGTTCAATCTTACTCATCATTCAAAACTCAGTTTATTATTAAAAACATTTGACAGTTACATTAAAGTATGTATGGACTCTTAGTTTCAAGCTATTAAACATTTTAAACGTGAAAGAAATAATAGGACACAGCAATATGCTTACCATGAGATTAAAATATTAGCATTTATTATAGATATCACACTCTAGTTTGTTTTTTCAAGTAGATAAAACATTACAGAAACTTGTAGCTTCTCATCCTCCTCTCTTCCCACTTCCTCCCTCTCAGCGTTAGTGTGTTTAAAATTTCAGTGAAGTGCTAATTAATACATTGTACATATTGTTCTGCAAGTTTTTCATTCTACATTATATTTCTGAAATTTGTCCTTAATGATCAGTGTGAATGGATCTAATTGTACCAGCAAAGTACCAAGTTTCCGCTGCTTCATATCTCTGCCAGCACTTGGGGTTAGTGGATATTTTAAATGTTGGCCAGTCAAATGGAAGGGTAGCTGGATATTTTAGTTTATATTTCCCTAATCATTAGAGGAGTTGGAAATTTCTCATTTCTTCTTATTGGCAAGTATAGAGTATCTTGCTCTATTAATTGTCTTTCTTGGTCCATTTTTTATTTTGGATTGTTTATCAGTTATGGATGTTCTTGGTGATCATGTGTTGTGGACACTAGTCCCTTGGTTAAATGGGTTACAAATATTATCTCCGAATTTGTGGCTTATCTTTTCACTTTGAACAAGATACCATTTGCCATCAAGAAGTTGTCATCTATATGTACTAAAATGTATCACTCTTCTCTTTATAGTTTGCATTTTTTTAGCTTATTTAAGAAATTCTTTTCTAATATCATATATTGTCTATATATTCTAGTTTTTCTTTTTATACTTGGGCATTTAATTTACTTGCAGGTAAGTTGCTAGTTTAAGTTTATAGATTGTATTCTTTTTTTAAAAAGCGTTGTATCTAAATTTAATTGATTCATAGAAACATAACTAATTTTTATATCTTGATCTTATATTCAGCCCCAGTGCTAATTTTAAGTTCTAATATATAACTAGTAGATTCTTTTGAATTTTTCTGTATAAAATCATATCATCTGCATATGACTATTTTTCTTTCCCATCCTTATACATTTATACATTTATATCTTCTTGAGTCTTCTTTTTATAAGTTAATTTTCTAGGAAATCATCTAGTGCATCATCCAGATGGTCAATTTTATTGTCAAACGTTGTCCTTAGGCTTCTCTTATGCATTGTATAAATAACTACCGTATCTGTGGCTGTTTCTTCCTTTGTCTTCCTAATGTTAATTGTGCTATCCATTTTTAACATTTTTATCATCCATCTTGCCAGAGGTTTTTCTACTTTACTAATCTTTTAAATAATACTCTTTTGGCTTATTAGTCTCTCTATCGGTTAGTTGGTTGGTTTGCTGGTTGCTTGGTTGGTTGATTTTCTAGTCATTAATTTCTACTTTATTACTTCCTACTGTGGCTGTTTTTATTATGCCTCTTCTACTTCCTTAGGGTTTACTCAGTTGTTTTTAGTTTTCCAACATGTTTATGTATCTTTTAGTCATCATATTTTTATTGAAATATGTTGCAGACTACATGGTCTAGATGATACTAATTTCCCATTATTTATTGACTTTCACATTCTGGCCAAGTATGGTCAATTTTTTAAATATACTTTATTTCTCGTAATATAAATACATATTCTCTGATTGTTGGGCACAGGCTAGGGATCTACTAATTATATACTTTATTCTCCATTACATTAATAACTTTCATTATGACAAATACTGTTTCTTAATGATTTTTGCATACTTGGAACATTGAAAGCACCCAATGCTTGGAACATTTACCTAGTTGGAATATTGAACACACATAATGAACTGAGAAGAAATGAACTGGAAAATGAGATCCCAACCTCTTGTGTTCAATAAAGATTCTATTCTTTCATAAAGATTCTACTCTTTCTCTTTAAAAATAAGTACTTTAACCTTGAACATTCTTAAGACATTTTCTAGTCAATTTTTTGAAATGTGGATACATATGTATGTGTGTGTGTGCGTGCGCACATACACACACATACAGAGGGTGCCAGAAAAATGTATATACATTTTAAGAAAGGTAAAAACTGTATTAAAATTGTAATACTCAGTATATACTGATAACAAAAGATGAATACAAGTCATGTGTATACTTTTTTTTGGCACCCCCCAGTATATATATATATATATATATATATGGGAGAGGTAAATAAATATCCATGCTGCTTGTAAATTACCCTTCCCTTCCTCTCTGAGTCCTTCTGATCCCAAATTTACATGCAGCAATCGGTAAATAAATACCGATTTTTCATATCAATAGGTCTTTTATCTTTTATTCCTCAGATCTTAATTCAACAGTGAAATAAAAACCTCCTGTCCATCAGAGATGTATACATTTTATATAGTGTGATCTCTGAATAGTATCTGCCTGTTTATAAAGCTGATTCATGGTCATAATGGAGTAAATTGTTTTATATGATAAAGCCAGGTAATGAATGATAAGGTTTAATTAGGCAGTGATTCAGTTTTAAGTATGATTGTTGATTTGTCAAAGCTTCAGACAGACTATGACACTATAATTTAAGGACTTTGATGAAAATGAATTAATGTGAAAGACCTCCCTAATTCTGCAGCAATTAAGTGATTTTCCTCTCATCCTCTAAAACTTATTTCTATACGAGAATGGATTTTAAAAGCATCATAGTGGCAAAAATTACTGTTGTTAGTTGTAATGAAATGCAATCAGAGTTGAAGGCATTATTATATGTTTTACCAGTTTGCCAATTATTCCTCCCCTTCCCCAAATGCATGCAAAACACTAAAGACAAACAGTATCTTCTCAACTTTCAATGAAGAGAGAGACTTTCCCTCAAACACACTAGAAAAGGCAGATGTGAGTAACCAGTTAAATGATAAAAATCTTTAAAAGTTTGAGCACATTAAGAGAAGAATAGACTCTGGTAGTGTACATGCATATATAAATTCATAGGGCAGTCCACTTTGGGATGTCTTATGTGAGTTGGGGAAAAAATGTTACCATGCATTTGTTCTCAAGAGCAATAAATATGCTCTTTGGTGTTGTGCAAATGATTAGGCCATTTGTTTAGAGTAAAGCTTATTATGCTTCCTTAGTAAATCCCTGACTTTCAACACTCTTAATGAGTTATTTATCTGAAAAACCACTAGCACTTCCCTCACTATAAGACTTCTTTCCCTTTCTCCAGAATTTACTTCTGTCCAAGATTATAGTGCTAAACTGAGGATTGGCTCCTTCTATTTCTGTTAAAGAATATGAGGGCAACAAAAACCAGGTCTGCCCTCCTGCCACCTTCTCAGCCTGATGCCCAACCTTTTAACTCTTTCTAATGCCGTCATCATTAAATAAAATCAACAAATATTGCATATGTGTGTTACCAACACTTAGTTCCTGGGTGATAGAGTTTACAATCGGGTAATATATCTAATTATAAGGGAGAAAGGAACTTTTCCCACCCCCTTCTCCTCCTTAAGTCTGTGTTGGGCTTTATCACCTAGACTGATACATTTTTCTACAGTCACAGCAGAGCATTTTCTGAGCTGAGTGATTAAGCTGTCTTCTGTGTCCTTGTAAATCCTGGAAAATTGTAAGAGAACAAAATTGAACTGGTAATGAAACATTGTGAGCTTACTCCCTCCCAGCTTCAGTATAAACCGTTTGAAAGCTAGAACTGCTGCACCTTACACTGTTTATAATAGCCTCCGTCACAGTACAGGTCCAGTAAGTGCTCAATAAAGGGGTTGATTGATAACAAAGACAAAAATTATTAGTCAAATATGAAGTAAGATTATTAAACAGTTCATTTCACATAATCGTGACTGGATACATATTTTGTTAAAGCAGGGGGAGAGTAGGGGAGGGAATCAGGTGTCATTTTAATTCATTTTGACTAAGTCAGATTCATTCCTTTGTGAATGAACTCGTTGGTCAAGGTCATAAAGACTTTTCAAAATTGTCTCTAGACATGTCCCTCAGGCAGAATCAGTAGCGTAAGTCTCTCAAATTATTGATTACCTGCATTTGTTTTTTCTCTTTATAACGCCACTAAAATAGGCAGAGTTCTTGCTTAGGTTCTGACTGAGTTCTCGGCTCTCTTCACTAGAGTGGTTAGAAGTAAAACAAACCATTCCAGTCTGTTTGTTCTCTCTCTCTCTCCCCCCCACTCTCTGATTTAGCTGACCTGTTTCTCCCAAATTTACTAACCCCATAGCTGAAATCTCCCTCTAATCCGTACTTCCTATTTAATAGATATTGCCCCATTTACCAAATATCCTTGGGAAATGTGGGTTTATACACAAAATAATTTAACAAAATTAAATTACAGTTTATCCTTTTTTAACGTAAAAGTTTTTACTGTGTTTGAATCATTCTGAATGATTATTCAAAAAAGTTTCATCACATTATTAAAAGTTTCATATCACATAATTATGAGTGTAATTAATGCAATTTAAATTTTTCAAGTGGACTTGGGTTCCTCATGGATTGCGTTATTGAACTTTTTTTTAAGTATGTGTGGCTGCTTGCCTCTACACAAAATAAGAACGGTAGACTTGAAGAGTCTTGGTGTTATCTTCATAGTTTTCCCATCACCGCATCTATTATCAGACCATCAGTTATAGTTTCTTCATATGGACATCCTGACTATTTTGAGTAGCCCCGTCTTCCTATTTGTTCCTTCTAATAGGTATCTGTTAAACTATGTATAAAAAATAAAAAGATTCTGAGCTAGGCTTATGATGCTGATTGGTGGTATATTAAATTCAAAAGTAAAGAACTTTATTACCTGAGCATTACACTCAAAGTTCCAGAAAAATGACACTCTGTGAAATTTGACCAAAGGTAATTATAGAACAAATGCAGTTTACAATGCCCCTGTAAGAATGCTACATGGTCAATCTTGAGTACGCATTAAACTCAAAGTTCCAGAATGTTGGTTGTTTGTATTTGACCTGGAGAGTATGTAGAGAACAAATGCAATGTATAGTACTCTATTATAAATGTTGCATGGCCAATCTTGGGTAGCTAAAACTTATACCCCCAAAGTAGTTTAAATCCTAGATTTGATGGAGGCAGTTTAATACAGGTAAAATATGATAGTATTTGGAATAAGGTTGGCCTGGTTTCAAATCCTGGCTAGCCTCTGAGCCTCAGTTTCTTCAGTGGTTAAATGAGAATAATAAACCACATTATAAAATTGTTGTGAAGACAAAATAAGCAAAATGCTTATAATATTTTCTCAATAAATTCCATTCTTTCTGCTCATAAATCTAATTCAATTTATTAGATATACAAATAACCACCTACCTTCTCAAAACTGAAAAAAAATATATAAAACTTGGTATTGGAATTAAAATATCACATAAAATATTAAAATCTCATAAATAGATTTCCCTTTTTTATATACAAGATATAACATTATGATTTTTGTCTTTTATCAGCATATGTTACTTCTATCACAGAGTAATTTGGGCTGATGATATCTATGAAATTCAGAAAAACAAACATTTCAAAATACATTATCCATAACTGTTATCATGTGTACTGATTTATATAAAGATTTATAAGTAATAAACAAAAGGTGATGCATTTGCGAGAACACTAAAAAGTTTAAAATTTGGTATTTATAAAAAGTTTTTTATATTATATTTGTATGGAAAGAGACAGTTACCTTTTTCATGTAGAAAATGTAATTTGAATCTAAAGCCTCTGTACTAAAATTAAATATGTCGTTCCATTTTGTGAAGTTATGTTCATCGCTTCAAGGTATTGATGCAAAAATATAATTCTATGCAAATTAACAAACACTCGCCAAGTTACCATTGTTTTCCTAGGTCTGAGCTAGATAATGTCAGGAGTATCAAGAAATTGAATGTCAAAGGACAAATCTCACTCTATTTCCATCCTCCTATCTTTCCAGAACACATTCTCTTATAAAACTCCAACCATCCTTTGACCCCACCAGAACCACCAGTCTATTAATACCACTGCCTTCTCAGGAATTCTTTCATCCTTGCTGTTTTCTCTGCCCTTTTTGCACAGCTCAAATTCCATTGTCAATCGTCAAATAACCCCCTTGACACCTTTGCTCCTCTCTTGTCACTGTGTATGCTCAGTAAAATTCCAATCCTGGTTGAACCCAACTCTCTACCTATTGCTGAAAGGATCTGCAAAAAACAATTACATTGACATAACTTGAAATTCATCACAGAAATTCTAAAGTACAGCCTTAATGCTTCCCAGCAATCACGTAATATTTCCTTTGTCTAATGACTCTCCTCTTCTGGTGACTATTTTACATGTTTTCCTCTGCCTTGAACCCTTCCACACCTCCTCTGCCATCTTCATGGCTATCGATCCTATTCCACTGAATATATTAAGGCTCTCAGAAGATAACTTCTACAGGCTGTTAACCATCATATCTACCCATCTACATGCATCTGCACCCATAGTCTCTGATTCCTGCCTTTTAGTGTAGTTGACCTCTCCCTGTTCCTCTCTGAAGCCAATTTCTTCACTAGATAACCACCCTTTCTTGCCTATCTACAGATATCACTCTAGCAACTTTCTTCAGACTCTACTATTAATACATCATCAAGATTTTCCTCTCCACTTGTTTGTTTTAATAGGCATACACACCTGCTATTATTTTTTCCATTCTAAAGAAACCTTGGTTCCTCTTCCCTTTGACATGCAGACATCTGTGCCCTTATCTCTCTCACCTTCTTCACGTCTTTGTTTGAATGCCATCTTTCCAATCATTGAGGCTTACCCTAAACACCCTAGTTAAATTTGAAGTTGCCAGCATTTCTTTTTTTCAATTTATTTTTTTATTTTTTTATCATTAAGTCTAGGTGTACAAAACACCATGGTGATGAGACATGTACACCCCTCACAAAGTGATAGTCCCAACAAGTGTACTACCCATCTGACATCATACATAGGTATTACAATACCACTAATTATAATACATTCCCTATACTGTACTTTACATTCGGTGACTATATATTTTTTTAGTTGTAGTTGACATTCAGTATTATTTTATATTAGTTTTAGGTGTACAGCATAATGGTTAGGCATTTATAATTTATGAAGTGATTCCCCCCAATAAGTCCAGTAGCCATCTGACACTATACATAGTTTTTACAATATTATTGACTATATTTCCCATACTATATTTCACATCCCTGTGACTATATTGTAACTAGTAATTTGTACTTTCTAATCCTGTCCCCTTCTCACCCATCCCCCCAACTCCTCTCCCTTCTAGCAAACATCAGTTTGTTCTCTGTATCTATGAGTCTATTTATGTTTTGTTTGTTCATTTATTCCATTCTTTAGATTCCACATATAAGTGAGATCATATGAGATCTGTCTTTCTCAGTCTGACTTACTTCATTTAGCATAATGCCGCCTAGATCCATCCATATTGCTGCAAATGGTAAAATTTCTTTTTTTTTTTTTTTGGCAGAGAGATAGATAGATAGATAGATAGATAGATAGATAGATAGATAGATAGATAGATAGAAATAGATAGATAGATAGATAGATAGATAGATATAGATAGATATATAATATACATATAATTACATTATGTATACATATGTATACATATAATTAATATATATTATATATACCGGGGGTGGGTGCCAAAAAATATATACAAAAGGACACTTTAGTCAACGTTGCTCAAGCAGTAGTTCACCATAATCAGAAGTATCTGGACACTGATGGCAACCACTTTGAGCACATCTTGTAATTGCAGAAGTCAAATGTGACTTGTATTCATCTTTTTTTATCGGTATATATTATTACAATTCTAATAGTTTTCCTTTCTTAAAATGTGTATACATTTTTTGGATATATATATATCATATATATATATGATAGATAGATATATATATATATGATATATATATATATATCTATCATATATATATATAAATTTATTTATTCAGTTATCTATTGATGGGCAATTCAGTTGTTTCCATATCTTGGCTATTGTGAATAACACTGAAGTAAACATAGGGGTGCATATATCTTTTCAAATTAGTGTTTTGGATTTCTTTGGATCAATACCCAGGAGTGGTATTGCTGGGTCATACCCAGGCATTTCTGATCCATCTTTGATAGAGTTTAAATGTATTTACATGGATAATATTCTTACTGAGGATTTAGATGATAGACTAGATAGGGACAGGTAAATATTATAACACATTAAATAAATATATTCAGACAATTAATTAATTAATTCAGAACATGAGATTAAAAAACAGAGTATATGTTATAGAAATATCTTACACTCAGGTTTGCCTTTCAAAGATCTTTCATTTATGATCATAAGGGTCAGTGCTGCTATTGCTGTTGTTAGGCACTATATTTGATAATGAGAAGATTGTTTGGTACATTTAGATTCCACACTTACATATTGCACTGGTAAAAAACATTTGCTTTTATACTTTAATACCAACTTAAAGCCTAACACAAGATTTTAACAACACTTTTGTTTGATTTTTATTTTTACATCAGTAATCTTTTTTTATAATTAAAGTTGAAAACTATATTAATTATCAACTCAAAATCCTTCTATCAAGACTCAATTGTCTGCATTAGTAATAAACAGGTTAATCCACATAAAAACGATTAACTGAATACACTGAAACCTATTCTTAGCCATGACTTCATTTCCCCATGCTAAGCAGGAAAGATTCATATTTGATTGATTTTGGAATTCTCTTCTCTCCCTTCTTCTGCACACCAGTGAGATGGTCTAACGGAGGTAGTAGGAAAGGGAAAAAGAATGAAAACCCCACAAAGTGAATTAGTTCTTGAATAATTAAAGTTGAGCAGGAACTTATTCAACCTAGTTTTTTTAAAAAGTAGAAAGACAAAGAAACAATCAGATAAAGTATTCTATTACATATTTTCTTCTTCAAGATACTAATATTTTGTTAATGCAATTATGAATAATTCCATTGCATTAAAAGCTTTGTTTCTAAGATATTTTAAGTTCAGAATACAGAAATGTTATTTCTCATTTGACAGAATTTTTGTGGACATATTCCAAAGAGATTTGTGGTATAGTTGTTGAAGTAAACACATTGGGAATACTATTACCACAGTGTCCTAATTTGGATGATAAACATTTTATTGATGCCGTCTGCTATTTGTGAATAGGACAATTGTCCACTTTTTAGCTAAATATACCACTTTACCTATAAATCACAAAACGTTCTGTGTAATTATTTTAGAATACAGCCCTTATTTGTTGTTCAGCCCAGATTTGAATCTTGTTTAAATACAATAAACGTGAATCTCCAGGGGTTCCCAAAATAAATGAACTTGTGATGCCCTTAGAAGATAATTCCTTGTGGAGCTCTGTTAGAAAGACTCTGAGATGTCTCAACTGAAAAATGGGGGTTAGAACTTGAATTACATGGCCTGCAAATGCTTGATCCTTTTTCCTACAGTAATCACAAGTAAAGGCCGGAATAAGATATATTGTTAAAGTAAAGGATATTTATCCCCCTATTTCTGGAAAAATAAATTTGAAAATCAATACAAAGTCCATCTTAGAAAATGTGTATGTTTGTGTGCATTTGTATATCTATATCTATATCTATATCTATATCTATATCTATATCTATATCTATATATATATATATATAGAGAGAGAGAGAGAGAGAGAGAGAGAGATACATAAAACCTTTTTATAAATTGAAAACACTGTGCTCAGAGGACTAGAAACCAATCTCAAAGACTGGTTAATAAAAATGTGGGTTATATAATAAAATCTAAAATAATTTTAGTAGTATGTAAGCATAATGGAGTAAATATGAACAAGAGTATGGTGTTAAAAAAATGAATTAAATCCCACCTACCTCATTTCCATCTATAAACACTCATTAGATATTTAAATAAGTCGCCTAATCCTTGTGAATGTGTGTTTTGTCATCCATAAAATGGAAGTAATATTGCCTAATATATCTTCCTCACAAGGTTATTAAGAAAATTAAATTATTTTGCACACAGGCATAGAGAAGTCTAAATTAACTTTTCTCTTATTAATACATGAGTTTTATCTAGTATTTATAAAGTATTTATTCAGTGCCAGACATGATACTAAGTTCTTTACATTCAAACCATCTAATACTCAGAAAAACCTTTTGAATTAGGCAAGGAATGAGTGAGTGACACTTGAATATTATAATGTCTGCCTAAGATTACATGGCTAGTTAGGCGATAATACTGGGATTCGGTCACCCTTCCAACCTGTGCCTTTAACTATGCTATGTTTAGCATAGTTAAACTCTCCATGTTTAGATTGAACTACAAGTTGAGGTTATACTCGAAGTACTTTTCCTAAACTCTAGGGCCTATATATTGGTCTATATGGAAAAATTCCCCTGTCACCTATTTTTCCAAATTTGTTCCAACTTTCACAAACAAATTAAGATAGCTATAAAAACCTCAGCAAAAATATACAAGTATTGCTGAGCATAAACTTGTTATATATTTATATGTTGTTTGTTCCCTTGTTGACTGATACCCTCTGCTTCTCTTTATTTCTGGTAATTATAGATAACATCTATGCAGCATTTTCTGCCAATTACTTTATCTCTTTCAATCCTCACTGCAACACTCCGATGAAACCATTTATATAATCACCATTTTTTCAGTAGGAAGCTAAGACACTGAGCATTTAAGTGACTTGCCTAGAGTTACTCAACCAGTGAGTGGTAAAATTGGGATTCCATCCTAATCCAATGGACGCTGCTCTGGACACTTTTAAGTTTCAGCTGTAAACAGTATAATACAAGTTTTTAAACAAATACTATGATAGCGTTTCCACCACAGCAGGGAATTCCGTTTTCAGAAGAACAAAAAGAGATACGGTATTTTCCTTAAAATCGTATTTTAATTGGCTTCTGCTCCCATGACTTGTTTTATGCATAATTTAAGGAAATATCATCCTAGTGCAGACATAAGGCATCAGGCCTACCCGTGTGTAATGAGCCCAGATTGGTGACTAACTAGAGAAAGCTAAAAGGAGAAAACAAGAAGGCTTATGCCTTTGTTGGTTGTAGCTATCCAAAGCAAATATGAATACTAAGGTAAAATATTGAGGCTAGCTCAAGGGTTAGCCTTTGACTTTTTGGCCATTTTGTTCACATCCAGTAAATGAGGACATCTCTAGGTGTTATGGCCTTTCCAATAAAGAGAATTGGCCTTTCTCATTCAATTCATACATAACGGAGCTCCTAAAATACCTTGGGCATATTAAGAGGGTGAAATGCTTGAGCAATAATTTTTGGAGAGCATAGTTTATGATGAAATTCCACATACGGAAAAATGGCATGAGAAACGTCCCCATCCTCTCTTTCATGCGCTTACTTTACACTGAATAAACAATCTGCCTTGGTCTGACCCCCCACCTGCTGCTTCACTGGGCTGAGGTCCTGTGGACATGCTGGTTTGGGTGAACTAAATCTAGGAAGTGGAGGGTTTTCTTTCTTAAAGAAACAAAAAAGGTTCAACTAAAACCTGCCACATAAAGTTCCTCATCCTTCTGTAAGATATGAAGTGCTCACCAGGACTCATACTTTATGGATATTTTTACATCCTTAGTAATGGTTTCAAAAATTGAGAGCAGGTGGTATTGCAGGCACATAGACATGGCTTCAGATAGCTGTTTTCTAACCTTTGCAGGGCCTACTATATTTAACTCACGTGTACCAACTGATTGAAATGTCGTCCACATCTTTTACCCCTGACACTCATATTTGTGGATTAAGTTTTGTGATTTACTGATTTTCAGTAAGAAAAACTTGTGTTTTTCTGTCACACAGCCAACAGCACAGCTGTGACAGCAGATGAATAGTTCTCCAAGGGCAATGAGCTAGCCTGGCTACCTCAGAGCCTCTAGAGATGACCCAGGAAGGGCTGCTCACCTCTTCACCTTTTCAGGCAGATGCAGAACTGCAGAACTGCACTTTGTGCCAACAAGGAAGAATTACATAAAATTTGTTAAAGCCCCGTATTAGTTTGAGAATATCTATTGGTTTTGTGATTTGTCCTTAGGTATTTTTCACATGTATGTGTTCAATCTTTCCAATTTTATAACATGAAGGAAGCAAAGATTTTTCTCTTCTGCTTTCCATCATCTGATGATTTCCCCTTCCTCCAGTAGCAGAATATAGTAACTGTCAACCTAAACTATTTTTATATCTTTGGATACATAAAAAGCCAAGATCTACCTTATGCCAAATATACAATTGTCCTCAATTGTATATCCAATTTCCAATTATTACTATCATTAAATATTATTTGACATTAAACTTTTATTTTTGATATGTATGTATATATGATATGACACTAATATATAATATGAAGTTATTATTCTTACTTAAATGATTATCCCATTAGTGTTTATACTGTATATTTAATTAATTATTCTTAATATTAGAACTATAATGGAGAGAATTTATACTGGGACATTTTCATGTTTTTTTGTTTGTTTGTTTTTTCGTTTTTTTTTTACATTTTAGGTGTACAAGAATTTCCAGAAAACATAAAGTGCTGTAAGTGTTTAACAATTATTGAAGCCAGTGTCAATCCCATTTCTAAGTGAGTATGAGTGATTTCATTTTATTTATTTTATGTTTCCACTGAATAACAATGTACCAAAATAAAGAAAATTTATATAATAAATTAATTTTAAATGCTGCACTTAAAATTCAATTCAGTAGAATGATGTGAAAGGAATAATCAAATCAGAACAGTTCAACAAAAGATGATTAAAAGCATTGCTGTGTAACAATGAAGGCCTAATTGGTGCATCATGGTATTACTCTGAAGCAAACTATGTCATCATTTTTTTGTGTCTCTCAGGCAACATTCCATGGAAGAGCAGTGAAACTACGGAAACAGTTATTAGTTATGGTCATGATAGAAAATTAGCATCAAGGATGTGATGAAAGTTCAAGAGCGTGCAAGGGTTTAAGGGATTAATAGGTGCATGAAAATAGCTTATCATATAGTTCAAGCTGGTAATAGAATTAAGTACGACCAGAAGGAGGTAGCATTTGTGTGCCAAAGATTACAGGAAGAACAAAAAGATAATTCTATCAGGGTAGGAGAATGAAAAAAATGGATGGTAAAGATGCTAGTAATTAGACATAGGGTATTTTTGATGTGTTATTAGAAAAATGCCATGGGAAAATGAGACCCAGCATGTGACCATGTTTGTGAATTACAGTTACATCATAATGAGAGAGGGTGTACTATTGAACAAGTGGATCAAGAAACCACAAAATGAATGGGTTAGATGAGCCATGAACCTCCATGTTAAAGTCATTTAACAGTGGAAGTGAACATGAACTCTAGAAAGGCTATTGACAGTTGTAGTAATATTTGGAAGAGATTGAAAGAAATCAGTGATATTGGGATGCAGATAATGAGTTCCAGAGTAAGACTGGCATTATAATTATACCAACACGTCAAGCAGGGTTGGAGAAAACTCCCTCAGTCCTTTATCCACATGAAGCTGGAGAGACTGAGAGAACCAGAAGCCCACTGGAAACTTATTTAATGAATGTAGTGTTTTTAGAAGAAGACCAAAGGAAGTTTATCGAAGGAACTTTGAAGGGAAATTTTTCACCAATGGAGTTGAGGAGAAGGAGTAGTGAAAATGGTGTCTCTATGGATCATGAGAAGAGGCTATAGATGAGAATAGGAATGGAAGAGAATGTGAAAGAAGGAGATCGAAATTTAGATGGAGATCTTTACAGTGAATGGTTTGTGGAATAATTGAAGGCCTTTAGTTGAAAGTGGAACATCAAGCAATAAAATGTGTTTGAAAGGTACAGCTTTTCTACCTGAAAAGTAGACTAAGGAAGGAAAAAATATCCTGTGAGAAGTGTTTCCCAAAACGTTTAGACCTGAATGCAATTTTCTCAACAAAGAAATAGATGTTGCTAACTTCTCACATCAATACTATAGCCGTGGCCTTGACTTGAATCATAAGCCACAGGCAGATGATGAATTGTTTTGATTTCTAGCTCTTTAATTCTAATAGCTCATCTTATTTGGGAATCATGCTCAGTTCTTTGGGAGTAGGTTAGATGATAAATCACATCTTTAAGAAGCTTAAAGTTTATAGTCCTGTTGGCTATGTCTCTGAATTGTTTTCATATGTTGAACTTTTTAAAAGATGACTGAATGATCTATTTCATCAAAAAAGAATGCCTAACACTAAAAACATTAAACAGTTTGGGAATTCATAAAAAATTACTCTATAGAAGAGTCAATTTACATAGCACACTAATTTTAAAGCTAGGCTTTTTTAAAGATATAATTCATATGCAGTAAAAATTACCCTTTTGGGTGTATGGCTCAGTGAATTTTGACAAATGTATACAGTTGTGGAACCACCACCATAATCAAGATACGGACTATTTACATCACCCCAAGAAGTTTCCTCAGCTCAATCATCCACCGTTCTGATTTCTATCCCCATGGTTTTGCCTTTTTTAAAATATCATATAAATGGTACCATACTTTTGTATCAAACTTTTCTTACTGATTCTGAGATTTATCTATGTCATTTTAAGAATCAGCATTACATTCCTTTTTATTTGTAGGTAGTATTCCATTGTATGAATTTACTACAATTTGATAGACATGTAGGTTGTTTGCATAAGCATATGTTTTCACTTCTATTGGTTATACACCTAGGAATAGCATACTAGGTAATATGGTACATGTATGTTTAAACTTATAAAAAATTTCCAAACTGTTTTCCAAAACAGCTATTCATCGTTCATTCCCATCAGCAATTTATTAGAGTTTTCTTTGTTCCTCATCTTTGTCAGAATTTGATATGATCTGTTTTTGTTTTTGTTTTCTATTTTAGCCAGTCTAGTAGATGTTCTGTCTCATGGTGATATTTCATTGTAATTTTAATTTACATTTTTAATATACAAGTGACATCTTTCCATGTATTTATTTACAATCTGTATTGTTTCTTTGGCAGAAAATTTCAAATCTTTTGTTCATTTATATTGACTTGTCTTTTTATTATTGAATTATTAAAATTCTTTATATATATATATATACACACACACATACATATATATATATATATACACACATACACGTATAAAAGTCCTTTATCTGATATCTGTTTGCAAATAATTGCTCCTAGTGTGTGACTTATTTTTCTATTTTCAAAATAGTGATTTTCAAAGAGAAGTTTTTAATTTTGATGAAGTTCTAATTATACATTTTTAATGGCTTATGCTTGTTGTTCCTATCTTAATGACCTTTGCTAAATTGATAGTCATAAAGATTTTCTATAGTTTTCCTCTGGAGCTCTTATAGTTTAGGTTTTACACTTAGGTCTATGATCAATTTGAAGTTGATTTTTATATACGTGCAAAGTTTGAGGGTCATATTTGTTTGTTTATTTGTTGGTTTGTTTGTTTGAATATGGATATCCAATTGTTCTACTACCATTTGTTGAAAAGATTATCCTTCATAAAATTACCTGAATATCTTTTTGTAAATCAATTGATCATAGGTATGTGGTTCAATTTCTGAATTCTCTGTTTTGTACTGATCTATATTCTATTTTTTTACATCAAGTCCATGCTGTCTTAATTACTGTACCTTTATAGTAATTCATATAATTAGGGATTGTGAGTCCTTCAATTTTCTTCCTCTGTATCAAAATACTTGAGCTATTCTATGCCCTTTGCTTTTTCAGATAAATTTTATAATCAGCTTGCCAATGTCTACAGAAATATAAGATCTTTCTAGAATTTTGATAGGGATTACATTGAATCTGTAGATCAATTTGGGCGAATTGACATCTCAAAAATCTTGAGTATTCCTATCACTGAGCATAATTTGTAATATATATCTATCTATACTATAAAAATGTATTTTTATCAATGTTTTCTAGATTTCAGCATGTAAATCTTGTACATGTTTTGTTCATTTTATTCCAAGTATTTCATGTTTTTTGTACAATTGCAAATGATTTTTCTATTATTCAGTTGTTTATTGCTGGTATATAGAAATACAATTGATTTTATTTTTATATAGCCCTTACGTCCTAAAGCTTCACTATTAGTTCTTACTAGTTCTAGTAAATTCATTTATTAGTTCTAGTAAATATTTCATAGATTTGAGGTGGTTTCTTAGGTAGACAATCATGTCACCTGTGAATAAAGACAGTTTCATTTTTATCCTTTTCAATCGGTATGACTTTTGTTTATTTATTTTTTTCCTATTGTCCTGGCTAGGACCTTCTGTACAATGTTGAATAAAAGAGATGAAAAGGGAAATCATTGCCTTGTTTCCAGACTTAGAGATAAAGTATTCCGACTTTCACCGTTGTGTGGAATTGTTACTTGTTGTTTTTCATACATGCCCTTTATCAGGTTGAGGAAATTTTCAATAACCCATACCTCACTTCCTTTTAAGCCCTCCTCAGCAGGGTCCTCAAAGTTTAGATTTCTACTTTCATTCATTTCAAGGGAATCGAGGCTCTGTTTGCTCAAGTCATCCCATTTTACACCTCTTGATGTGGCATGATTAATAATAGCTCTTTTAACTCTCAAAAATGTCCTAGTTTGGATGATAGATTATGGAGTCACTATGGTTATATAGCAAAATTGAAAGATAATTGCAAAGTAAAGGGAGAAATCATGAAACATGTTTGCAGTGATGTTAAAACAGTTAATTGAAAATTAGATTAGAAATGCATGAAATGGTAATGATGGCAATGTTAAGGAGGTGGAATTATGAGAAGTATTTTTCTTTTCTCCCTATTTTTCAAACGTTCGATAATATTGTTGTATTAATTTTAGAATTTTAAGTTACATAAATTAAATATTTAGATGTAAAATACATTTCCAGTAAGGGTAGAATATTTTACATTAGCTTCTTAATCACAGCTTATAAAACCTGTAATTTAATTTGGTCTAACTCTTCTGTTAGAGGTCAAATGCCTGTAATAAGTTTTTATTTAACTACTAAAGTAAATGGAATTAGAAAAGAAAAATGTTGAAACAAGTATGTCTGCAACCAATCTTAATTTGCCTATTCCAATAATAAAACAGCATTAATAAAAATATTTAACTAGTATTCTAGTTAACATTGAAAGATCAGAATAAAAACAATACTACTATACCAAGTAAAAGTAATATAATTGCTCCCATGTACTGAGTTCTTACTATGGGGCAGGTCATCATTTAATCATTGGAGCAACTATGGAAGTAGATATTAGTAATACCATTTTTTTATTTGTACAAACTCTTTTTTTATTAGTTTCAGGTGTACAGAATAATGTAATAGTTAGACATTTATCATTTATATCCCTCACACAGTGATAACCCCCCTCCCCCATCTACTACCCCTCTGACATCACATACAGCTATTACTTTTCCACTGTCTCTGTTCCTAATGCTGTACTCTGCTTCTTTTAAATATATATATATATAATTGTAGTTGACATTCATTATTGTTCAGCTTCAGCTTCAGGTGTACAGTGCAGTGATCAGGCATCTACATCATCCCTGAGGTGGTCTCCCTAATGAGACAAGTGTCCATTGGATACCCTACAAAATCTTTACAACATTATTGATTACATTCCCTAAATGACTTTCATATCTCTGTGGCAGTCTTGTGGTTACTGACTGTGCTTTCTAATCTCCTCACCTTCCCCCTTATCCTCACCCTACCTCCCATGTAATATCATTTTAAAAGTAAGTAAACTAAGTCTCACAAAGATTTTCAAAGGTCGTAGATATAATAATTGAAAGACTGTGATTCAAACCCAGGTCTTCTGACATCAGTGCCTATGTGCTCAACCACTAAACCATATGGGTGTCTGGTTTTATTATCCTTTCTTTGATGTAGTTTGACTGTCCCACTTTTAACTTGAGTAATTAATAAAATGAAAGTGTTTTCTTAGCAGAGAGCTATTTAGCAATATATATAACATATATAATTTTTTAAATTAATCAGTCAAATGTGAAAAACCACCAGTGATTTTAGGATAGTAATATTATTTCATTGTTGAGAGCTCCCAAGCTTAATGTAAAATGTTGGATTTCATTGAGTAGCTTGGAGGATGATAAAGAAATCCATGATAGTCACTTCATCAAGCATATCTATCTTGCTGGGACTATCTTCTTCCTTGCCTCTCCTTGAATATTCCTCTGGAAATGGTGATATTGACAAATGGGGCCATTGTCTCTAGAAGAAGCTACAAATTTGTACCATAAAATTAGAAGTAAATAAAATTGACTGTCTTCTTTAGTAGACCTACTGACTTTTTATATTTTTCAAATAGTATGTTTCAAAATACAGTACTAGATCATTGAGGAGATTACAAAATTTCTTGTCCTCAAGAACTTATAATTTATCCCAGGAAGAGAAAATGCCCAGCACTTGTACAAAGAATAATTTGTGTAAGCATGTTGCTAAATCTATGAATAGAAAACTATGGGGAAAGTGAGAAAAAAGCCATTAATTTTTAATCTAAGCACAGAGAACCATTCAATAAATGCTTAATGAAATGACTGAAATAAAAAAACACATAAATTTTTAATAGGACATACTATATAAATATAACCTTTAGCTCTATGTTTTTAAAAAAGAATGGTTCAATATAAAATGTCAACTCATCTTTGTTTATAACAAGGCAGAAAAAAATTATTTTATATTCTGGTTTTTCATATTATTTATTTTTGGCAGTCCAGTTTTGCAGTTGGAATCTGCACAATGTGGTCAATTCTTCAATCTTCAAGGAAGTGTATACATAAGAAGCCAGATTTCCTTGTAGCACAAATTTTTCCAGTGAAGCAGAAATTAAGAAATATATTTTTGATCAAAGAAGCAGTACAATGTAATACCATTCAGTGTATACATATGCAGAATAGTAGACTAAGGGAAACTGAATAATTCAAATTGTACCTATCTAGAAAATTAGTATTTTAAAGCTTTTTTACTTATTAGTAGTTACGTTAAAGTAAATTATTAGATAAAAGGTTCAACATTCTTCTCATTTTACATGTATTAATACCTTTTTTAAAAAAAAAGTCATGAATGATTCCTTTTTTCAAATCAGTATAGTAAGTAGAGGACATTAAAGAAAGATAGTAGGTAAATTGGGTTGAAACCTATTGAACATTTCTATCATTATCATAAAAACTATCATACTACAAGGATATGAGCTCTAATGCATTAAAGGAAAATATAGAAAAAAACAATGATCTCCCACAGTTTTTTTTTTTTAATCCTATAGGATAAAGTTCAAACTTTTGAGTCAAATATTTAATACCCTACTGACATTCTCAAATCTTAACTCCTAATACGCTGGTACGTAAAGCATTTTCTCTGGAACGCATCTTCTCTTGGTCACCCATCTCAGGTGAATTCTTACCTCTACATTATAAACACCCTCACTCTTCCCTTCTTCCTTTCTCCTATTTTTCTATTTTCACGAATCCTCCGTTCTTTAAGAGCAAATTTATGGAACCATCCTCTATGAAAATGTATACAAACAATTCAACTCCAAAATACAAACTGGAACAAGATGTTTGTAGCAAAAATAATCAATATAAGTATCATCAGAGTGTATAAAAATTCCTACAAATTAGTATAAAAGTATCAATTGTATTTAGTCTGTATTCCCCAGAAGCAGATGTTTAGAAACAATTCAAGCATTATATTTAGGAGGTGGTCTGAGGAAATACTTGTTGAGCTATTTACTAGTATGGACCACTGGATCTTACTCTATCTGAGGAACTCTGGGAAACAGTGTAAAATACCTGTGAGGCAGCTGAGCTATTTATACTCCTGCTAGTTATTAGTTGAGGGCTGTTCCTATGGTACAGGGATATAACTTAAATAATTCCCTGTATAAAAGGTTATATGTTTTAAAATATTCACAGAGGCAATGTTTGCAATAGAAAACAAACAAGACACCAGAAACAATTATGATGTTCTTTATAAGGAGGATAATAAATAAATTGTGATATATCCTTACAATGGAATACTATACTATAGTGATCAGTAATCTAAATCAAAATGGATGGATTTCACAATTAATGCTAATTTTTAAAAGTCTCAAATATGTTCCTAGTATAATTTGATTTATATAATGTTCAAAAACATGCAAATCCACCCAAATTTTTTTTAAGGATTGAAATAATTGTAGTAAAACTTTTTGAAAATCAGAACAGTCAACATCATTCAGGAATTTGTGGAGCAAATAGGAAGATGTAATCAGGGAGAGGCGCCCAGAGGGTTTTAGAGGTACCAGTTCTATTTATTATAATATATTTTGGCTACACATATAATCTTTTATATATAAAACGTTTCATGACAAAAGATTGGGCATAGAAAGAGAAGCCATTGAATGAAATCAGATATAATGTCCCACAAGTAGGAGGAGAAGGAGGAAAAGTGGTATACTGGAAGCCAAACAGGAGAGAACAATCAATGATGGCGACTGTTGCTAAGCAGTGTGGGATGCAAAGTTAAATGGGGACTAAGAGATCATTGGAAGCTTTGGAAACTGCAGTTTCAGTAACAGAGTTGGGGTAGATGCTGGAAAACAATGACTTGAGAAGTAGTAAAAAGCAGTGAATATAGGTAGCTCTTTAAATAATTTTGTCAGTAAGGGCAAGTAGGGAGACAGGTCATAACTTGAGGGGAAGACAAATTTGAACACTATTTAGCAGTATTTTGTAAAAGAACATAATCTTTTCTAGACAACAGATAAAGACATTAAGGTGTTTAAAAATAAATGTAATGACAGGAAAAAATTCAATACCCTTCTAGGGAAAAATGTCCCAGAAAATATTTGAGTTAAATCTTTTTGGTGAAAAAGATATAATATTTCAAATAATTGTTTCATTTAACTGGTAAAATTTCCCCCAAAAGATATTTTCTCAACTCTTTTAACGCCTTCTAAAGCCTTTAGGATTCTGTTTAATTATTGTTTCAATGTCATTCATTTTTAGTGGACATGAATTGGACAAATTTGAATTAGAACATACATACCATGTTGAGCCTGCATTGAAGAAATTATTAGTTGCGAGGACAAAAATACTCCTTCCTTTTCATATTAGGCAACTTTAGTCATCATTGTAACAAATTGTAGACAAATTTGAGTGATTAAATGACAGAGTAAGGAGATACCCTTGCCTGACTGTATATGTGAGTATCCTATCAGGAAAGAACATTAAATTTAAAATTATAAAACATGGCATGCAATTTGAAATTTCCATAAAGACATATCTCTCTGTTGTGCATAATGTTAGGGCAACAGCGAGATGATATCACTGACTTTGGCAGTGACATAAATCTCAGCATAGTAGAGCAGCATGGAGGTGGGTAAATGCCATTTATTTTAATAGCAGGCAAAATTTTAAAGCTGTAACAACATGCTCAATAAATTCTTCCTATACTGTAATACCAAAGGAGAGTTGAAAAATATATTACACTTCTATTTTTCTCCTCAGGGATATATATATATATATATATATATATATATATATATATATATATATATATATATATATATTTTTTGTTGTTGTTGTTGTTCTGCTTCTATGGCAACATTGATGCAGTGACTAAACCTTGAACTTCTTTCTAGGCTTCCTGATGGCTTCACACAGCTTATAAACCTGACCCAGCTCTACCTGAATGACGCCTTTCTTGAATTCCTTCCAGCAAATTTTGGAAGGTAAGAATAAGAAAATTAAATGATGCATTTTTAAAAACTTTATTAAATTTATTGGGGTGACATTGGTTGATAAGATTATGTAAGTTTCAAGTGTACAATTCTATAATGCATCATCTGTGTATCACATTGTGTGTTCGATACCCAAAATCAAGTCTCCTTCCGTCACCATATGTTTGACCCCGTTTACCCTCTTCTACCGGCCTTTTCCCCACTTCCCCTCTGATAATCACTGTACTGTTGTCTGTTACTAATAGTATTTTGTTTGTTTGTTACTTTCTGTTTTATATCCCACATATGAGTGAAATAATATGGTTCTTGTCTTTTTCTGTTTGATTTATTTTGCTTAGCATGATATTCTCAAGATCCATCAAGGTTGTTGCAAATAGCAGTATTTCATCTTTTCTTATGGCTGAGTAATATTACATTGTGCCACATATATATGTGCCACATCTTCTTTATCCAATGACCTATTGAAGGACACTTTGGTTATTTCCATGTCTTGGCCATGAATAATGCTGCAGTGAACAAAGGGGTCCATATATCTTTATGAACAATGTTTTCAAATTTTTTGGGTAGATACGCAGGAGAGGAATTACTGTGTCATATGGTAGCTCTAGTCCTAATTTTTTGAGGAACCTCCATATTGTTTTCCATAGTGGCTGCACCAATTTACATTCCCACCAGCAGTATATGAGGGTTCCTTTTTCTCCACAACCTCTCCAACATTTGTTATTTCTTATTTTGTTAATAATAGCCTTTATAACAGGTGTGAGGTGGTATCTCATTGTGGTTTTGATTTGCATTTCCCTAATAGCTAGTGAAGTTGAGCATTTTTCATATATCTGTTGGCCTTTTGTCTTCTTGGGACAAGTGTCTGTTCAGATCCTCTGTCCATTTTTTAATTGGATTATCTGTGTTTTGTTGTTGGGTTGTATGAATTCTTTATATATTTTGGATATTAACCCTTTATTGAGGCATTATTTGTAGATATCTTCTCCCCTTTAGTTGGTTGCCTTTTTGTTTTGTTGGTGGTTTCTTTTCTGTGCAGAAGCTTTTTAATTTGACATAGTCCCATTTATTTATTTTTGCTTTTACTTCCCTTGACTTTGAGGTCAAATTCGTAAAATCCTCTCTAAGACCAAGGTCCATAAGTTTGTACCTATGTTTTT
The DNA here is from genome assembly GCF_036562045.2 of Rhinolophus sinicus. Taxonomy (NCBI): domain Eukaryota; kingdom Metazoa; phylum Chordata; class Mammalia; order Chiroptera; family Rhinolophidae; genus Rhinolophus; species Rhinolophus sinicus. Next base: position 35,948,087 of record NC_133756.1, read on the forward strand.
TCTATGTATTTTATTGTTTCACGTCTTATCTTTAGGTCTTTGATCCATTTTGAGTTAATTTTGTTGTATGGTGATGGATAGCAATCTAGTTTCATTCTTTTGCATGTGGCTTTCCAATATTCCCAGCACCATTTATTGAAGAGGCTTTCTTTTCTCCACTGTATGTTTTTGGCTCCTTTGTTAAAAATTATTTGCCCATATATATGTGGGTCTGTTTCTGGGTTCTCCATTCTGTTCCATTGATCTGAGTGTCTGATCTGTATTCTGCCAATACCATACTGTTTTGATTATCATTGTCTTGTAGTGTAAATTAAAGTCAGGGAGTGTGATACCTCCGGCCTTGTTCTTTTTCTTTTTTTCGCAGAATTTTTTTGGCTATTCTGGATCTTTTGTGTTCCATGTAAATCTCATGATATTTTGTTCTACTTCTTGAAAAAATGCCATTGGGATTTTGATGGGAATTCCATTAAATCTGTATATTACTTTGGGTATCATGGCCATTTTAACAATGTTGATTGTTTCAATCCATGAACACGGAATATCTTTCCATTTCTTTGTGTCTGCTTCAATTTCATTTAATAATGTTTTATAGTTTTCAGTGTATAGGTCCTTTACATCCTTTGTCAATTTTATTCCTAGGTATTTTATCCTTTTTTTAAAATTGCTGATGGAATTGTTCTTTTCATTTCTTTTTCTGAAATTTCATTGTTACCAGTAGCTCATAGGAACACAATAGATTTTTGTTCATTGGTTTTTGTTGTTGTTGTTATTGGTTTGCTATTTTTAAATTAGAATTTTATTATAGGGATACAACTTATGAATAGCCTAATGGAAGGCACAAATAGGGCAAGATAAGGAGGAAAGGCACTGAGCTTTTATGCCCTCTCTGGGTGCACTACCCTCGTAGGACATTGATATGTTCACCGACCCTGAAGCCCTCAACCTCTTCATTCAAGAGTTTTTGTTGAGGCTTCATTCTGTAGGCATGACTGATTCAATCATTGTCTATTGTTGATTTAACTCAATCCCTAGTCCTTCTCCCCTCCCAGAAGTCTGGGGGTAGGGCTGAAAAGTCTAACCCTCCAATCATCTGATTTGTACATTGATTTTGTATCCTGCAACTTTACTGTATTTGTTTATTGTTTCTAATAGTTTTTGGTGGAATCTTTAGGGTTTTAGGTGATGCAATTTTATTTCACTTACCATTGTGATAAACCTCTTCGTAATTCAGTAAATAAGACAATGTTAACTTATGAAACACTTTGCAAAAGATAAAGTAAAACTAGATCATTGATAATCAAATAAATTTTATGAGTTAGATATAAAATAAGATAAAATAAAATAAAATAAAATAAAATAAAATAAAATAAATAAAATAAAATAAAATAAAATAAATAAAATAAAATGCAAAATTATCTGGAAAATATATCCATGAATATCTATGGCTCTTGGTTTAGGAAATATCTTTATAGCATAGAAACAAATGAAAATATAAATGGATAAATAGATTGACTACATTAATACTTTTAAAATAAAATAACATCAGAAAATGTTTAAAAATTGAAGAAAAACAATAAACTGAGAAAATATTTCCACCATATATGGAAAGCAAATTATATCCTTAACCTATAAAGAATTCTTACAAATGAGTAAGACAAAGATCTCATAGGAAAACAAATGGGTAAATGTATGTACAAGCAATTAATAATAAAACATGCAAATTACCAGTGAACACATGAAACATGTTTCTCCTCACAAATAATAAGAATAATGCAAATTAAAATAGCTATAAAGTGCCATCATATTCTAGCTTATTACAAAAGCTTTCTAGAGTATGAGGAAAGAGATAATGTTACATACTTCTGATAGAATTGTGAATGTGATATATATATATTAATGGATATATATATATATATATATATATATATATATATATATATATCTCCATTAATCTGTTGATGGAGGCTTAGGTTGTTTTCATGTCTTGACTATTACAAATATAAAGGATATATCTTAAAAGTTAAGACAATTTAAGCTTATTGTCAACAGCATTTTTCTAAGCCAAACCCACTTGGAATTAGAATTTAATTTTCCATAAATTGTTTGCCAAAACATGTTCCATTTTATTATCATGATCTGAAAAAGGTTTTTAACCTCTAGCTGGGTAGTTTGGTAAAAATATGCTTAAGATCCCTTTCAAAACCTGAGATTTGGTGCCCTTAAAGGCCAGAATATCATTACATTAGTACAAGTGTTGAGAAGATTTGCAACATATAAATGTTTAAGAAATCTCTTTTACCCACTCTCTGAAGAACTGAATCACTTCATTTCCTATAGAGATGAAGAGTTATAAGATTTAAATTAAGTTAGAAACTTGATAAGAGTCAAAACAAAAAACAAAAAAAAAGAAAGAGGAAGAGACCTAGATGAATACCTAAAAGCACAGTAAATATGAGTGATTTAAGGTGAAATAGTTAAACAGTGAAATATTCTTCAAACACTAGTAATTCAGAGAATACAATTTATATATTTCAAAGTAGCCTCAACTGAGTACATTTTAAAATTCAGTTGTAAACATGAGTAAAATTCAGTTATAAACATGAGTGTCCCCAACTGCAGACTTTAACAAGTAGCTGGGTATGACATGCATTCCTAATCACAAATGCTACATAGCAACAGAAACATGAACACCTTTCATCCTCTCCACAGATTGCCGCAGCCTCACAAGATAGATAATGCTATAGAATTTTAATGCACATCCACTTCAGAAATGTTAAGATGTTCATTTTAGAGTCAGTGAAATATGGTGTATTATAGAACTTTTCCCATTGTGCAATTAATGATGATGGTAATATTATAGCTGCACATATTAAAACTTGTGATGTTCCAGGTACTATGCTTTACATGTGTGACATCACTTACTATTCAAAACCCTATTCGTCTGACACTGTTATCACATACTCATTATAGGTGGTGAAACTTAGGAGGTGTTAATTAATTTGCCCAGTATCGCAGAGATAGACTATGAGCAACTGAGTGTCATCCAGATCTTTCTGACCATAAAGCTCAAGCTCTTAACCACTATGTTACATTATTTACTTTACAAGTTCATTTATAGTATTTTTAGGGAAAGTGAACGCAGAATTTAGTAGATATTCAGTAATCTGTTGACTGCATCCAATTAAACAACAGTGAATGTATTTTTATAAAACATGAAATTTAAAAGATTTGGGCTCAATGTTGTGTTTGAATGATCTTTATTTTTAGGAAATTTTGATGAATTTACAAATGACTTGTCAAGTTTGATTTTGACAAATTTGATTTTGACAAATGATGTTTGTTATTTTCTAATGTTGATGTAACACTTCTCTTAATCAACTTGTATTATACTTTAAAATCTATAAACATGGCATGTGATGTTGGACATAGTTGTTGGGAGAATGTAGTGATTATGGACTTTACCACAGGAATATTGTTGTGTAGAAAAATATTAAGAAGCAATTTTTAAATTCATTTCTGCAGACTTGTCAAATTGCGGATCTTGGAGTTAAGAGAAAATCATTTGAAAACTCTACCAAAGTAAGTGACTGCATATTTTCTAAATTTTTAATTGTGATTTTTTTCGCTATGAAAATACTGACTATTTTTATTTTGGCTATGCTTTGCCATTTTGATTGTTAATTTTTCCATAATTTTTCCTAGAGACTGAAAACTAGTCTATACTATAAGAGATTCATATTAAATAAAAATGTATCCAGCCTTATAAAATCATATAATTACATGTAAATGTGGGAAGAACCCATTTAAGTTTCTTCTCATAGCTGAACACACACACCAGTATATTACTTCATTGAACTTATTAAATTGATAGTTTTAAGCTCAAAAACAATCAACAGTTTCAAAAGGTTCAACCCAATAAGATGCTTAAATTTTCAAGTTTATTTATGGATTGTGATAGTTTTTAAGTTTTTAAATCAAGACTATACCAAAATATTTTATTTCAAAAATCATTAAACTTTTTCTAGAGATCCTAAAGTGGTTTGAAGAAAATTTATGTTTATAAATTATTTCAAACTGTTCTTTTTTTACTAGTCTATTTAAAATTTGGTTTATGTAATAACACAGGATTTTTATGTAAAACCTAATACTGAAATTTTATGTAATGTTTAGTTTCATAAAATGCTTTTTGTACTATGCCTTGACTTATTTATGTCTAATAATAGAATTTGGTGCTACACAGGGGAAAAAATGTTTTGAAAGTCAAAAATTATTCAAAATGGGAAGTTTTTTTTACTCAAATAAATCAATATGAATGGTATATGTTACAATTAAATTATTGAAAGTACCATGTTGCTATTATTACCCTCGTGTAGTATTGCAAAAAAATATTTAGTACAGTGATTAATTTTTCAAACATATTAGCAAGACTCAGACATCTTTCTTCTGCTGAACCAAAACTTAACTTTATTTCTTACTTTTTAAATCCTTTCCTTAAGCAAACTGGACTGAATTGCATTGATTTTTTTTTTTTTTTTTAGCCAATAAAACAATAAAATACCTTCAAGCATATTTTATGTATGATATCATGTATGAAAATTCTATCAGGATAATATTAAACTTTCAATAATGACATGGATCTCATTTAAATATATATAGAGAGAGATAAAACATCTATTCTTCCTCTGTAAGTGGAAGGAGAAAATGTCTCCATATCTAGACACCCTGCACTTTTGAGTAGCCTTTCTCTAAGCCATAGCGTTATGCATAGGTTTAATGGATGGCACCTCTCCCAGGTTGGGGGCATAAACAGAGATGGGGGTATGATTGAATGTATTTCTGTTTTGGCATTAATCTCCTGCAAATGTAGCTAGTGCCAACATTTCCATGCCCAATGCTTTAAATGTTACATTTAAAATACAGTGGAAGCATGGCTAAGTAAAAACTAAACCATAGTGAAAGGGCAGTTGTTGCCTTCATCTAAATATATATGTTTAGATCAAGGAGAAGACATTGAATATGTGGAGGAGAATCCTTTCCCCTCTGCTCTCAAATAATAGTTTTGATGTGAAAATGTGAAATAAATATAAAATAACTTGTCAGGTTTTTAAATATATATATTTAAGATAGAAAGTTTAAGTGTAAATTAGGGCCTGACTATATTGATAATATATAGATTTCGTATGAGATAGCTGTGTGAATGATTCATAGTAATGAGTAATAATGCTCGTAATTGGTGTGTGGGTATTCTGTAGGATTTGAAACTGTGGCACAGTATCAAAACAGAATGGAAGTAAGTGGGATAACATGCATTCAACTGCATTTGGTGTAAAATACATTGTAAAGATGTGTAGAAATGACAGCGGGTCTCGTTGATGGACTGTTATGCATGTATAACTTGTATCGCTGTTACAATGTTTACATTTAAAGACATTTTCAAAGTTATTTTCACTCTAGTATGTTCACTTTTTAACTTATAGACACAAATCTAAAGAAACAAAACATGCATAAAATACAGAGAACTGTATCTTAGTTCTGGTGTCTATAAAATGAGAGTTGCAGAAAGTTCTGTTGTAAATAAAAATAAACTGTATTTTCTCTATGTATTACACATAGTACCTCTGATCACCAAGCTAGGCCTGTAACTGAGAGATATGCCAGAGCTTTCTACTCTCCTTTATTTTGTACTTCTGGTGAAAATAAAGAAACGTACTTTTAGGAGAAACAAGTTAGTTTTATACTAATTACTCCAAGAAGAGATAGTTCATTATTTCCTCAGGGATACAAATAAGATGCCAAGTCTTTAGGGATCTTCAGTGATTTTCTCTTCATCTTCTGTATTAAAGTCCATATGCCTGGCAATCTGTGAAAAAGGTAAAAATCTGTAAGAATTATGATATACCACACATTTAAATGTGAATCTTTTTAGTAAACTAATAGAAACATTTTGATATGTGCAGATTCTAGAACAAATTATTACAGTTATTTAATAGAAGTTAGTATTATAATTTTTTACAGCTTCTTTATGATCATTCTTCTATATATATGAGTGAGAGAATTAAATTTCTCTTATACACATTTGCTTAAAAATCATTGAAACAGTTGGTCTTGATTATGACTAATAATTGACAACTTTGAGCATCTGAATAAACTAACTAATCAAAATGAAAAACCTTTAGATTTCAAGATACAATTTTTCCTCATAGCAGAATTATTCTCATGATTACATTTTTCGAGGGCAAATCAGAAATGCGTTTGTTCTCATTTGATGCTCTTGCACTAGCTATTTCTGTGTAGAATTCACTTACCACTAATCTTTGTATGGCTAGATCTTTCTTATGCATTACATCTTTCCTCAGATATTACCTCCTTAGGCTTTCCCTGATCACATCATAAGATTGAACCCTCTGCCCCCAGCCTTTATACCAATTCACTCTTACATTTGAAATCCTTCCTAACACTTATGGTTCTCTGAATTATTTTAACTCTGTTTACTTTGAGAGATGATCTCCTTGGCAGAAACTAAGGTCCATTAAGGAGAGGGTTTATTTTTTTCTTTTCTGTCACTGCTAAATCTTCAGAGCCTAAAACAATGCCTGGCACATAGTAAGCACTCAATAAATAAACAAGAATGCTGATGTATTGATTCAAATGAGAAATATCCATCATGCATCCTGGACATTTTGTCAGTTGATTATTTTCCCCATAGAAAATTATATGGGATACCAAATACTATAATCAGATGGGTCTGTGGTAATCATCAGATGGAGGAGAACAAAGATAAATGATTGGAGGTTCTCAATGGCTGATAGCTGAGCCTTAAATTTTAAACTTACACACACACACACACACACACACACACACACACACACCCTTGGGTTGTTATAATTACATATAATAGCTAAGGCATGACAAGGGAGGAAAGTAATTTCAAATTAAGGAAATTAATATTTATAACAACTAAAGAAAATCTTAAAGTAATATAACTTATTTCTTTGCTTTTGTCATTAAAATGTGATACATTTAATCAAGAAACAATATATCTCAAGAAAAAAGTGAAAGGATAAGAACAATTTTTTAAAGTGAAAATTAAAAACCAATTCCTTGGAAGTAACGTAACATATAATGATTAGTAATAATAGTGGGTTTTATCTTTAAATAAAATATTTTCATAATTATGAGAAGAATTTTTATAATAATTTTAAGTTAAAATATGGCCTGCCCATTAATAGTATATTATGGCTACGATTAACTTTGTTTTAACTTGAACTAAAATATGATTTTATGTTATTGTGTCTGTAATAATTTTGAAAATATGAATATGAAGGAAAAAAACACAGATTCAGCTAATATTAATGTTTACTTTTACCCTGCCTCCTGGGTACACAAGGCATGAAATGTGATTCCTCAATCTGCTATCATAATACACTGACTAAGAGTAATATTTCAGACATGTTCCTCTAGAATTTCTGGGGCAATATCAATAGAGTCAACATTAATGAGCTGAACAAAAAAGGGAAAAATGAATGAACTTGGTGGTAAAGGAACTCTTAAGAGTTGCTTGAAGAAGGATTCAGAGTGGAGACTATAAATCTGAAATAGTGACAACTTAATTTGGATCATGAGCTCCTCTGAGAAACTGAAAAAAGCTGTTGAATCTAGAAAATAGTTAATTCCAAAACCCAGTTGTATCTACTTCCAATATATTCATGGTCTATTGTGAGTTTCCACATTTTTATTTTCACCTGAAAGTAGATTATTTTTGTCTTTTTATGTAAAATAAGCCACATCAAAATACTTACTATGCTGTTAAAGAACACCAAAAAAAAGGACCCTCTCAATTTTAAAGGACCAAATTTGTCAAGTGGATTATTTTAATTATGTAACTGTTTGTAGTATATTTGCTCAAAAGAGAATATTTTATTGAGCAAAATTTCATTTGGTTCATTAATAGGATTATATTCTACTGTCATCTATGAAATTTTTTGAACCCTACATTAAAAAAAAATCATTAAGGTATAGTTTTAAAGAAAAATTTTCCCAAGTATAAGCATGAATGCTACTCTGAAAACCACTACATAAACTATGTATGCTTGACACCTAGTGAATTGTGTATCCATCACACATGAGTTTGTTCTTTAGGTGTCATTGTTTTTATTTAGTGATGTCCTCCCTGAAGAAAAGGTTCAGAAACTCTACAGTATTTCCCTTTCTCAGTGTCTAAGGACCCAAACATAACACCCATATATTCATAGAAGGTGTCAAAACATTGTGCCTTATCTGGACAGAGACTCTAATTAAAAAAGATCCCCTTGAATTATAAATATAAATTAAAATCAGAGCTACATTAAAATACTTTTAGTGAGAAACATTAGATCATGAAAGTCAAGAAAAGACTGAAGAAGTATTTCAAACTGAAGAAGACTAAAGAGACGTTATAACTAGAATTGGTTCTTTTGTCAATAAAAAAAAATATTGGGACAACTGGCAAAATTTGCATGGGGTCTGAGGATTGGATGGTAGCAATGTATCAATGTTGATTTCCTAATTTGGGTGGTTGCATTTTGCTTTGGTAGGAGAATGGGTTTGTTTGTAGCAAATAGACACGGAAGTGTTTGGCAACGATGGGCCACCAGGTTTGCAGTGCATCTCAAGTAGTTCAGAAAAGTTATTTGTTTGGTACTTTGAACCATTTTGTAAGTTTGATTGTTTAACTTATTTGAAAAAGTGATTTTCAAACAAAAATTCTTCAAAATAAAAAAACACTATCACATGGAGAAAATTATAACCTTCACTTCTGTAATACTTGTAGATTTCAGGGCAAGGGGAGAGTTTGCATTCATGTAATAAAATGCCTATTTGTAAAAATGAGCATTTCAATGATAAACGTTCTACATATGTGAATAATATATGTACTGTGGATTTACTTTTTCCCACATGAATGGCAATAAATACTTCATGTATTTGTAATTATAACTCAGCTTTCTATTTATTTGCAAATAACGTTTTTAGATTTCATAAGTTCATTTATTCTTTTTAAATAAGATTACTCTATAGTCAGAGTTACAAAAATATAATGTACTTGTCATGTTTTCCTTTTTGAAACCTCTCTTCCTTTGTTATGTATTTTACTACCTTATTATTGGCAGCATAATGAAGAAAAAATCATAAAATAATATGTATTCTGAAATGGACAGTTGTGACTAAGTCATTTTCTATTCTCATTTCAGTGGTCCTATTAATGAATTTATCTCATTTGACATTACTGTACTAGTTACCTCAATAAAAGACATCAATAGTTCCTTAGTGCTATTGTAACAAAAAATTCCCTTGTCAGGCACAGCTTACAGAATAGCTTTTTGATGTTTCTATTAATTGCTTTTGTGACTGTAATACATAATTGGATACAATGTGTTTTCATAATCATATAACCTTATGCTTTTATCAATGTATATAAAATTTATAAAGCATAGTGTTTTGCTAAACCCATGGTACTATCCCATTCTCGGTTATCTTTATCAAAATGACAATATGACAAGCAAACTAACCAAGGATTACCATAGTAGTGGCCTCTGGTTGTAGACAATTGCACTTAGAACTAGGTATTTTCTTTACTTCTCACCTGGTGTTATACTGTAAATTCAAATGAAGCAAGTAGTACATATAATATTCTATAAATTATAATGCATTATAACAATGTAATTATTAGAGTCTCTTATAAAATATCAAGCATAAATCTTCCAAAGATTCACTAGAGGGAAGGCTATAGCTCTCTCTCTGTGAACTAACTATATTTTTTAGCCTACTCTCAATATAAAATTAGGATTGAGAATATTATGGCTAGGTAAGTTTGTATCAATTTCAGTGAGGTGCTAGGGAGAGGGCACACATGCCAAATAAAACCATTAGATCAAATCACTCGTCCAGAGTACTTCAATCAATAGCCATTCGGATCGCTGATGATTAAATTTACCAAAAGATAAAAGCTGTCTGATACAATCGTGAAGTTGAAAGTTCTGTGGCTTCAGCAGTTTCATTAGGTCTCAAGGCTTAGTCTCTCGTGGACAATTATAACTTGTGCTTCGTTCTGTTTACCTGGGAAGATAATGTACTTGAATGGGTATATGCTTTGCAGCCAGACCAACCTGGTTTGTATTCAGGCCCTTTCTGCTTGTTACTGATTATTTAACTACTTTAAACTTCATTATTTTTAAAGAATACTGGGTAGTCATTACCTTCTTTGAACTGTAAACTGTATTTTGGGTCATAGGTGATGAAAATGAGTCTCGTGATCATGTAGGACCAGGAAAGTGCGTAAACTCTGGCACTTGGAAAACTTCAGTGTGTGCAAGAAAAAACTGGAATTAGTCATACATTTTTTTTCCATTTTTATCTCATAAAAATCTCTTTATTAGAAAGGGTGTAGTGTTTTTTCAATATTTTCTTCATAACAAAGGCTTAAAAATCATGTGATCGTACTTTGCTTTTCTTAATTTCAAGCAGTCCTGTAATGAGAACTCATATAATTGATTGTTTCTCATCCTCAGTAATGTATGTGAGAGCTTCAACTAAAATTAGACCAGTGCAAAAGTAAATGCAGTTTTTGCAATTATGGTTAACCTTTTAAACCGCAATCACTTTTGCACCAAACTAATATCTACCATTATTAAACACTGGCGTTTTTTCTTTTTAAAATTGGTAGTTTCTTTGGGAAAATTGGACAAAGATACTAAAAGACATGATAAAAAAATAAATAGACCAACACTCTCAGCAAGCACCAAGAGGAACGTATCCACCATTTGTGAGTTCATATACTTTTATAAATCCATTCATTGCAGCTTTGCAAATTCAAATAATTGAATGTGGACAGTTCCTCTCCCCTTTATGGATAAATGTGGTATCTTTTAAAGAGATATTCTGAACATCACACTAGTATTGACCTTGGTCTCAGAGTTTGGGGCCAGAAAAATACACAAAGACACAAAGGACCTAATTAATAGATCTACTCCTGTGGTCTCAGATATCACCTCTCTGGTGATGAATTGCAAACATTTACCCGAATTCCAATTTTATATTCCAATAGCCAGATCTCAAATGGAATATTCACCACCTATCAAAACTGAAATCGTTTTCATCTTTCTCCTGCACCCACCACTCCATTGCAAAACCAAACTAAACCAAAGCAAACCAAACAAAACAGAAATCCCAGGCTTCTTATGATAAATCCCTAATGGCTATACCATCCACCTCTTCACGGAAATTAGAAATCTTCATCCTCTTTTCCTCTCCTACTATCCCCAAATCCACCCGCCATCAACTTATGTCACGTCTAAGCACTCTTGCTTCTGTCTTTGACCTACTTGAGTTCCTTAATATTACACCAGTAACTCCTCCTTTCCTTTATCTCCCTTACTGGGTCCATCTCCTTATTGTTGTCAGAGTTTTCTTATTAAAATAGACCATGGCACATGTCAATTTAAAAGCTCACAGCTTGCAGAGGACAAACATGTAAAGATCCTTCATAGTTTGGAGTCAGCATTTCTAGTCTTATTACCTTCCAACATTCACCATCCCGCAGGCCCTCTCTGCTACATCCAATGTACAACACACCTTTGAACTTCCAAGCATCTTTCTTAGAAATGTACCCTTTTCTGTCTGAAAAACTCCAAATCTCCCCTTAATTTTTTCATCACTTTTGCTGTGAAATTAGTCATAGATTCTGCAGTCAGAGTGGTAACTTTGAAAATCAGAGATTTTCTTTACTTTTTTTTTTTTTTGCTTTCTTTTGTTTTTTAGTTAAAGTTTATTGGGGTGACAATGGTTAGTAAAGTTATATAGATTTCAGGTGTACAATTCTGTAATACATCATCTATTTATTACATTGTGTGTTCACCATCCAGTCAGTTCTCCTTCCGTCACCATATATTTGATCCTGTTTACCCTCATCTATTCCTGTGGTCGTAAATATCACTTCTCAGGGGGTGAATTGCAAACACATACCTGAATTCCAATAGCCAGATCTCAAATGGAATATTCACCACCTGAAAATCAGAGTTTTTCAAGACAAAGTTTTCACAAGAATTTTAATCTAATTATAGTTGGTCTCAGAAATCCAAGCTTCATTTTGTGAGAGAATTTTTTCGATTGTCTTGAATATGTTGTTTGCAGTTTCAACTCTATAGTCAAGCTGTCAAGTATGTGATGCTGAGCAGTATGCTTTTCCTTTCGAATTATAAATTTTGTAATAGGACAATCTTAGCAATAGTGGACACTCAAGAGGTATTGTTGAATGATTTTCACTAAGACCTTCTCTACCGACTTATGGTGGTTTGAGTTATAATTTTTTGACTTTGCAATGGTACAGAAGCCATATAGATTCAATAGAAACTGTACATTGGATTTTGAATTTTGATCTTTTCCTGGGCTAGCTCTATGCAATACGGTAACTCTCTCATGATGCTGGGAGGTGGCCGCAAGATGATTTTGCCCAACTCTAGGCTAATGTATGTGTCTAGGGCATATTTAAGATGGCCTACGCTAAGCTATGATGTTTGGTAGGTTAGGGGTATCAAATGCATTTTCAACTTAATGATATTTTCAGTGTATAATGCGTTTATCAGGACATAATCCCAGCGTTAAGTCCAGGAGCATCTGTATTTTGGTAAGTGAGGGACAAAACTGAACTTCATGAGATATGCTTCGTTCCATCATTTTAAGAGATTTCCCTGCCATCTATGTTTTCAGTTTTACTTTGAAAAGGACTCTTGAAGAGTAAAGTACAAACTACTCTGTTATTGATTATTGGCTCAATAATAGATACTAAAACAAATGAAATGTCTCTAGCTCTCCATAAATTGTCTGCTCTCTTTGTAGTGTCCACTTTCTTCTCTACTCAAGTCAGGGTTAATTCAGGTCTTTCAATATGCAAAATACATCCTAAAAAGGCTTGATTTTCTGCTGAACAGGCTCAAGGGGGATATTTCTAAGTTGCTATAGTTTTCCACAGTTTCTGTGACATTTAACATCAGTGCCTGAGCAATATTAAAAATAAAAATTCACATATTATGCTAACTTTGTGATACTAATTTCTTTGGATTTATGTTTTCTTTTAGTGATATGAGATTTTAGTTTTTCCTTCATGGCTTTTAAAAATTATGATTTCTTCCCTGCCAAACTTCTTATTCCATTATCATTAGTTTTGCATCATTTACACTCAAAAGGATCCCAAACCTTTACCTAACTGCTTTGTATTTCTATTTATTTTCTCTATTCTCTTTATAGTTAAACTATTTTCAATATATCAAAAAGACTTCCACTAACATTTAGTACAAAATAACAATGTATGCTAGTTATAAAGTAAATGTCCTATAATTTTACAAGTAATATTAGAAATAAAATTAATTAGATTAAAATACTATGACTTTTACCAAACAGTAGCTGTTTAGATTTATGTTTGTTCTAAAAAGGTATACTGAAAATAGTATGCTACATGAATTGGTTAAAAATAAGGACAACATATTTTCCATTAAGAAACGTTCAGTGGCAATTTAGATAAATTACGTTGTCTTTTAACTACATTAAAATGGTATTAAGGCTATTGACTCTTATGATTATAGTAAAACATTTCTAAATTAAACAGATTTCTAAAACCAAAGTTTTACTTTGATTAAATGTTTCACGCAATTTCCAAAAACAAATGGAAAAGCATGTCTTATAGTAAATAGAATCTTAAAGGGCATTTCTTTAATTATTGTATCCAACTAAATGGATATGCATTTTAAATATACTTACATGCTTTAGTTTTATAAAAGGAAGATGTTATACCTAGTGTCTGTATTTAAGAGAGAATATAAAATTAAAAACTTTTGGCTTTCCATTTCTTGTACAATAGCATCCAAACCACTAACCATAGTATTCCAGACCTCAGTGTGGCCCCTACTTTCCCTCCAGCCACTCCCCACTCAATTCCCTAAATTTGACTTGCAGGTTTGTGCCTCTGCACACTTGCTGATAAGTTCTTTCTTTATATAACTTACAAGTTGCTCATAAAGAAATAAGTTTAAAAATAGCTTTAATTGAGCATGTACTAACATGTGTCAGACACTATTCTAGGTGCTAAAGGATATGACAATGAACAGTAGAGACAGACACTCTACTCTTCAATGACTTCCAAACTTAGTGGAGGAAGACGTACAATAAACACACAAACAAGGGGATAAGGCAGGTAATTGCTATAAAGAAAACAGGATGATGTTATAGAAACAGTTTGGCTTTGGGTTTTTTGTTTGTTTAATTTGTTGGTTGTTTGGTTTGGTTGTTTGTTTGTTGTTTTTGTCTAGGCTGGTCAGGGAAGACCTTGGTGAAAAGGTGGCGTTTGCATTTATTCAAGTAAGATGGGAACAGAAAGCTGAGCATTGGCATTAGCAAGATATAGGTCATTGATAGGAGCTTGGTAAGAGCTATTTCAGTAATGCATTATGTGCAGCCTCATTGGAGTGGTTGAGGAGAGAGTAGGGATTAGCCAAAGGAGACAATAAGTACAGACAGCTCCTTCACTAAGTTTGGTTGCAGAATGGAACCGTGAAAATGTGGCAGCAACTGGATGGCAATATGGTGTCATGGAAAGTTTTTTTTTTGTTTTTTTTTTTTTTGTTTTTTTTGTTTGTTTGCTTAATACAGATGGTGTTAAAGCATATTTGCAAGCTGATGGGAATTATCCAGTAGAAACAGGAATAGATGATTCTAGAGAGAAGGGAAATAATTACAAAACTCAATATATGAGGAGGTGAGGGAATGTGATGCAGAGTGCAAGTGAAGGAGGTGGCCATAGAAGCAAGGATCCTTCTAACACGGACATATAAAAGTCCTAGAGAAGATGGATATGAACATGGATCACGGCCTGGGAGTGGAAAGATGAGAATGTTCTTGACTAATTGCTTTGATTTTCTCTATGAAGCATGAAGAAGAATTATCACCTGAGAGTGAGAAAGGAATGGTGGAGATTTGAGGAGATGGGAGAAATTATGAAAAAGCAGTTCTCTTAGAGAATGGGGAAGTGCATATTTTAGGGTGGTATCATAGAATCAATCATCTGGCAGAGATGGCTGCCCATTTGAAATTTAAGTGTATATATTTGAAAGAAATCCATTCAGCAACGTTGAACAACCTTCTTCAGCGAATCAGATACTTTGCTGCTGGCACAGAAGGAGACAGCTGACTAGGCTGTGCCAGGCATGCCAGATGGAGGAGGAAAGGGACAAGGGAACTTAGGCTGCTTATAGGAGAGTGCCTGGAATCTGGGACTACACAATCTAAGATTGAGGATGGAGAAAACTGAGCATACGAAAGGGTCAAGAAAAAATGTTTTATTTTCCCTTCTCTCTTTTGTTGATGTACTGTGAATCTTGAAAGTACAATCCATATCCCACTTTCTCTATAAATGTCTCATGACACTTCAGGAACGCATAATTATTTCTTACTCTTTGCTACCATAGCATTGTGTACATTCCTTTGTGATAGCCTTTATCACATTATATGGATTTTTTGTCTGAGTGTATCCCCAATACTTACTTTTATTTATGTATGTATATATATATATATATATATATATATATATATATATATATATATATATATATATGCAACAATGTGGGGCATAAGGAAGGTTCTCAAAAAATATTTGCTAAAATGAAGGCAGGCAGTGTGGTATAGAAGGAAGTACTTTAATGCCTAGAAAAATGCCAAGCACTTGGTGGGCGTCTGATGAATACTTGATTGATTGTAAAGACCAGAAATGAATAAGAAGTTAAACTCTGTGATATTTTCTCGTTAAGTAATTTGTCCACTACATCTGACTCTTGATTATTAAAAAATTAACTCAAGCACAATGCACATTGTTTTTCTTTCCTCTTATTTCACGTGCATACCTTTTAGCCATTCCCCTCGCTGTTAGCTTTGAAGAGAATACACTACAGCTGTCTTATTGGTGGTGTTATCTTTTGTTTTTTAAAAAAATGTTAACAATATAAAGAGGTAGCTTAAACTGACACTTTTAGTTCTACGTTAACTTTATTTACTTTCTTGGATTAGCTAACTGCGATTGTTATCTATTGTAATTGGGCAAAAAGTAAACTTCGGATATATTTTTTATGATTCCTTATAAGAAAATACATTATAGTATGTTTATATAGAATGAATTTCCATAGCATTATGTAAAATGAAAATATGTTCTAAAGAAAGGAAGGTACAGTGTAATATGGCCTCTTCTAGATTGTCAAATGTTGTGACAATAGGTGATACACAGTGTCAAATAGGTGATACACAGTGTGCTCCATTGTTGTATTGAGGAACCATTATTTGCCTGGGAAGCAAACCATTTAAAACACTTTGTATCCAAAAATCCATAATGCAATTATAATTTGCTATAGAGGTATTTTAGCAAAGTTTCTATAGCTTACTAAATGTATTCTACTTGGAAATGTTTACAAAATCTTTAAATCTTCCCTGCTACCCAAATTCAGCTACTACACATCCCCCTGATGCTATCAGGCAAAAAACAAAAACAAAAAAACACTAATAGGTGATACACAGTGTGCTCCATTGTTGTATTGAAGGAACCATTATTTGGTGATTTGTTATCTATCTGAAATTGTAAAATAATCCATGTCTTGGAATTCTGTTCTATTTATCATTAAGAAATTAGCACCTTTTATTTTTTCTCTTAGATGTAATTCCTGATAGAAATTTTTCATTTAAAATAAGTATTCAGACTGTCATAGGAAGAAGTATGTTGAAAGATGAAGGCAGACCTGAAATTCAGTAAATGGTGGGAGAAAGTAGATGAGAAATATGAACTCAGTTGGTTTGAGCAGTGGATAGCTGTTACCTTTCATAGTAACAAAGAGAAACCTGAAACTCTTGTTTCAGTTGTAATTCACTAATTGATATAATATTTTGTATATTTTTAAATCCAGTGTAATGATTAAGATTCAATAGTGGTTATAAGTAAAATTTATTCATTTATAAAATCTTGGCATGCATTCCAGTTGTGAGGTTTTGAATAGATGATACAAAATCCCATTAAATAAACTCATTATGTTTGCTATTTCTATTCTACCTACAAAGCAAATATTAAATAAGTAAATCAGCATAGTTCTGTTTGAACTCTTGCATGTTTTTAACTTGAGACCTTAGATATAATTGTAACATGGATAATTAACTTTCCTAATTTTGTTTCTATTGTTTTCTGTCACTTTTTTCCATCTGTATTTTCAAACAGAAAGCACACTGATTTTTCCCTCGGGCTTTACTAAGCAAGTAAGATGAAACAGGAATATTAATTTTTTGGTGTATCATAAGCTCTTTTTTAACCATCATACTTGGGGTGACCTGATGCAATGGGATTCCAGAAATCTTTATAAATCTCACACAGAATACAATTACTGCTTGAAAAGTTTATAATAAAAAATAAGTATTGCTTTGAAAAAAAGAGCTGTTAGATGAGCTGTGTCAACAGTTTAATAACAAAATAAAACAATCTTCTTTTAAAACCCAAGGCAAATTTCCAAAATATACCAGTATTTTTTTAATTAAAAATTCTATAGTTTATATATATATATATATATATATATATATATATATATATATATATGTGTGTGTGTGTGTGTATATATATATATATATATATATATATATATATATATATATATAGTTTACAAAATAAAATCTGAATTCTTTTTTCTTAACCTATAGTTCCCTTCCTATGTCAGGAGCAAGAAAAGTATCATGCCAAGTGGAGGGGCCCTGGGTTTTAGAGAGAGCAAACATGAATTCAGATCTCTTTCACCTCTTAGTACCAGTGTTTTAGGGCAAGTGGTTTAGCCTCTTTGAACTTCAGTTTTCCTATTATGCATTTAGGCATTATAAATAATACAGTGTGTGTATTATACCCAATAGTGCTTCACATAGTTAATGCATAATAAATAGAAGTGGTTCTAAAGCTTGCAGAGGGAAGGGGCGAAAAAGCAGCCAAGAGAAGCTTCTTGGAGGGACTCATATACAGCAGAAGTCCTTGCTCAAGATAGAAAGAAATTCAGAGAGAAGGGGGTCATTCCCATGCAGGCTACCCCAAAATTACCATGCTAGAAGTTCTCTCCTGATATTCTCTTTTCCTATCATCCTTTGAGTTGGGGAGTTTGAGCGAGGCTCTGGGTTCCTAGTTTACCAGTTCAGCTCCTGCTTTGTCTGCTGTTCCTCACTGTGGCACTTACACAGCAGGATCCAGATAACAACTGCTCAGGAAACCAAAGCACTGATATTAGAATCACTCCCTCTGACCCACGTAAATCGTAAGATATATGCGCTAAATTTCTGTGACGCACGTGCCCATTTTGTATTTGCTGAGTTATCGGATTTCTAGATCCTGAAGAACTGTCCTCTGCGTTCTTTTATCTTATTTAATCATGCAGTAGTAACCTCCTCGATGCTTGGCATTCTGCCTTGCACAGAGTTGAACAATAATCAATAGTTGTTGAATAAATGAAGAAATAAATGTCATTTATTTTCACAGAATGAGTATTTTTAACTTGGACCCAGAGGCCTAGCGATACACATACAGCATATTTGCAATAAGGGGCAGTATTGTGTGTGTATCACCGTGCACCACTAGCACGCTCCAAATCAGACATTATGTGTCCCATATTCTCATACTGAAATCCAGCACACTTATTCAAGTCAACACTTAATTCATCAAAACCTTGAGTAGACATATGGATTAGTAACATGACTAAAAAAGATGTGTTTCTTTATTTATAGAAACAATAAAAATTTTCAAATTATTACTTTTTGTTCACGCAATGGATAATGAAGACCTGTATATTTTGGTTATTTGATAATATTTATATCCTTTGATGGTCAAATATATTCAACTTTCTTTGTTATTTGCATACTTACTTGATAGTATATAATAGCATGTTTTATGCCAGAGTTAAGGTCTATTATGTTTTCAAAGTGTCCTTGTCTTAAATAAAATAATGTAATTGCCTGAATATCCATGAAGATTATATAAAAATCAGTTCAAAAACAATATAATTATTTCTGGCCAATTTAGAAAAGTTGTTCTTAACTAGGATGCTACGGCACATGAGAACCACATCAATACTTCACAAACATGCCGATTTCAGTTAACATATCAATGTTATTTTGGCTACAACTGAACATTCTTATCTTTATGGCTGTAAGTGTCAGGCAGAACATTGCCCTGACCAGGCGCTGTAGTACTGGGTGGAAAGGGACACAATTTCTGTAAATAAGAGGTCATAGTTAAGTCAAAAGAAGACGGTTTGTCCATTGAAACAAGTGGTATTTTTTTTCTTGAATATATTCTAGTTCAGGTAAGGCAGTAAACAGGATTATTCAAATAGCCAAAAAGTACATGAGGGTGAATAAGGAATCATTTAATGTTATGGATGCTTTTATAAATATTGCATGATATTGTTATACCCTTATAGCTATTACATTGAATTATTGCTGGCTGTTTAATGTTGCCATGAATATTTTAATATGTTCAAAACATGCCATCACAATTTATAATATGAGAAAACGTACAGAGAACACACAAAAATATGAGCTTCGGCCTAAAATAACTCATTTGAATTTATAAAAATTTAAAAAGCAGTGCTACATGTTTGACTTGATTTAATAATCTGATTCTCACCTATCACACCTGTTTTCTTGGTGATTCTTCTTATTAGGCAAGTTCAGTAGATGATCACTGGTGGTTAAGGAAAAGATTTGGCCAAGGTCCTTTTTCCTGATCCTGTGACATAGAAAGAATAGAGTCATTAAAATGATGATCTTGCCCCACCTTTCTTTGAAGAGGCAAGATAATTTAATTTTGTTTTTAATAAGAAGACTATTTTTTTTTTTCAATCAATATGTACACAAAACACAGTTTAGTTGAGTTTCTGTGTCGACGTCCAACAAAGAGCCCCTTTAGACAGAAATAAGAAAGGCAAACTTTGGATTGTCTTCTATTCCGATCAGGTGTTTAATAGAATATGGCACTAGTGAGACAACCAAGGACAACCAATGACAAACTTTCTATAAAGATCTAGAAAAGGTATAGTTTAAGGAAATGGTTTATGCAACCATCAATTGTACTCTTAGCGCTAGGAAATGAATGTAACTATCCACAAACAAAAATAAGTTCCCCTGCTCCTCTCCAAAAAAGTTTTCCTGGATCAATCCAGATCCAAATCCAGTGCTTTATACATAATTCATAATAGCGCATGTTTCTGCTGAGAGTGACTCAGTTTATACCGTCTGTGTACATGAGGATTACATTAACAAATGTATCAGAATTGAGTTTTGATAATTTCTAATAACTAGATGAAGAAAAATTTAAATACTTTTTAAAAAGCATACAATAAATACATGCATGGTGATTCCTGCATTATATAAAGTTTATTCAATAGCTCTTCTAACATATTAGTATCACATACCTATATAATAGATTTCCTATGTTTGTGTTGTCAAATTACCATTATTAATTATGATCCCCGAATCCAACATGCTATTGACAGATAGCTAATCTGAGTATTCAGTCTTTTCTTTTTGGTTGGTAAAGGCTTTTATTATAAGGTGAGCCAAGAATTTTTATTACCTTTTATGTTGCTCTGGTGGCAGTTAGGGTTAATGGCGTCTGATATTAAGTCTCTTTCTGTTGACAAGTGTAATGTAATCACTTTTGGTGAAGTTTTTATTTAGCTAAATTATAAAAATTTAAACATTGTCAACCTTTCTCTAAATGCAATGCTTTTGTAAAGAGCTAGCAAAGTTGAGAAAAGAATAAGGGATCCAAAACAGTGGAAATATTTCCTTTAAACTGACAATAATGATATCTTCATTTTAACCCATTTTTAAATCACAAAAAACTTTCCTAGAGAACCTACACCAGCTAGATTTTCAAAAGATGTGTTCATATTTGAAGAAACTGTATTAATCTTCCTTTATTAATAAGGTAAAATGACCTAGATGATATAAGCAGACATTTATACTGAATATATCCGTTTCTACTACAGTCAACTTATGAGCTCAATTCTCTTTTTTTTCTTGATGGTTTATACAGTTCACAAAATTTAATTCGCCATTCTATTTCTTTTTTATTATTCTTTGTTGATATGTACATCAGTTCTCTGATAAGGTTTTTTATTATTGTCTTTTAAACTTTAAAGGACTCATTAGATGAAATATATATTCTCTATTGGATTCTATTTTGCTAAATACTTAGCTGTCATTGTATTTTTTGTCTGGGTCATTTTTTGTTTCATATTGTCCCTAGAAAATCTCTTGCTACCCAGAAGAATCCAAGCTCTTCTAGCTTGCCTATTTAAAATTGTATATCCATTCTTCATTTAAAAATGGTTAAGAAACAATACTGCTGAAAAATTTACACTTACTACTTAAACTGGTTTTCTGCCTATGAATTCTTCAGCAACTATACTAACAATACCAGCCATCATTTCACAGTGTTTTATACCTGCTAGCACTATATTATTTTATATTTATCAGTAAATTTAATCCACATGATATCACTATAAGATAGGCACCATTATCAGTTTCTATTTTACAGATGAGAAAAATAAGATTTGAGGAGATTCAAAAACTTGCCCAATACTGCACAACTCTTAGAGGTAAATTCAGGTTTCAAAGACAGATCCAGCTGAGTGATAAATCTGATAGAAATAACTGATAGTGGCAGTTATATTATTTGTTAACTATACAGTCATACTATGTATACTTAGCAAATCTGAGCCCCAAGATGCTACTAAAATGAATACAGGTATTTGCAAGACAGTTGGACAAAATAAATATATGAATATCAAGATTTTTTTTCATTCTGGAAAAATAACAGTGATGAAAGAAACAAATATTTTATTCCCAATAGAAACAAGTAATATTTACGAATAAATTTAACAAGAGAGGCAAAATGCTTATAAAAGAAAACTATAATTTATTATTGAAGGCCATAAAAGATGTGAATAAATGCAAAGATATATCATTTCTTATATGGGAAGATTTAATATCATAAAAATCTTATTCCCAAAATTACTCATTAATGAAGTTCAGTATTTATTTAACCTACCTTCTCTTTCAATTCCAAAAGCTTTTAATTGGATAAAATAATCTTAAAATTTATATAAGAAGCAACAGAATTATGGATAACAGTTAAGAATTTATAATCAAAGCTATTAATGATGGAATAGTTGCCTTGGATGGAATGTATGGAATACTTTTGCACCAACTTAATAATTCTATACACATCAAGAAGAATATAATAGGCTACTTACTGGGTTATATATTTGGGTCACTTGAGACTGGAATATGGGTCAGAAGAGTAAAAGAGTAGAGGGGATTTGTCTTTCCCTGACTGACTTATTTCACTGAGCATAATGTTCTCTAGGTCCATGCATATTGTTGCAAATGGTAAGATTTCAGTCTTCTTTAGAACCGAGTAATACTCCATTATATAAATGTACCACAGTTAAAAATGATGTATTACAGAATTGTACACCTTAAATCTATGTAAATTTGCTAACGATTGTCACCCCAATAAACTTTAATTAAAAAAAAAAAGAGTAGAGGTGAGAGGAGGAAAAGATGCACAAAGTAAATAAAATTTTAAAAATTTAAGACTATGCTGAAAAAAGTATACAGAGGATGCCAAAAAAATGTATACACGTTTTAGGAAAGGGAAAAAATGTATTAAAATTATAATACTCAATATATACTGATAACAAAAGATGAATACAAGTCACATTTGACTTCTGCAATTATAAGAGGTGCTCAATGTGGTTACCATCAGCGTAATTTTAATACAGTTTTTTCCTTTCCTAAAATATATATACTTTTTTTGGTACCCTGGGTATATGACAATCACATTTATAAATTTAGAAAGTTGTATTTTAGTTTTGTGTGTGTATATATATATATATATAGCATTTTCAAATAAAAAAGAAGTTGAAAAGCACTGCCAAATATTTCAATGGTTATCAGCAGTCTGTGAATCTTTGCGTTATCTACTACACCTTCAACAGTGTTGATATTTTTCTAAGTTCATACATAATGTTCTTTAAATAAATGCACTAATGGGATTCCTAGAGAATATGCAAAGGACACAACTTAATGTGACCTTGTGTCAACATATTGCTTCAGAAAAATGAGTAGCAGGAAAAATCTAGCAGTGGTGTCTTGAGAATTGCAAATACTCCTTAATGGACTTTGACACCTGAAATGTAACAGATTCGATCTACATGATGAGTCCTGCTGGACATGACAAGCAATTTAACCAGTTGATTTTACGGAGAGCTGAGTCGAAATCAGATTAAAGAGGAGGAGCCCTACCAAACAGGTTTGATTTGATAAAAGCTAAATACATCCAAGGAGGTAGAAAATCCAGTTCAAGGAAGTGAAGTGTTAAATTGGTACCATATAACTGAAAAAATCAGCAGGATCCAGCTGTCAGTTGGAGTAGCCATGGCATAAGAAGCGAATCGAGAATGAGTTCTAGACCAGAGGTACTTTGCTTTATGCCTTATATCATGTAGGGTCTCTGTGTGGGTGCTGCTAGAAATTACAGGTGTTCTTGCAGTTCGAAGACAAGAGGCTATCAGGTCCTACCTACTTGATAAAATCAGTTGCTAAAGTCTAGCTTTCTGAGATTTCTTAAAAGTTGTCTGACAGGAAGGACAGATTTATCAGGTCGAATTCCTTATAGTTGAACCTTCTTTACTGAAATAATATTTCATTATGAAGTTGCAGTACCTTTGTATTTATGTAGCAGGGCAGTCTCTGGCACATCTGTACATAACTATCACTTTCTATCTTGGAAGGTCTTTAGTCAGTACAATACCTTCCCAAATTAACCACAAAAATATCACCAGTAAAGAAGTCTAATATTCTCCCTTCTTCTCGTTTATAGCATAAAGGGAACTATCTTACTAATAGCCCAAAACAGTATTAAAACATATTTGCAGTGTAATACCCACATCTGAACTGGACCTCTGAGTCTAGGTTGAGTATGTAACACTGATAGGAGGTTCTTATATGTGACATAAACATTATTTTGCTGGCAAAAGTAGTGGGTGAGATCCCCCAAAATTGGGCCTCTTTCAACGGAAGTGAAATTATTTTTACAAGACAGCAGAAATTAAAACAGTATTGAAGCATGATAGTAAAGAATGCAGTTGAAGAGTCCAGATTTCCAAATTTCTTCATGGAAACAATCCTGTCTAAAGCCTACTGATAATTAATAGTCAATTTATATTTCTATGACTACATTAATAGAAAATTCTGAAACAGAACAGAGTCGACTGGCTCTGAATAACAGGAGGTATTGGGAAGACGTTCAGCAAATGTAGTCAACTAAAGATATTGTCAGTGAAGAAGTTTGCCCTGGAGAACGCTATCATAACAACCCTTTAGAGCTGTGGTCTGTATCTTTTCTGTTCTTAGGAAGTATCTTAGAGGTGAATTATCATCTGCATATCACAGGTACCTTAAAGTTAACAGTTCCAGCGCTGAGCTCAGTTTATGTCACTATCTGTACTTTTTCCAGTTTCCTCAAGTTAATTTAGAAATAACATTTTCTGGATCCTGTGAATCATCCTACGCCGATTTCTTACTCCCACATCCAATCAGTCAACAAATCCTGTCAAATCTGTCTAATTTGTTTATTCATTTGCTTCTGTCTGGAACTCTCTGCTCTGAGATCTAGACGTGGCTGGCTCCTTGTTTTATCACGCACATCTTAAATCAAATGTCACTTGTCCCAAAAGTCTTTGGTAGCTCCCACTCCAGTGCTACCCACCCCCCCAAAAAAAGTATTTTAATTTCTTTCTAACACTGATTATTGCAAAATCTCTTATTACTTGTCTCTCTTCTTTCTAACATTTCTCCATGAGAACAGGAATCTTACCTTGCTTGTTCATCACTATATCCTCATTGCCTAGTAAACTGTCCAGTCCATGATATACATTTAATATGAATGCATTTCTTAAACTCATTCATTATAGAATTCATCCCACAAATGCTCGTTAAGCACTTGTGTGCCAGACGTGTTATACATCAGCGATACCATAGTGAGCCAAAACAAACCCTATCTTTGTACTCCTGAAGCTTATATTTAATAAAAGAGACAGCCATTTGTCAACTAATCACATAACTAAATGTAAAATTACAACTACGAGTAATTCCTTTCATATCTGTTTTCCTTTTCTTACTCTTCAATATCATTGCGTTAGTTCAGGTTATCATTAAGTCATGCCTTAGCTATTAAAATTGTCTGTTTCCCTGCCTCCCTGCACTCTCGCCACCCTGCACTCTGTTTTTCCAAAATTAAAGTGAAAATTAAGTCATTTTCTATCTTAAAATTCTTAATAACGTCAATGACCTTCAAGAAAAAAGATCTACACTTTGTAAGATAATGGCCCTTTATGATCTGTCCCTCAACTGTCTTTTCTTCTCTCCTCACTACTTCCTCCCCCTCATCATACTCTATGTGCCCGTCACCTTGACTTACTTACACTCTTGTCTCTGGCCTTTGTGTATGTTTTTCCTTCTGCTTGGTACATCTTTTCCTACTTTTTGATTACCTAATTTACTTACCCATTATAACTCAGTGGAGATAAGCTCCTCAAGAAATTTTGTTTTTATTAAAGTTTATGGGGGTGACAATTGTTAGTAAAGTTACATAGATTTCAGGTGTACAATTCTGTAATACATCATCTATATCTCACTTTTTGTGTTTGTCACCCAGAGTCACTTCTCCTTCCATCACCATATATTTGACTCGATTACCCTCTTCTAGAACTCCCCTCCCTGCTTACCCCCTGGTAACCACTAAACTATTGTCTGTGTCTATGAGTTTTTGTTTCATTTGTTTGTCTTGTTCTTTTGTTGTTTTCAGTTTTATATACCACATATCAGTGAAATCATATGGCTCTCTACTTTTTCTGTCTGACTTATTTCGCTTAGCATTATAATCTCAAGATCTATCCATATTGTTGGAAATGGCACTATTGCATCTCTTCTTATGGCCAAATAGGATTCCATTGTGTATATATACGACATGTTCTTTATCCATTCATTTATTGAAGGATACTTTGGTTGTTTCCATATCTTGGCCTCCATAAAGCTGCAAGGAACATCAGAGTACATATATCTTTAGGGATAAATGTTTTCAGATTTTTAGGGTAGATACCCAGGAGAGGGATTGCTGGGTCATATGGTAATTCCATTCTTAATTTTTTGAGGAACCTCCACACTGCCCTCCATAGCAGCTGCACCAGTCTGCATTCCCACCAACAGTGTATGAGGGTTCCTTTTTCTCCATAGCCTCTCCAACACTTGTTACTATTTTTTTTGTTGATGATAGCCATTCTAACTGGGGTGAGGTGATATCTCATTGTGGTTTTTATTTGCATTTCTCTGATGATTAGTGATGTTGAGCATTTTTTCATATGTGTATTGGCCATTTGTATGTTCTCTTTGGAGAAATGTCTCTTCAGGTCCTCTGCCCATTTTTTAATTGGATTGTTTGTTTTTTTGTTATTGAGTTTTATGAGTTCCTTATATTTTTTGGATATTAGTCCCTTATCAGGGGTTGTTTGCAAAAATATTCTCCCATTTGGTTGGTTGCCTCTTTATTTCATCAGTGGTTTCTTTTGCTGTGCAGAAGCTTTTTAGTTTGATATAGTCCCATTCACTTATTTTAGATTTACTTCCCTTACCTTTGGAGCCAAATTCATAAAATGTTCTTTGAACCCAACATCCATAAGTTTAGTAGAAATTTTTTTCTGAAACCACTCAGACTGTCTCAGCCATCCCTTTTCTGTGCTTTCTTAGTGGAAAAAAAAAAAAAATCCCATTATGTTATAATTGTTTATTTACTCATCTATGATTTCCTTTAAGGCAGAGTGTCTTTTATATTTGTATCTCCATTGCCTAGAGCAGTAACAAGGAAGAATGTTTGGAAGGAAGAATGGATGGATGAGTTTGTGTGACAAAATTAAAAATAAAAGTCTAGGATGACATTTAACACTGCTTCAAACATATACAATTAAGACTATGTATAAAAACACATTGGCCAGCACAAAAAGCTAGTGAAGCTAATTTTGGATCTCCCAAACACTGTGGAAGGCAACACTCAGTAATTTACTCATTAAATTTATTCCATGTGTGTTGATGTTAAGACAACATCAACTATTCATAGCCCTATGTTGAAGTGTTGGAAGATAAGGCAACATGATGAAACACTGCTTAAAACAAAGGGTGTTAACATTCATTAGCCTTCAGTGAGGATCTTTGTAACCAAAGAAGAAAAGCTATGGTTACAATCTTTTTGTCACTGGACACATGGAATCATGGAGGCAATACCAAATCCCATTAGGGAAGCTTGAATATTTGAACTGATAAATAAAACAGTGCAGACTAAGACTTACTAATGGATGTATGGAAACCATTGATGTCCAAGGGAATGTGATTTTTTTTTTTCTCCTAGAGAAGAGGAGCGTGAGGGCACAAAGATAAGCTGGTTCTTGAGAAACTTTCTGGATCTGTGTGTAACCAGAAAGTTGCTTGTTGCAGTTATCCAGTAGGGACAGAAGAGTATAAACCAAAAGTATAAAAATAAGATGGTTCTAGTCAGTCTACCTGAGAACAGCCTAGCAGAGGGGCACTTCTCCCACCTTACCCCCAGCAAACTAGATAAAATAACTTCGCTGGCCTGCAAAGGGTAACCTAAGCAAGTACTTACATGCTAGCTATTCTCTTAGTAGACGTGTCAGTTGACCATCTGCAAAATACCTGTCTACTATTCAGCAAATATTCTTTAAATACCTGCTATGTTTCAGGCACTAGGCTGCATGAAACCTAATTATCAGAAGGAAAAGCTAAAAGTAACTGATAGAATGAAGTCAGAGCAATGTTTTAGGAGTCAATACTAAGAGCCACCAGATTCTGATAGCCAAGGAATTAAAGTCCTCAAGAACATCATGAGGGGTGTGAATATCTAATCATAATGTTTTCTGTACACCTGAAATTAATATAAAAAATAAAATAAAATAAAAAGGAATCATAAGGATTGTAAAGTTCTATTCAGGTATCATTGTGAATAAAGAAAACAAAGTGTGTGTGTGGGTGGGGGTGGGTTATGTTCAAGATCTATCAGAAAATTAAAATCTGATTTATTAATTTTTTCAAAAAAGCATCAGACTAAGTGACTCACTGAAGACAGTTCCTTTTATATAGATGACACAGAGAGAGAGCTACTGAACAAAATATCGGTCACTTAACAAATGACCTGAAAATCAAACTGTGACCAAAATAACTTCAGATTCACTAGCAGTAATGAGTGAAGACATAGCTCCTAGGTGCTGCTGCCAAATGGAAAAGAACATTTAGTGGCAAATGGAATATTTGGAAAGGAATAACTGTGCCTAAATGTACTTCATCTAACTTTTATTTGTGAGGAGGTTTGCAGTTGTCAAGGTGGCAAATTCTCAAATGGCAAAAGAATGAAACTCAAGATAAATTCAACAGGATGCTTTTGCTTTAGGTCTATTACTAAATAGGGTCTGTAAGTGGAGAAAAACTATAGAGTGTGGACCAAAAGCAAGGTGTGACACACAGCAGGCTAAATGGTGGAAAAGTAGATCCTTTCATCCTCCCAAAGAACTTTTAAAGGTTAGGATTTAGTGGCATCCAGCCTTTTCCGACATGGACCTTCCTTCTGATTCTAAGGGTTATATTTTCTACTCATAAAACTTGTTACTAGAATCCTGCCAGGTGTTCTATATAAACAATGCATCAGAACAGTCTTTAAAATAATAAGGGGAAAATTCATAACAATAACAATTCTTTGGAATGGTGTGATTCAAAGCAAAGTTTCTTTTCAATTAGCTTCAAAATTAATCTGTTAGCACTGAATATCAATTCTGCATTAGTGCTCCTGCGGTAATTACTGCTTACTGTCAAGTCTCCATTAAGCTCCCATGTTTGAAATGATGAATGTGGACTTTTATCGATCAGTGCTTGTGATATAATGGGTTAGTCTTAGAATAATAATGTTTTTAGCAATAAGTTGATTGCTTTCCAACATTTGTGAATCACCTAAACCTTGAAAAGTTTATATATATTTAAACTCACCATAGGAGTACTAAGTCACATGTTTTTAGGCCCTTTGGGACACTGGTATAAATAAACTAATAAAGCCTCTATTATAGAGAACTTTACAAAATTATCATACATTTCCAAAGGAATTCAGAAACGTGAAAAAAAAATTATTTCCATTTAGATTGTGATTTTATTCCTGGTTACTTATTTTTGTTTTTCAGTCTCTTCTTTCTCTTTTAACACGTTGCGTACGGATCATAAGAATCTTCACGAGGGATTTAAACCCCACCGTACGCAACGTGTTAATATTCTGTCTACCTTGAATCTACAGTAAAGATTTTGGCCAACATAGATATTTAAACCCTTCAGCAATTTTTTATTTTTATAGTTTGTTCTTCCATGTTTCTACTCTGGGGATGCAGTCAGCCACACAGACATATAGTACATAGTCACAGTACAGTTCTTCCAGAAACACTGATATAAAATGGAAATGTCAGGCTGATTCCCTCAGGGAGTTCTGAGAAGGATTGGCTAAAATAATCTGTATAAAATACATATTACAAAGCCATGAGAAAAGGTTGGGACATGGTTTTGAAGAATCCAGTGATCCACAGAATAATATAAAGCTAAAGAGTAACATGATCAGATTTGCATTTTTAACAATTATGGTAACAGTTATGAAGCAAATTTGAGGAAGATGGAATTGAGAAATCTGGAGGAATGATTTAGAGACCATTTCAATAGCCTAGAGATCATGTGAATCAGTTTAAATTCATGACAGTGGAGTTGAGAGGAAAGACACAAAGTATTCTTAGGAGAGTCAAAACACTGTAGTAAATGACTGAAACAGAATCAGGAAAGGTTGAAGGAAAAGAAAAGTCAGGATGACCCACTGGTTGCTAGTTTGGAAGATCTGGTCAATTACTGTGCTCTAAACAGATACAGAAGAAGGCGTGGAAGATATGGGACAGGTATCGGGGGAAATAATTGACTTTTGTTTTGTACCAATTAAGTTTTCATGAAATGCTCTGGTAGGTATGTCCAACTGATATGCAAATCCAAAGACCAGGAAAGAAGTCTAGAATTACAAGGTTGGGAATCATACTGTACAATTAATCCCAGGGCAATCAATGAGAGCTTCTGAATTTCTAGTTATAGAAGAATGATTAGATTGAGATAAGTCAACATATTGAAATATATTGTCAAGTCATCAAAATTATGTTTTTAATGATGAAAAATGACATTGTTCAAATAATGTCAATTCAAATAAACACTAAATGCAAAATTGCTTATACAATAAAATTTCAATCATGTGAAAATCAGTCTTAGAAAGCTGGAAGGAAAAGCATTAAAAAGTTACAATGGTCATCTTAGGGTTAAATGTTTATGGTGATTCTTCCCCCTTCCGTGTATCTATGCATTACAACTTTTGTTTGTGCATTACTTAAAATTCAATTTGGGTTAAAGGATGGTTTCCTAGAAAGATAGTGATTAAGTTGAATCTAAAGGACTGGATAGAAATCAGCCAGGTGAAGAGGACAGCAGTAGCAGAAATACAAAGGTGAGAAATACAGTGCATACAGAGAATTGGAAACAGTTGATGGTTGCTGAAGCATAGCATGATAGCAGAAAGTTGTCAGAAGGGAAACTAGATAGGAAGGTATGATATGGCAACTTGTTATGCTGAGATTCTATCCCATGTACTCTCAACAACTTAAGTATACACAGGGTAGTGTGTTCATTGGCTAGGGCAATCATAAAGTATCACAGACTGGTTGGCTTAAACAACAGAAATTTATTTTCTAATAATTTTGGATGCTAGAAGCCCAAGATCAAAATTTCAGCAGAGTTGGTTTCCTCTGAGGTCTCTCTCTGTCTCATGGATACCTGTCTTCTCCCTGTGTCTTCACATGGTTTTCCCTCTGTGAATCTGTGTCCTAATCACCTCTTCTTGTAAAAACATTGGCTATATTGAATAAAGAGTCCATCTAATAACCTCATTTTAACTTAATTGTCTGTTTAAAGACTATATTTCCAAATACGTTCTTAGGTCTGGGGGTTAAGACTTCAACATATAAATTTGGAGGGGTGGAGGAGACACAATTCAGCCCACAACAGAGAGTGATGTGGTTAAATTTCCTTTGGTAACCATGTGGAATACGGAGTTGAGGGAAAAGAGATGGAGTGACAGTCTACTGTAGTAATGTAGGCAAAAAAAAAATAAAATAAAATAAAAATCACAATATTCTGTAGAACTATGAATAGAAATCAATGAATTTAAAATGAATGTGAAAAAAAAAAAATCCAGAGAGGAGATGCTTTAGAGGGAAAACACCGGATTCAATTTGGGAAGATCCAATTCTATACCTAGAATAGTTACAAGATATAAGAATCTGAAGCTCAAAGGTAGATAAGTGGGCTGGAAATCTAGGTTTGGGCATCATTAGTACATGTTATCTGAAACTATGTGAGCACATCTTTGTGTATCGAGTGATGAGAGCAATGGGCCTAAAACAAAAAACCAACAATTATAGAACAGGCAGAAAATAAGCCCATGAAGGAGACATTAAACTGCAAAGTGAAGCAGAAGAATGTCTTGTCATAGAATCTAATAAGGTAGAGAGGTTTGATGAAGGGAATAACCAATAGTCAAAGAGAGCAAAGAAATCCCAAAGATAAAGACTGAAAAATGATAGTTGGATTTGGAACTAGAAAAAATTATGAACATTGATACTTAATAATTCCTTGAACTTTTACGTGCAAAACTCTAGATAAACCACTGTAAAGCATGTACTAAATTTCATTTTGAACTTGACTCAATAGACTAAGGAAGGTGTCAGTATGTCTGTTTTGAAGATTAAGAAAAATGATGGTTCCAGAAAGTCAAATTACTAGCTTAAGGTCAGCAGACAGCAGCACATGTGGGAATCAGTCCTAAGTTTCTATGTCTCCAAACCTGGCGTGATTAACAACTAGTAATACTAATTCCCTATGAGTGAGGTAGTTTGATTAAATTGGATGGGCTAGAAATCCAGAGGGCAGTGGGTTGATGAGTGAATGAAAAGGAAGTAAGATAGACTGCCATTTTCAGAAGACAAGAAAGGACAGAGACCAACTCAGCTTGCTATCTTGCTATTCATTGTGTAGCACAGTTAGATCATTCCTAGGAAAGGTTGATAAGGCAGGGGATCAAGTGCACAAGCAAGAATTTAACCTGAATAGGTGAAGAAACACTTTCTTTAAGGTTGAACAAAAAGAGTGAGGTGTAGACATAAATGTGTAAGGAGACAGGACAAGTTGCTTTATCTTACAACAATCCCCTCCATATTCTGATTCCCCATGAAAGAATATCTCACCGTTCTCCATAAATTATTTGCTTTAAAATTTTAATAAATTTGTACATGAAATTTCTTATGCCTAAAAATTCCCTCTTTTGCTGTATGGTAATCTCTTATTGAAAAATAAAGACTCAGATCACAGATTATCTCTTAGAATTATTTTTTAAATTCTCCAAACAGAATTTGTCACTCCCTCCCTTTTATATCTCTTAATGTACTCCTTCTGTAGTTACTTGGGGGCCATAGATAAAATACTCTTCCACTTATTTATCAAGTTCTTTTGAAATACTTTAGCATATCAACAAAATTTTTTGAAATGTTATAAGGTATAATTTAGAGCAAAGGAATTTCAAAGTTGATTTAGCTTGAACATAATCGTATTTATTTAGTTCAACCTTTTATATACAAAATAATATATACAGTTGAAATTTTCTTACTAATCAGCTAAAGACTGTTCTGTCGGGTATCTCGTTTTATAATAGAAGTGCATTCTTAATTCAATGAGTTTTAATCTCATACTGAAAATGACACATAGACTGGGACAATTTATACAATGTGTTTAAAGAATAAATTGTTACTTGCCATTATAAAGATTTATCTATTGATCACCTTGGTGTTCAAAGAAAATGATTTATACTTGGGCCCTATCTTTAAAGCCAAACTGTATTCTGTAATACTTTCAGCTTTCAGGTGGTGCTTAATTTTGGCCAGTTAGACAGTGGAATGTGAATACTGACTGCTATGTTACTATTCTGTTAGATCCATTCTTGAATAATCTGTATGCCATATGAAAAGGTCAAATGATAAGACAGAGAGATCTGAGACAAAAACACTAAGATTTCATTATTTTGAGTTTGCCAGCTATCCAGTTGCATATTTCAAATTCTCCAAGAAAAATACACAAATTGCTCAACTATATTCAACTTGAGCCTGAGCTTGAACTGCATAGCATTATCTATATCTAATTTATACAGAATGGTAGTATATATAATATATAATCTTTGTAATATTTTGCATATGCTGTTATGTTTCTTATATTATTAAAATAAGACGGTGAATATAATAAACATATATTGGGAGAGTTATGATAATGATGTGAAATAGCTACATTGATTTGTAAATAAGTTCCTCTTTTAAATGACTATTTAATAATATACCCAAAAATTAATAAATAAAACTATAATTCTAACAAAATCTATGAGACAAAATATCCTCACAAAGAATCTGTATATGTATTTCCTGTCAATTAAACATGCAGATAGATAATTTTTGTTCAAATAGTATATGTGCATTCCTAATCTACCTATTGTAAGCATTGAATTGTTCAGCTTTTAGAGCATTTACCAAGTTCTTCTAATGTAATTAATAATCATGGATTTGAGGACTCCTTGCCTTCTACTGCCAAAATACTTTAAGATTAATGTACACTAATTTCAGTTGTATGTAAAAATATTGTAATGTAAAATTACATTTTTATTTTTAATTAAAAATATAACAATCTCTTCAGAGTTCTCAAAGAGAAATGTCTAATGCAGATAAGTTATTCAACCATCATTTAATATTATGTGTGATCATAATTGCATTTATCTGAAAAACCATAATTTTAGCTATTAAGCATATCCAATTTTTAAATCATTATATGTTGGTAAAATTGTAGCATTTAATTAATTTCAATAAAATGTAGTACATCAAAAATGGTAAATAAAATATGTAAAAGTCATTAATTGAAGCATGTGATTTGTAGCTTTTCTGGAAAAAAATGGAGAGCAAAACTAAAGTAGAGTAATAGCATGATTAATTGATTCAGGATGGCTCCTGCTGAAAAATTATGTTCAATAAGAATCTGTCGTTATAATTTGTGGTCACTTGTCACTTTACAGTATATCAAATATAATGAATTCATGTGCACAGGCTGTATAAATGACTGTCATAAAAATGCTAATGTTTTAAATAAAAAAGATGGTTACTTAACTGATTTAATTCAAAGTAGTCATGGTATATTAATTTGAGCTACTGCTTTGTTTCCAGAAATGGTAAATATTTTGTAAATAATTTTGTTCTAATATATGCATTTATCATTTTGCATTCAAGTCAATGGTTTTTTAAAAATATGTTTCAATACAAATTACACATTTTTGTTTTATGCTGGGCAAAAGTTGCAGTTTAAATATTTAATAAAAAAGAAATGGAAGGAATGATGATTTTTTACAACCCAAAACTTTCTTCCAATCAAAATTATTTTAACAATAATAACATGTACTCTTCTATAGTATGTCCAGTTACATGTATATCTCTCACTGGTTTCTTTCAGTGATGTTTTCACATATAAGAGCTTTTTTCAAATACTATGTAGATCACACTGAATTATTCTACATGTGAGGGAAGCTGATAGATTTAAGAAGAAATTTTTATATAACAGAGGACATTCATAAACCAAATTTTGTTATTCCCAGAGAGAAAAAGGGACAGTGAAACTCAGAGTAAAACACCAAAGTATCCACTCATATTCTGCCTTAAACAACATGTATCAATAATGCTTGTTATTGTAGAGAGTTAATTTAAATGAGCAGAAATAACCTTGCAAATGAAAGTTTAAGTAAGTTATTTTCATGAGAATGGTTTATCCCTCAGTGAGCTTAATATGAATGTTTTAGATTCCCTTCAGGAAGTATGCATGTTTTCAGTCATCTGGTCCAATTCCAGTCAGTTTAACTTTCTGTTTCTAGTTTATCTAACATTTTTCCTAATCTTACATCCATACCTCTTTACACAACTCTTGTTTAAAACCTAGTTCTATGGAATTATGTGAAAAGAACATTCCACCTTTCTGTACTGTAGACCAATCGGTAATTATTTTAGTCACCTTCTGCATAGGCATTCCATCTTTTGGGCATTGAAATTGATTTTTCTCATCTTAGCATCTGAAGACCCTGAGTGTGCCCCTTGCCCAATCGCCTGAGACTATACAGTGACACCTACAACAGACGATGTGGAGACAGCAGCTTTTCGGGCATCAGAAATGGCAGCATCAGGAGCATCAGCACGAATAGACTTTGTAGAGGTAGTTCTCCCAAACTATATTATGAAACCAAACATTTTTGATATGCGACCTGCTGATGGGGGCTGCCTTCTTACTGCCTAGTGTTATGCAAAATGTTTGGTTTTTGTTAAAGGTTAACAATGACATTTCTAACTAATATAGAGAAACCTGATTTTTTTATTCCAAGTGTGTTCAGTTTCCTTAACTTTCAATGAATATAAAATTTTATCAGTCTCAGGAAAACATTAATACCCATGTTTTTGTCAAATTTATTTAACTATTATATAAAGCTGCTGTCACATACAACTTTCGTTTCATTGCTTTAAAAAATAGATCAGAATAATCCGTCATATTAAAAGTTATACTACTGCAGGAAACAAGAAAATTTCTCTGGTCAGTTCAGTTGCCCAGTTTCTCTGTCGTACTGCCTAATGATGTTTCACTGTGAACTTATTTTTCAAAGTAAAAGATTATTCGCAGGTGACCCCAAGTCAAAATATGAAAGGCCAATAGATTGATTGGTTTTATGTATCCTTTCATTTTATGTAATTTAATGTAAAACAGTTATTTGGTAACTGTAAAACACATTTGTTAATTAACCACATTGGCTTAATCTGTAGTTTAATGATTTACAGCATTTCAATTTGCATGTAAAACAAGTCTCTGTGATGACGATTTTGCAAAATAAATAACAATCGACGTAATGGGTGCATTTACACTTAACACTTTATATGTATGACTTAGAAGTAAGATATGTTTCATACTAAAATTTTGAAGAGTTTGAAACTCAATATACAGAGATCTTCATGTTGGTGTAGTACAGCTTATTCATCATTCGCCACATCTTAACTCTTTTTTAGAACAAGACAAAAAATTTATGCTAGTTCTATTGGAACTACTGCTTGATTAAATATAATTTGAAGGTTCTTCAAATTATATGAGCAGGACAGATTGAACTTAATAGTTCCCCCCCTTTTTTTGTTGGCTTTGTTTCTGTTTTATTATTTAAAAAATTGCGAACTGTTATTTTTTGCAAAATCTACACTATGGAGTCAAAATGTACTTTACTGAATATTTCTATTATGTTTTAATACATTTGAATTATGTGAAATATATAAAATAATGAAAGTATGTCCTAAAATGCATAGCCCTTTGTAAAAAGCACATGTACATATGAAAGTGGACATTGGATTCTTTAGTTAAATTTGTGCAAATTTTTATTTTTCCGTGAACACTAATGAAGATCTGTATGTAAAAATTTATAAATCTATTTAATTGAGTTTGTACATGTTTTTAGTTTTGTATGTCATATGCTAACTGACTTACCGTTTTCACATATATTGCATATATCTAGAAACTGTAAATCGAAAACTAAGTTGATATTCTAAGAACACAAAGTAAATTTCTGACTCTACTTTAAAATAAATTGTGCTATTTTGGTGTAGTTTTATACTGTGTTCTCACCATGTCCTTCAAATACATTTTAGAGATTATTTAAAATAGTCTGCGTGAAAGTAGCTTTAAAGATTAAAGATATACTGCTGTTCTGCCTTTATCATATTCCAAGTAAGAAACTGGACTTTCCATTTTTAAAGTTCGAGAGTCTTATAGAGCTGTGAGTAAAGTCTGCAGCAATAAGCAGTAATTCTGTTAGATAATTATTTTGTTGGCATGACCTTCCTGCAGTAAGCCATGTTGCATTTCTGGTCTTATGATAAAATATTGTAATTATAGCTTGTATATGTAGGATATAGGAAACTTTTCTTAATGACCAAAAATTAACAATAAACTTGAATAACTGTTGTCAAAGCCAGCGTGGTTTTAAACTGCGTCAGAAGTGATTACGAGAGGGTAAGGGGGGTGCGGGGTGGGGGGTGGGAGATGAGGGTAAGGGGGATCAAATATATGGTGATGGAAGGAGAACTGACTCTGGGTGATGAACACACAATGGGATTTATAGATGATGTAATACAGAATTGTACACCTGAAATCTATGTAATTTTACTAACAATTGTCACCTCAATAAATTTAATTTTAAAAAAAAAAGAAGTGATTACGAAAGCAAAAAATTAAACTAAATACCACTGAATATGATACTCAATTCACTTTTGCTCCCTGTTAATGCTATGTGTCACTGTAAGTTTTCCAACAAGTGTAAATTCATTTACAATGTTTATGTCACTCTAACTCTAGTCTTTTATCCTGAGAGGAGTAATACATACAAATTTAACAGAAATATGAAATGTGTTCATTTTATAAAGTTACATATTTTAGCCTCTATGTTTTCTTAAAACTTGATAAAATAGTAAAAGGACAAAATGTGTTTATATGCATTTGTAGTCATTGAAATAATAGTAGTTCCCTATGGAGCAGTCTTTTAGAAATATATTCTGTTGATTATGCATTTATGAGCAGTGGGGTATACATATTAAACCAGAATTTGACTAAACATAATTAATAATAGACAAAACTAAAAACACCCCTTAAGAAGAAGAATGCCGAGTACAACAGAGCCTTTTCCTCCCTCAGAAGGTAAGTGTTGCTCCCCAGAACCTGGGCCACCCTGTGTGCAGCATACTCAATTGCCTTTGAACATCTTACCAACATCTCATAAAGAGAAGTCAGTTGTTATGGCTCTTAGGATTACCTCAGAAAATAGGACACATCTTTCTTATGTTTCTCAGAAGTTACAGGTTCCTGCAAGTTTAGTCAGAGCTTCATATACTGTCCCATCCCTACTTTTTTGTTCATATCATATTTTAACAACTAAGGTTTCAGCCATTATGTATTTTCTTTT
Organism: Rhinolophus sinicus; assembly: GCF_036562045.2. Lineage (NCBI taxonomy): Eukaryota > Metazoa > Chordata > Mammalia > Chiroptera > Rhinolophidae > Rhinolophus > Rhinolophus sinicus. The sequence goes on from NC_133756.1 coordinate 35,986,431, forward strand.
GAACCAAGTCAATTCTTCCTGCAGCAAAACTGGCAAACCTAAATAGTGTCACCAAATAATATGATTATTCTATCAATTTTCCGTGAAAAACAAAATTTAAAGAACTCATGTGCTGGAAGTTTTATTTTATATTGCTTGCTTCTACCACTAGCAATCAATATAAATTGGATAAAAACTGATAGTTTATATTTATTTACTGGCATAAAAAGCAAACAATATCAGTAGGGCAAAGTTATAGCGTCTGGATGTCATTATAGTCAAAAATAACAGTTTCAGAAGAGAACAGCGGGGAGTTAGAATAGCCTGAGGATATGGAAACTACATAGTGGCTCCAAATCTCACTGAAGTAAAAGTGTTCTATCAAACTAGTCATTGCCCCATCTTCCTCACAGGCACAACTTGCGTGGATGTCAGCTGTGTGGTACATATGGACATAACATTTGAAATCCAAACTCTCAGTCACTTCTTTTGTTTGGGCAAATTGTGTAGAGGATACAAACCTTTAATTCATTCCCTTTCAGTGAGCATTTGTTGAGAGTCCACTGTTTTGTCAAGCATAAACATTAAAGACACCGAGTACAACAGAGCCCCTGCAGTTAGGCCAACTACAGTCTGGTGGGAAGATAGACAAGTAAAGCATGACATGCGTTACAGCATGTTACATGGAATTATGGAAGTGTGATAAATAAACAGAAACAGTACAGAGAAATGCGTAATCCTATTGATTGGCAAAGTCCAAGTAAAACTTTGCAAAGGAAGTACCGTCTGCCCAGTCTTTTGAGCAATAAATTGAAACTGAACAAGTGGGCAGAAGGAGAATGTGTGTTGCTTAAAGAGAACATGTGACGGGGATTAAATGTGCAAAATAGTATACATGAAGAAGGAGTAATCATGAGGTAGATAGAGGAGGTATCATGAAGGGGCTCACGTGCTGTGGATAGACTTCATTTTGTGGGCAATGATGAGGTTTTAATGAAAGGATTTTAAACAGAGAAATGATACATTAGATTTGTGAGAGATGGCATAAAATGTATTTAGTGAGGATTCATAGGTACTCTCCCCTCACTCTCCCCTCTAAAGAAGCAAAGAACAAACGCAAGTCAGTAGATGTTTTTAACAGCTTTATTGAGGTGATTATTATGCGACATAAAATTCACCCATATTAAGTGTACAATTCAATAATTTTTGGCAAATTTATGCAATCATCACTACAGTGCAGTTTTGAATATTTCTATCACCCTCACCAAAATCCCTCATGCTCATTCACAATCAATCCTCACTCCAGTCTCAGTTCCCACTCTAGCCCCAGGCAAACACTAATCTGCTTTCTGTCTTTATAAATTTGCCTTTTGTGAACATTTTATGTAAATGAAATCATACAATATGCAGTCTTTTGTGCCTGACTTCTTTCACTTAGCATGATGTGTTTGAGGTTTCTGTCCAATAATTAAGAGGCAAATGGAACAGAAGTATTTCACTCCCGTAGAGACTGTGAGTACTGGGAAAACAAGACGCATAAGAAGAATGTCATGTGATCCTAGCCAAGGTGTGTGACCTTGGGACTGGCCCAAGGGACTAAGGGACCGAAATAGTGAGGACAAAATGGCATGGGAAAAAAGTTCAGTTAGGGTAGAAGATTCAGAAGTACACAGCAAAGTGAAAGTAGAAGATAACATGTCACGCTATTTTAGTAAAATTTGCTAAGTACTAAATCTGGAACTTCTATTTTCTCCCTGCCTTAAAGGTTTGCGAAGGGTATTTGTAAACATTGAACTTCCTGTTTATGGTACCACAAAATTTGTTAACTTCTTTGGTTAAAACCACTTCTCCAAAGAGTTCGTTAGAAAATGCCAGTAAATCATGACAGATATCTTCAGTTAAAATATAAAGTGGCGAAACTGAATCTAGAACAAACAGTATTTTCTTTGGAAAACCACTTGGGACAATTTGTGGTCACACTGATATTGGAATTGCAACTTTTTAGAGAATGCAGGGTTGGTTTAGAAATTCCTGTTCACTTGAAGAAACACTCAGTGGCACTATGAGGCCATCCAGCTCGTACAAAAATTAAAGTTCTTTCTGCAAGGGAGGACAAGACTCCTGGCAGTTTCTCTGGGTCTATTTTCAAACTCCACTCCACTAGTTCAGAAGGGCTACCATGCTGGTCTTGCTGCTCCTGCAGGACTGAAGGTAAAGCTAGTTTTAGAGTTGCTTGTATGAGCTACTAGGTACTCGAAAGCTCACAAGATTACAGTGCGGCTGGTGGAATAAAGAAACTGATTGCTGGCCAGAATATAACCACTGCTTGGGTGTACCAGGCAAGACAAGCTCAGAAACAAAGAAGCACTAAGTAAGAGATCCTCACAAAAATCTCCAGGTTTACTGTTATATCTGGCCAAGAACCAGGTGAAGCAAGGTTGGAGCGTGAGAACAAAGCAACCAAGGCAGGCCTGTCCTCATGCACCCAGCAACGGGAAGTAGCCCTTCTATGCCCCACCCCTCAAAAGACCCTGTGATCCACTGAGGTGATGAGAGACTTCTTAGGGTTATTAGGCCCCTCTGGAGCAATGCCAGGGGAAGGAGTGAAACTCAGTCCATAAGCCACAGATTGAGAGTCCCATAGCTTGGCCCAGGGTGGGTAGGAGAAATCCAGAAGCCTGGATGTTGGCGTGGTCTGTTTGCTTCTGTGAGAGGAATAAGGAGCATCCACCAGCTGTAAAATTGAGACTCTGGTTTTCAAAAGAGGAGAGATTAACTACTAATGCTAATTGATTTAAATCACAAGAATTTGTTATTCCTCTGTGAAATGTCCAGGGACATCAGACAAGTATTTGCATACTCGGGGGTTGGGGGGAAAGAGGCACATTAAAATGGAATGGGATAAGATGGAGATTTTTGTATTTTTCCTTTCACTTTGCCCACTTAACTCTGTTATCTGAGGAGAAAAGACAATGGTCACTAGAAGACTCTGTCAAAGAAAAGTTGTTAAAGGAGGAGAATTGTGCTTCGCTGTGGGCTTCATGTGGAAGCTGGAGGGGACGTGACACATCAGGAGCACATACTGTGGGACTTTATCTAGCACTGAGGAAAGAGATGATGGAAAGAGATGTTGGGTGAACATGATGCAGGAATAAGAGATTGTTTTTAATTAAATTTATTGGGGTGACAACAGTAAAATTACGTAGGTTTCAAGTGTACATTTCTGTAATACATCATCTGTATATCATATTGTGTGTTCACCACCCAGAGTCAGTTATAGAAACCTCACCATATATTTGACCCTCTTTACCATCTTCTACCATCCCTCCTCCCTCTTTATCCTCTGGTAACCACGAAACTGTTGTCTGTGTCTATGAGTTTTTGTTTCTTCATTTTTCTTGTTCATTTGTTGCTTTCAGTTTTATATCCCACATATGAGTGAAGTTATATGCTTCTCTGACTTATTTTGCTTAGCATAGTAAGTCTGACTTATTTGCATACTCTGGGGTTGTCCGACTTATTTCTGTATGACTTATTTCACTTAGCATAATAATCTCAAGATCCATCCATGTTATCACAAATGTCAGTATTTCATTTATGGCAGAGTAGTTTTCCATTGTGTATATATACCATATGTTCTTTATCCGATCATCTATTGAAGGACACCATGTCTTGGTTGTTTCCATGTCTTGGCCACCATAAATAAAGCTTCAATGAACATTGGAGCACATATATCTTTACGGATAAATGTGTTCAGATTTTTTGGATATATACCCAGGAGAGGAATTACTATGTCATATGGTAAGTTTATTCTTATTTTTTTGAGGATCCTCCATGCTGTTTTCCATATTGGCTCTACCAATCTGCATTCCCACCAACAGTGTATGAGGGTTTCTTTTTTCCACATCCTCTCCAACATTTGTTATTACTTGTCTTGATGATAATAGCCATTCTAACAGGTGTGAGGTGATATCTCATTGGGGATTTGATGTGCATTTCCCTAATAGCTAGTGAAGTTGAGGATCTTTTCTTTTATCTGTTTGGTCCTTTGTCTTTTGGGAGAAGTGTCTATTCAAGTTTTCTGCCCATTGTTTTAATTGGATTGTTTGGTTTTTGTTGTCGAGTTGTATCATTCTTTTATATATTTTGGATATTAACCACTTATTGAAGGTATTGTTTACAAATATCTTCTTCCATTCGGTTGGTTGCCTCTTTGCTTCGTTGATGGTTTCTTTTGCTGTGCAGAAGCTTTTCAGTTTGATATAGTCCCATTCATTTATTTTGGCTTTTTACTTCTCTTGCCTTGAGGTCAAATTCATAAAATCCTTTCTAAACCCAAGGTTTATAATTTTAGGACCTATGCTTTCTTCTATGAAATTTGTTGTTTCAGGTCTTATGTTTAGACCTTTTATCTACTTTGAGTTAATTTTGGTATATGGTGACAGACATCTAGTTTCATTCATTTGCATGTGGCTTTCCAATTTTCGCAGCACATTTTATTGAAGAGGCTTTCTTTTCTCCATTGTATGTTTTTTGGATCTTTTGTCAAAAATTATTTGCGCATATATATAAGTATATGTTTATTTCTGGGTTCTCAATTCTATTCCTTTGGTCTGTGTGTCTGTTTTTCTGCCAATACCATGCTATTTGATTATTGTCACTTTGTAACATAAAGTCACAGAGTGTGATGCCTTCATTCTTGTTCTTTTTCTTAGGATTTCTTTGGCTATTTGGGGTCTTTTGTGATTCTACATATCTTTTCATTAAAAAAAGAAATGTCAGATTACATTTTCGGTTCTGGAATTACAGATTAACCATTTAGTCTTCTAATGATAAATTGAGATGATCAATGCATTTGATAAGGTATGAGAGTTTCAATTTGTAATAATGTAAAGCATTCGTTGCTGCCTTTAATTTATGACTCAGTGTCATTATCAGTCTTATTTTTCCAACTTTTTAAAATCAAGATTTTTTTTTTCTTTTGCATTTCATAAGATATGAAATTGTAAAGGTAACAATACCTCATACAACTCACATGCATTAAATTTTTCAAAGCCCATCAAAGTATTTACAACAGTATTTTTTTTTTGTCTGCATGTTAACCTGGCAAGGAATTCATAAAATATATTTTCCATTCAGATAATAAGAACTTTAATGTTTATTTGCTACCATATAAATAATATCTTTAGTGCCACAAGCAATGCACTGATTTTTGTGTCAGCTTATGCTATGTATTGATGTATATTAATTCTATATTATACTTCCCCTTGAGGACAAATGTTTAGAATTGTAATTTTCATTATAAGTTGATACTTTGCAGAAGGATTTCATAGAAACTGGTAAAACTTTGAAATTTAAATCATTTTATATAGTTAATTACCATAAAACACAGTGAAGCAGTTCAGGATGTTTCTATACAGTAATTACTGAACAATGTACTTTCAGTATTTCTTGATATAAGTAAGTATAGAAACGATGTAGCTTGTAATATCAAAGCATTTGTTATTCTAAGAGATTTCAGAATTCATTTTTTAATACAAAATTAATCATACTTGAAATTCAAACATTCTTTTCCCTGATATACATACTTAATATACATTTTGCTCTTTAGTAAAAAAGTATAAAGAAATTAGAGAAACTTTTAGGAAAAGCAAAAGAATATCATTCTCATCAGTTTTCTCTGGATCAACAGGTTTATGTGGGTGTCTATAACTGTAAAGGAAAACTTGGAAATAAAGAGGATTAAAAAGAGCAGTAAATATGGATACATTGAGATGGAGATCCATAAACTGTCATCCTAGTTTTGTCATTTAGTAATTCTCATAGAAGAGCCAAACAGTATATTCTGTTAATACAAAGGACAGGATAAGAAATAAATGTACTTAACATTAGTGACAGAAAACTCAATAATAGAATGAAAATTAATATCCAGGAGAATTTGCCCAACATTTGTTGAACATTTATACTATGCTAAGCACTGTGCTATGTGTTGAAAATTTTAAAGATGTATTTGGTGGTTTCAATATTTCTTTTTGTTTCTGTGGGAGAGATATTCTAAGCCAAGAAGAGTCATGTGCAAAAATAGAGAGATGAGTGAGAAACTGATGAGTTATCTAAAGTACTAAGAGATTCATTTGTGCTCGATGTATTGGTTGTGCATGTCAAGAGATGAGGTTTGAAAATCAAGACAGAGCTTATTCAAGTAGGGTTTTGTATGCCAATATAATGATTAGAGCGATAAAGAGAAATAAGCCATAAGCCTGATTCAGTCAATTCTGCAAGGAATATTGTCCATTTGATTTTAGCTAATTGGTCACCGGAGAATCTTAACTCTAATAGGTTATATAATTGCTAATATTTATTAACTTCTAAATTCTTTACATATAATAGTTCATATAGTCCTCATATTAACTCTTTGAATTAAGTAATATTATTATTTCCATATTAAAAGTAAGGAAACTGAAACATAAAGGAATAACTTACCCAGTGTCACAAAGCCGGTAAGGTGAGGAGGAAGAATTTGAACTCTGGCAGCTTGACTCAGAAGCCTTGTTCTTAATGACCATGGCACAGCTGAATGGAGTCCACCCAAACTGATTGAAGCTTTGAGGATATGTGATGATATTTTGTATAGGTTTGAATACATGATGAATTCAGGAAAATTTTGCTAACATGTATGAATAAAATACTCAAACCTTTCTTTAAAACAAAAACAAATAGCTTATTGAAATATAATTGATCTGGATTTCTCTGGTAGATACCTAAGAGTGGAATTGCTGGATTTCCAGTTTTTTGAGATAACTCCTTACTGATTTCCATAGTGGCTGCAACCAATCTGCAAGAACTGAATAAATGAGCAAAATAAACAGAAATAATCTCAGCGATATAGAGGAAAACCTGATGGTTGCTAGTTGGAAGGGGGATGGGGATGGGGGAGAAGGTGAGTAGTTTAGAAAGCACAAATTGGTAATCACAAGATTGCCGTGGGGACACAAAAGACAGTTTAGGGAATATAATCAATAATGTAAAGATTTTGTAGGGTATCCAATGGAAACTTGTCTTATTAGGGAGACCACTTCAGGAATGGTGTACGTGCCTGATCACTGCGCTGTACACTTGAAGCTGATGCTGAATAATAATGAATGTCAACTATAATTTAATATATATAGTCACAGGATGTAGAGTACAGCATGAAGAATAGAGTCAGTGGAATTGTAACAACTATATAAGATGTCAGAGGGGTAGTAGATTGGTGGAGGGGGGTTATCACTTTGTGAGGGGTGTAAATGTCTGACTATTGTTTTGTACATGTGAAACTAATTTTAAAAAGTATAATTCAAATCTAATAAACTGCATGTAAATGTACAATTTGATAAACTTTGAAATATACAACAGTGAAAGCATAACCATAATCAAAATAATGAACATATCCATCATCCCCAAAAGTTTTCTCCTGGCACTGCTCACACACTCCCCACTCAGACAAATATTACTATTCTTTCTGTCACTACAGGTTAGTTCAAATTTTTCAGAATTTTGTATAAATGTAATCATTTAGTATATTTTTGTTTTTTGTCTAGTTTATTTCACTGTGCATAATCATTTTGAGATTTGCCCATGTTATAACATTTATTAATATTATTGCTTTATCTTTTCATCTCTTAGTGGATATTTAAATTGTTTTCTTCCAGTTTTTGGCTATTGCAAAATAAACTACCATGAATATTCATGTACAAGTCTGTACAAATATTTAGGGAGAAGGAATATATATGCTTTCATTTATATAGAATTCAACATGAGGAAAAACTAATCTATGCTCTCAGAAATTGTAATAAATCTTTTGGGAGGTAAGGTAGTGACCAGAAGGATGCATGAGGGAAGCTGCTTTTGGACCCTGGAAATACAGTGGTACGTCAGTTTTCGAACGTCTCCGTTGAGGAACATTTCAGTTTACGAACGCAGTAAATTTTATGGATATATGGTATCATTAGATAGTAAAATTCATGCTGAAGTTGCCGTTTTAGAGGTTGATTTTAAAGGTCTGGAACAGATTAATCCATTGTGCATTACTTTCTATGGGGAAACCACACCTCGGTTTTGGAAAGTTTCAATCTCAAACGGTCTTCTGGGACAGATTATGTTAGAAAACCGAGGTACCACTGTATTTTGTTTCTTTATTCTGATAGTGATTACAACCAGTTCAGTATATAAAAATTCAGCGAGCCTTATGCTTCTGGTATGTATTCTTTTACAGTTATCTTATACTTTTATTAAAAGTGAAAATAAAAGTGAGGCGAAGAATTGGTTCGGTTCAGTCTCGATGACTTTCTACACGTTGTCTGGCATGTCTGCCTTTTATTTCATAGGCCTTCTTATTAATCCAGTTCTATTACCTGGCATCCTCCTTGTAGTCCTATACCATTGCCTTTATACCTTTTACTGTAATTGGTTGTTTTACTATATATCTTCCTTGTTACCCTGTCTGAAAAAAAAAAAGATAATGACTAGTTTTCTCACCTAGTGTCCATTGTCTGGCATGGGGCTTGGTACATAGTAGATAGTCAATAAATATTAGGATGCGTGATATGAAACTTTCCTTGGTAGTTGCTTACGAACATGCTCCAAGTTCAGCCTCTGAGCCTTCATTATTTGGTTTCTAATAAAAGTTTGCTTTCCCTATTGTCTACAAATTATTGATTAGATTGTGTGGCATTGAAAGTTTTTCTTCTAACCTCACTGCTTTGTTTTAGAATACATTTTTCAAAATAACAATAATTTCTATTATTGAGAATTTACAAGTTAGCACTTTTTACTAACTTATTTAAGATGCACAACCCAATAGTGTAGGTACGCATATGGTTCCCATTTTGCAAACAGGGAAACTGAGGCAATGAGAAATTAAATAAAGAACTTGCCCAAGATCACAAGGCTTGTAAGTGACAGAGCTCACATTTGATCCCAGAGAGTCTAACTCCAGAACTCATGGTTTTATCCACTACAGTCTTTTGTTTTTACATATACTACATTACAGCATTACATTACCTTACTTCCTTCAGAACTTTGATAAAATGGTAACTTTTCAGAGTGGCTTTCTCTGACCACCTAATAGTCATTCTCACGCTGCTTTATTTTCTCCATAGCACTTACCACCACATGATATGTTGTATATTTATGTTTATTTCCCTCTGAGACATCTCTCCCCACTAACTCCATGATGGCAGAGACTTTATCTGTTTTACTTTCTGCTATATTCTTATATCTTAGAATAAGGCCTGGTACATAGTAGACACTTAATAAATATTTGCTGAATAAATGCTTCATAGAATCGACTTATACTGTGGCACTGTGGTACTATGGGGATGGCAAAGGTTTTTAAATATCATTTTTAGCAGAGTGACTCCCCGCTTAGAATAGAGACCAAAAAAGGATCTCTATTAGACAGAAACATGGACACCATTACACATTCCATGTACCATACTGTGTGAATTTATTCTAGAAGCAACTTTGCTCTGGCAAAGGGGAGCCAAAAGACAGTTTCTATGTGACATCATATGGCTTGCAGTTTAAAAAAATTTCTCTGACTTCTTTTTTAATTTTATTAAATTTATTAACGTGACATTGGTTGATAAAATTTTATAGGTTTCAAGTATACAATTCTATAATATATTGTCTATATATTGCATTGTGTGTTCACTACCCAAAGTCAAATCTCCTTCCGTCACCATATATTTGACCCTATTTACCCTCTTCTACCTCCCACTCCCCCTTTTCCCTCTGGTAACCACCATACTTTTGACAGAGGTCTATGAGTTTTTGTTTGTTTATATTGTTCATTTGTTGCCTTCAGTTTTTCATAGCACATATGTGTGAAATCATGTGATTCTTGATTTTTTCCATCTTGACCTATTTCTCTTAGCATGATATTCTCAAGATCCATCCATGTTGTTGCAAATGGCAGTATTTCATCTTTTCTTATGACCAAATAATATTCCATTGCATACATATGCTACATCATCTTTATCCAATCATCTATCAAAGGACACCTCTTGTGTCCATGTCTTGGCCATTGTGAATAATGTTGTAGTGAACAGAGGGGTACATATATCTTTACAGTAGATGTTTTCTGATTTTGGGGGTAGATACCCGAAAAAGGAATTGTCGAGTCAATGGTAACTCTTTTCTTATTTTTTGAGGAACCTCCATACAGTTTTTCATATTACCTCTGTCAATTTACATTCCTACTAGCAGTGTATGTGGGTTCCTTTTCTCCACAACCTTTCTAACACTTGTTGTTACTTGTCTTGTTGATAATAGTCATTCTAACAGGTGTTAAGTGATGTCTCATTGTGGTTTTGATTTGCATTTCCCAAATACCTGGTAAAGTTGAGCATCTTTTCATATATCTTTTGGTCATTTGTATGTCTTTTTGAGAGAAGTATCTGTTCAAGTCCTCTGCCCATTTTTTAATTGGATTGTTTGCTTTTTTGTTGTTGAATTTATGAGTTCTTATGTATTTTGGATATTAACCCCTTATCAGAGGTGTTGTTTACAAATATCTTCTCCCATTTGGTTGGTTGCCTCTTTGTTTTGTTGATGATTTCTCTTGCTGTGCAGAAGCTTTGTAGTTTGATATAGTCTCATTTGTTTATTTTTGTTTTTTACTTTCCTTGCCTTTAAGGTCAAATTCATAAAATCTCTCTGAACCTAAGGTCCATAAGTGTAGTACCTACAAGTTTGGACAATTAAGTTCGCAAACTCATCCTAGAAAAAGTGCTACATACCTCATTGCTGAATATCACTATGGTCACCTTCAGAGTACTCCCCTTGGAAAGCTATGCTCTGATGCCAATGCCTAGTCCACCTTTCAAAGCAATTTGGAAACTGTTTTTCTGGAATGGCCATCAAAGCTGTCGTCGCATTACCCTTGATGTCCTGAATGTCATCCAAATGTCTTCCTTTCAATATTTCCTTGATCTTCGCATAAAGAAAGAAGGTCATTGGGAGTCAGATCAGATCAGTAGGGAGGCTGTTCCAATACAGTTATTTGTTTTCTGGCTAACAACTCCCTCCCAGTGCTGTTTGAGTTGATGCATTGTCGTGATGCAAGAGCCATGAACTGTTGGTGAAAAGTTCAGGTCGTATAGCTTTTTCATGCAGCCTTTTCAGCACTTCCAAATAATAAGCTTGGTAAAGTCTTTGTCCAATTGATACAAATTTATAATGAATCCCTCTGATCTCTCAAAGGTTAGCAACATTGTTGCAACAAGTTCACGAACTTAATTGTCAGAAATTAATTGGGGTTTTTTCCATATATTTTATTGTTTCAGGCCTTATATTTAGGTCTTTGATCCATTGAGTTAATTTTTATTTATGGTGACAAATAGCAGTCTAGTTTCACTCTTTTGCATGTGGCTTTCCAATTTTCCCAGCATCATTTACTGAAGAGGCTTTCTTTTCTCTTTTGTCTTTTCTTCACTTGTTTTTGGCTCCTTTGCCAAAAACTGTTTGCCCTTACATAGGTGGGTTTATTTCTGGGCTCTCAATTCTGTTCCATTGGTCTTTACATCTGCTTTTCTGCTACTACCATGTCTGTTTTTCTGCCAATACCATGAAGATTTCTCTGGCTTATATGTGGATTATAGAGAGCATGATGGAAGACATGGTAACCAGTTTACAAAGCCATGGAAGTAATCCATGAGAGAAACAAAGCGTTGAACTAGAGCTATAAGATGGCTATAGAGATGTGAAGAAACAGATTTCAAAGAGAGTAGAATACATAAAGTTTGGTGAATAATTAGTCATGGGTTTCTGATTTAGGTGGTATCAACTACACAAACAAGAAATAGAGGAGATCTGGAAAGATGACAAATTTTGTTTTCAACATGATAAATTGGAAGTTCATGTGGTATATTAAAGAGTTGTTCACTAAACAATAAAATATTTAGACCTGGGACTTACAAGAGCATCTGTGACTCAAGAATTATATTTCAGTCACTAAGTTGCATAGAGAAATTGTATAGAATATTGCTACAGTATCAGCAGGTACATAGCTAGTCACACAATAACAAACACTGTATAATTTAAGCTTAAAAAGACTTGAATGAGAGGACATTGAATAAGTGCAATAATTGACAATAAGACAAGTAAAAGTTAGAAAACAGGCAAAAACAATTTTAAAAATAACAGTGTGGTATAATGCCATTGTCGCCACCACTGAATGTTGAATGCCACCATTTGAACTGGCACCCTGCCAGCACTGCGCACAGACCACTGTTACTGCACCATCTGCCTACAGTCTCTGTTTGTTATTGCCTTTGTGGCTGCTCCTCAAGCCATAATGAATTCTCCATAGTCAGTAGCTTCTGTGGCAAGTATGGAGCATGTGTTTGACGTAGATATCCTGGGTGCTCAATTCACTGATGCCGGAAAGGTTGAAAACCAGGTACCTGGCTTCTAAACATGACATTGATGTGCAGCAGGCAAAGACCACCCAGTACACCTACTCACCAATGTTAGATTTATTCATTGCTACCGCAAGGGAGACTGCATACTGTGGAGAATCATGGAGAATCTCAGTAAGAGGGAGTTAGAAGGGCCTATTGTAGGTGATTGTTAGAGAAGTTTCATGAATGTGGTTGTCTTTTCTGGACTGGGTATTCTCTGAAAGTTGGGCAGGTGTTTATGGGAGATTTTAATATTTTTAATCTATGAAAGCAAGGGAATGGAAAAGAGCTAGAGTTGCCACTAAAGAAGAAGCAGCAGTCCCTCCCAGTAATAGAAGCACAAGATCTTTTGTTTTTTATCTCTATTCAGGTCTGATTTTGTGATTGTCTTGTTTTTGCTTTGTTCCATCATGATCATGAAGAGTCCTCAACTGAGGCTGATATTTTGTGAAACTGTTTATGGTAAGCAGCGAAGTACCATGGCCTAAGAGGCAGCAACCAGACTAGCTGGTAAGAGGCAGCAACTAGACAGGTGTCAGCTGTTGGGAGGGGCTTTTTCCTTTCTCAGTAGGCAAGCTTTGCCTCCTACCAAGACCCCTGAAGCAGGAATTACCAGAATACCAGGTGCTGGGCAGCCAATTAGAAAAATTACTCAAGCCTATAATTTTCAACTAAAGCTGCCATTACAAAATACCACAGACTGGGTGGCTTGAACAACAGGAATTTATTTCTCACACTTCTGGAGGCTGAGAGGTCTAAGATTAAGGTGTCAACCAATTCTGTTCCCTGGCAAGGGCCCTCTTCCTGGTTTGCAGATGCCATGTTCTCACTGTGTCTTCACATGGCAAAGGGACAGGGAGGTCTCTTCTCTTCCTATCTTTATAAGGACACTAAGCCCATGGTGGAGGCTCCACCCCCATGACCTCATTAAACCTAATTACCTCCCAAAGGACCCATCTCCTAATACCATCACACTGAGGTATAATTCAACATATAAATTTTGGGGGACACATTCATTCCATAGCAGGTATCACTTTAACTCAGGGATCAGCAAACTTTTTCCTGCAACAGGCCAAATAGTAACTATTTTAGGCTTTGCAGGCCATAGGGTCTCCAACACACCTGCTCTGCCATTGTAGCACAAAAGCAGCCAGACAATATATAAACAAATGAGCATGGCTGTGTTTCAATAAAACTTTATTTGTGAGTACTGCAATTTGAATTTAATGTCATTTTTGCATCATGAAATATTCTTCTTCTCTGTTTTTTTCAACTATTTAAAAACAAGAAAAAAAATCCCTAATTTATAGACCATATGAAAATAGTCAGTGGATCAGATTTGGCCTGCAGATCATACTTTGAAAACCCCTGCTCTAACTAAGAAGCAATATTATTAATGAGTCTGTTGCCTGTAGGCTGGTATGGAGAGAGAAGAGCCAATGGTATTGATTGGTTCAGAAAAACACATCACATGGAATTAGAAAAGAAGTCACCAAATAGAGTCCATTACCTCTAGGTCTTGACTGTAAAACTTAGAATCTACATCTAATTTAATAGCCCTTACATTAGGAAATAGTGACAAACTCTACCTCCCACTTCAATAATGTTCTAGGACAAGCTGCTTTACATAAATATTTTAAATTTTTCTTTTATTTGGATATATTATGTTTTATGTTTATAACAAACTTCTTCAAAGATTTTTTTCATCAGTGTTATGCCATGTTTATTGAGATACAATTGACATCCATCACTGTGTAAGTTGAAGGCATACAGCACAATGGTTTGACATACATATTGTAAAATGATTACTGCAATAAGTTAGCATCCATCAGCTCATATAGATGCAATAAAGAGAAGAAAACAAAACATTGAAAATAATTGTACCTGGTGATGAAAACTTAGAATGTACTATCTTAACTTTGATATATATCGTACAGTACCGTTAACTATAGTCAGCATGTTGTACATCATATCCCTTACATAGATTTTTAAAGATTATTTTCTACTGGTCATTTCACGTGAGAGACTTCATATTTGTTGCATACAAATCCATAAATTTGTTGTTAGTTTTCTGATCTATAAAAAATGACATTTTTTTGATAACATAATATTCTTTCAAGAGGTGAAATCATAACAAATACTTTCCCTAACAATTCCTTCTCTTGAAAATACAATTATTCTCTAATTTTTTATTTTTTTTAATCTGAGGGGTCCTCTGAGATATCTTTAAAGCAGCTAAATTTAGCCTCATGACCTCCAAGGCTAAATCTACCAATGAATGGCTCCCATTAAAGAACTTTACTTATTTAGAATAGTATAAATGGCTCATTATGACTAGATTATAATATGTATAGGGGTTTTGCAGGCAGTAAAACCATCAATGTATATTGGTATCAAATTAAGATTCCTTGACTGTAGGATGTTTTCCTGAGATAATTTGGTATCTGAACCCAGAAATGACATGACCAAATTATTTTGGGGTTACTCTAATAACAATGATAAATATGCATTGTAAGGAGATGAAAGTGGAAGCAGGTAGACTAGTGAAGAGGCTGTTACAAAGGCCTGGCTTACCATAGTCAAAAAAGTAACAGAATAAACTAAGAGATAAGTAAACTAAGAAGTGAGAGGAGCTAAGGGACTTTTCATCTCTTACGCCCTACATCCAATGTTATCTGATATAAAGCCATCTCTGACATATGGGTCAGGCCGAGGAAATGAAAAGAGAACATACATTCAAGACATGTAATGGAGATAGAATAAACAGATGCTTATAACTTACTAATTTGGAGGGTGATCAAAACAAAGATTTGGAATGGCTTCCAAGTTTCCGTTTCAGGCTACGGGGAGAATAGTGGTAACATCCATCAAAACAGGGAATAGGGAAGTAAGTGGCAAGTTCTTTCTACCATTGCTTTATTGGGACACCCAGTCCTTCCTTTCCTTCTAGGGAAAGTGAGCTCCATCTTCCTATTTTCGCACTGATGGTTCTCTGTCCCTAAGAATGGAGTCCTGATTACAGTGTGACCTTAGAAGCATGGTGTTTTGTAGCCTGACACAGAAATAATTCTCTGAACCGTCTTCTCCATGAGTGAATTGCTCTTGAAAAAGAACATTCTGTCTCTTTTTTGTTGTTGTTGTTGGCATTACGGTTAAAGAAGCAAAAAACTTCTCTGATCCGCACTATGTTGCCAAAAACTGTTTGAGCTATTTCCAGACCATGTTAAATACTTTCATACCTAGGTGAATACCTAGGTGAATGGTTTTGTTTTTTTTTTGTTTTGTTTTTTGCTTGGAATTCCTTTCCTGCCTTCTCCATCTAGTGATCTCTTTGTCTCTCAAGCCCTACTTCCAATGCTACCTGTTATGAAGCCATCTCTAGGTCAGGCACTGAATGACAAGTTCTCATACACTCTGCCATCTTCTAGGTGGTATGAATCCCAACCATAGTGAACTAATACATCAAGTTTATAATCATTTAATTATTAAATTTTCTGATAGAATGTAAGCTTCCTCCAGGCAGGGCAGGGACTGTGTTTATTTTGCTAATCCTTGAATCAGTGTCACACACATAAAAACCTCATAGTAGTCATTGTTATCGTTAATCACAAGGTTTTATGAGCACTCACATAGGTTGTGAGGCACCTGAAGGCAACACCCACATCTTCGTCACAGCCCTTAGCCTAGCACCTAATGTGCTCAGAAGATGTTAGTTCTCAATGAAAGAATTATTTGGTTAATAAATTTAAAAGGCTTAATTTGCAGAGAATTTATATAGTGAAGCATCAGTGTAGTATGAAGTAAAGAGTCTAGATCATTAACTTGTTATTTTGTCTACAATGAGAACAATGATATGAAGAAACATATACGTTCAGAAATATAATTTTTCTTGAGAGTATGTTCAGAAGCAATAGTTGAACATGACTCTCTTAAAGAAAGATTTACTTTATATAAATATAATCCATGAGAAATAATGCAATTAGACTTCTGTGTCTTTTACAGTTCTTTGATTGAAATGAGTTTTCATTATAGGCACATTTCACAATGATCTCATTTAGAGTAGATTTCTTACCATAATTTCTACTGTACAGTCCATTATTTCTGATAGCAATCATATTATATTTCATTTTACAACTCCTACGTGCTGGTTGTCATAATCATATTTTAGGATGATAATCTTTATGCCAAATTATATCCATAGGGAAAAAAAAAGTCTTGGTTAAAGCCAACCAGAAAGTTATACTAAGTAAAATTTGTTCTTAAGTTGCTATTTTAAATGAACTTATAGAAAGCACACATCATTCCAAATACTAAATAAAATCTAACTATATTTCTATGTATTGATAGACACTATAAAAATATGCCAGTAATAAAGGTTTTAGCATTCAAACGGTAAGTGAAGAATCTGTAGCAATAACTTTATATAAAATAAAAATATCTAGTTGAGTCTAAGACGCATATTATTTTAAAGAGAAACTGAACTTGGAGAAAAAGATTTGTGGAGTAATTTTCTTTGAAGATATAATAAATGTAAAAAAGAAGAGGAATATAGATTGAAAATTATTAACATATTTACCTGATTTCTGAAACTATAAAGTAATAAAAAGTAGAAAAAAACAGAATATATATAGATTCACAGTCATGGTTTCTGAAAAACAGAAAATATAAACATCAGGAATCACACCAAAATCCACACAATAATTTTTGCAAATGAAGTTTTTAAAATGGGAAACTAGAATATTGAAAAGTCAAATATGGAAAGGAAAAAAAACGTAAACCACTTTTAACCCTAAATTATTTGTAGAAATGTTTTTCTTAAGCTTATGATTAACATATAAAACTATGCAAATAATTTTGTATATATTTTCTATTTCTTTTAAAATTATTTAAAATGTACTTTATCTCTCACTACCGCAAGTGCAAATTTATACTTAATTTAATTAAATACTAAGATATTAATTTCTTTGAAAAAGTGTGGTGTGTCTGATCAGACTCTTCTTAGACCTAAGAGAGCTCTATTTTTGTGTTAGATCTGCCACCAACAAACATTGTGACACACTCTTATAGGTACCTAACAGTGCAGTAGAATGGATGTATTTGGAAGGATGCTTTTGGCCCTAAGAAACAGAATTCTTAGTAAAAGTGACTTTTTAAATAGTAGGTATATTGTTGCCTATAACAGTTTTAAGGTAAATGGTTCCAGAGTTGGTTTCAGTAGCTTAATGATTTTATCAAAAGCCTGGGCTTTTTTCATTTTTTTTATACTGCTATCCCCACTATGTTGGCTTTCATCCTTGGACTTGTTATCTCATGGTTGCGTAGTGTCCACTGCAACTCCAGACACCAAATTCTCATCCAACCATGGGGAAAAAAAAGGAGGACAGGTGAAAAATTCTCGTGCCTCCCTGCATCATTTAAATCAACAAAGAAATTCTTTCTGAGACTCTTCCCCAAAAGATTCCGCTTCCTGTTCTAGTAACCCTAACTGAGTCATCATATGTTCATGTCCTAACTGCAAAGAAGGTTTGCCTACTGACTATCTGGCATCTCTAGTTTCTGATGCAGGGCAAGGACTGCTGTCAAGCAAGAAAGGGGAGGGAAACTACAGTTGCCTGGGAAACCCACCATGGCTACCTGGCAAATTATTTTCAAAGGCCTTTGTCCTCTAAAGTTCAAATTCTCTGACATGTTAGTCACACGATTGCATGCATATTATGCATCAGAGTATCAGCAGTCTAAGCCCAAATCTACATAGCAGTACATGAATTGATATTCAGAAAGCCCAATGTAACAAATAATACATTTTTATAGGA